>NC_140173.1:113918413-113960913 GCF_963971535.1 Notolepis coatsorum | reverse complement strand
AGGGGGTGGGAAAACCGGTGGGTGGGGATCGGACGTTGTGGACAGCGACTCCTACAGGTCGGTTGGTGCGCCTGTACAGCAGAATCAGGAAGCAACGGGGGCAGCGTGAGCCTCCCACGTGTTACTCCTCGCCGCTGAGAGATCGCGCTGTACAGGTGAAAACATGCGACGGCTGCCTCCTCGTGTACCGGAGGGGACACGTGATGCAAGGCTTCGTCCACATTGCAGCCGACCAGTGGGAGGCATGGTCTAACAACGTTCGAGACAGGGGAGGGTAGAATTGGATAATACGAAATTGGGATGGGAGAAAAATAGAAAATGGGGAGAAAAAGTAGATACAAAAAAAAAAGATTTATTTACAGGTGTATGAGTATCAATTAGAACATGCTGATAAAACAAATACGCTCATACCATTAAATGTATCCCAAAAAGGAATCTCAGGGTTTGTTTTTTTATATATTTTTTAAATCTATTCCTTGGTGATTCTAACGGTGTGTGTGTGTGTGTGTGTGTGTGTGTGTGTGTGTGTGTGTGTGTGTGTGTGTGTGTGTGTGTGTGTGTGTGTGTCTGTGTGTGTGTGTGTCTCCTGCAGTGTGTGTGTGTGTGTGTGTGTCTCCTGCAGTGTGTGTGTGTGTGTGTGTCTCCTGCAGTGTGTGTGTGTGTGTGTGTGTCTCCTGCAGTGTGTGTGTGTGTGTGTGTGTGTGTGTGTGTGTGTGTGTGTGTGTGTGTGTGTGTGTGTGTGTGTGTGTGTGTGTGTGTGTGTGTGTGTGTGTGTGTGTGTGTGTCTCCTGCAGTGTGTGTACTGTATGTACCTGACTGCCCGTGGTCTCCTGGAAGCAGCGTCCCAGCTGGCTCTTGGAGGTGACTGGCTGGTACTGGGGCACCTGGTAGCCGTGCTGGCCGGGGTAGATGATGTTGTGGCCCTGGTGCTGGATCTTCTGCCTGCTCTCTGAGTGGTAGCTGTAGCTGGAGGAGGAGGAGGAGGAGCCAGCCTGGGGTCCTTTCACCTTCTGACCGTTGTCCAGCTGGGAGACCTGGTGGATCTGCACGGAGGCTTCTGGAGGGTGCTTCACGTGGATGTTCACCATGCTGGGGCTGAATTGCACTGAGGGGGAAGCGTTGGGGGTTGATTACATCATTCTTTTCCTTTCCTTTTTTCTTTCTTTCAAAAACAACAAAAAACAGGCAGGCAGGCAGGCAGGCAGACAGACTGGCAGACAGACTGGCAGACAGGCAGACAGGCAGGCAGGCAGGCAGGCAGACAGACAGACAGACAGACAGACAGACAGACAGACAGACAGACAGACAGACAGACAGACAGACAGACAGACAGACAGACAGACAGACAGACAGACAGACAGACAGACAGACAGACAGACACAGACATGGGAACCTATAGAGACATACAAATAGAAATATGTTTATATAACATACAACTGTGAATAAAATATCCCATCCACTTATATGTACTGAAAGCCTTGCTCTCATAATGTCTCTCCTTTCTCTTACCATGGTTCTGTCCATTGCTGTAGGTGAGGGGCAGGGTGTGAGTGGAGTGGACCTGGGCCTGGTTGTAGCCTCCTGACGGCTGCTGCCCGTTCTGAACCGCCATCTGGCAGAACTTCCCGGTGTGGCTCGGCGGGCACTGACACTTGTCCCGGGCACTGCACTTCCCACCATTGATGCAGGGCAGGTGACACACCACTGAGAGAGAGGAGAAGTGACGTTTAGCCATCTGCGGTCATGCTGTACGACCCACAGGTGAACCCTATCACTGTGAATACACAGGAAGAAACACATACCGACTACTAACACTGATGTGCGTGCAGGCTGGCTCAGTGATTGGCCTTCCTCCTGATTCCTTGGAGATCATTATAGCCAAGCGAATTATGACTAAATTTAACGCTATTCTATCTTTTGAAGGCCATCCTCTGTACAATGTGTTTGATGTTATGCAAAGCTCATTTAGTGGTTTTTGATGCCTCGATGCTCTACTGAGCGATTGAGGCCCTGTTTAGACGGAAACGCTAGCAGGTGAATCCGCAAAAATATTTTTACGGATGTGCCTTTCGTTTATACGGAAGCTGCGTTTTTACGGGGTGAAACCGCAAAAAAGTGAGACTACCTTCCAGGGTGGAATTCCTAGAAACGCAAAAGCTTTGCGCTCTCGTCTAAACTGTTAAACCGTATAAATCTGTTAAAACGATGACGAAAGGGTTGTCACGGCTCTGGTCGCGCGTACTGCTTACGTCACAGGTAGCAGGTATGCGCCAGTAGCCGAGACGTAAACAAAGCAAGTATGTCTGACTATATCAACGGAGATCACCTGAAGGCTACATTGGCAGTACTTTTAACCCTTTCACTGCCACACGACAGAAGGTTAACCCTTTACTATCACACAACCGGCTGTCGTGTGGCAGTGAAAGGGTTAAATACACAAGAATCTGTCCCGCGGCGTGAGTGGACCCACTGTCTGTGAGTGACTCTGATTTGGTCCAATCACATTCCCCATCCACAGTCTGCGAATCAGAGGCAGAGTAGGGCGGGTCTTCACAGCACGTCATGTGACATATCGTGTGACAGCGGTTCTCCATCGTTACAGCCTCGTCTGCACAGAGAATTCCACCCCAAAACGCTCGTCTAAACGCAAAATTAAAAGTGAAACCGCAAGATGACTTTTGCGGTTTCTGTTCACAAAACGCTCGTCTAAACGTAGCCTGAGAAGGTCCTTTGTTCTGTATCACACTAGCTCCCGCTCAGCGTCTCATTGCATATATCTCGCTTCAGCATATATACACTGAATAAATTTCAAAATGTACCTTTAAATGCCAGCATTCATCTGGCCACACCCCCATCCGCTTACCTATATAAGCAGGGGTGGTGCCACACACTCATCTCCTTCTCAAATTTCATCACAAGCAACGTGTTGCTCATATGCCCACTTGACGTGGAGAAAAATATTGGCTGGAAGAGCAATGTTTACGAGGAAAGGAAGAACAAGGAGATACGTTGACATCATATCTTTATTTTTTCTCTCACTATTTTCGAGAAAATACGGCGATATTGTCTTCGTCACTGGAGTGTTTGGAAGATGGTGATCATTCTAAAATCCTCCACCGGTTTTCGTATTGGGAGCACGCCGCTGCATGCCTCTCAACTGCAGTTCCTTGCTGTGTTGGTTGGGGTGAAACCTTTCAGGACACAGCTGAACTGTAGGACGCGCCGCTGTTGTGAGAAGCGGTGGGTTTCAGGTTGGGTGAGTACTGTTTGCTTGCGGCTCCACTTGTCTGTTAGTGCTATGGGGGCTAACTGACAATGTTTACGAACACCGGCCCCAGATTAAGGTCTTTTGTTCAGCCTCTTAGGCAACAGCGGAAGACCTTGATCTGAAGCCCATTATAGTTTAACTAGTGGGCCACGACCATTAACACTGGTGATCCCTGTGTTTTCTGGACGAGTGGATGTCTCTCTGTCACCGTGTTAGGCCCCATCTTTCATATCCAAATGAGAGTATTCCCTCACGAGGAGATATGGGCATAGATGTTCATTAGCGGAAGATCTGTGTTCAAAGTCAGCTACACAGGCCAGTTGGGTATTGTGCTGGCTCCGTCTGGTGTTGGTAAAATCACCGTTGTAAAACTGTGTTAACATCTTGTTTCTCCTTTCTCTTAAAAAGTGAGGAGGGTTTCAGAACGGCGGCCTGTCTGGGTGAGTGTAATATCATTGTGTACAAGTTCAGGTGATAGCTGCTTAGCTTACGTGCTAGTGGTGGCCTACTGTTAGCCAGTCAGCTGTTAGCTGCGGTGCTAGCCTGCTGTGATCACTAGGTGGCCTATCTAGGTTAGGCTAGGAAACATTAGCTTGCTGCTATCGCTGCTTAGCTTACGTGCTAGTGGTGGCCTACTGTTAGCCAGTCAGCTGTTAGCTGCGGCGCTAGCCTGCTGTGATCACTAGGTGAGTAGGTGGCCTACCTGGCTAGGCTAGGAAACGTTAGCTTGCTGCTATCGGCCGAGGCCCAGCGCGGGGTGGCTCCGGCCCTTCGCGCGCCGCCGCGGTTCCCAACTCCCCTCTCCCTCACGGGGAGAGGCGGGGGGCATTCGAAGCTCCCCTCTGGTCGCGTGCGCCGTAGCGTAGCGACCGACGGTTGGAGCGGCCGTTAGCTTAATGCTACTCTGTTGAACGTGCTTTGATTATAACATGTTTTAACACTCTTGACTACGACGTCATCTTTGACAGAGGATGTTCGTCGACCCTGCCCTGAGCCAGGACGGCAAGGATTGCGTCAACAAAGGGGACCGTAGCGACGGGTTGGAGCGGCGACGCTGGCCGGGTCGGCAACACAGAATGGCTGTGTTTACTACGGTGCCTTGAGACTGCACTTCGTTGATCTACGCTCCGGGTAGGCAAGGTTTGGCCAGACCTTATACACTTCTTCTGGCTTTCCCTTCTAGATGTTTTGTAAATAACGATGTTTTCCAAAACGAGTGTTGCTGCACTACATTTAGGATACGACGCGAGTTATGTGTGAATTGTCGTGTCACTGGTATTTAGCTTCTCCATGCAAATCGGGTTGTTGTTACAGATGTGAAAATGATCTGGTTTGTTGTGTTGAGAAACATTATGTGTGTTTATATGTACTGTGTACTCACAACTAAGGGGGTTAACTAACCTATAAAGCTATGCTTAGTGACAAATGAGTAAAGAATGATTCTTTTCTCAGCCTGTAATGACAATGAACAGTGTGTTCACATATTAACAGGTTTTCCTGTTTTAACTGGCCGTATTAAGGGTAAAGTAGGAGGATTGTGTTTCCCCCCGGTTCCCTGGGGACTTCTTCATCCTCCTATCAGACATGTTGTTGCACTACATTGTGTCACTGTGTGGTAGGGATGCGATGTAACCCTTAGCTTGATTGCTGAGGTTGTGCTACAACTGCTGGAGAAACTTTATTTTCCTAAAAGAAAAGATTGTTTGGTCGCTTTCGTGTGTGCTTTGCAAGGCCTGTGGCCGATACTAATCGAGAATTATGTATTCTCTCATTATGAAAAACGGCGTTCCTCTGTAGAGTGTTTTTGCCATTTTTTGTAGGTGATGATGGGTTGTGTGTGTCATGTGACCTACAACTGGGTTGGATGGGGGTGTGGCCAGATGAATGCTGGCATTTAAAGGTACATTTTGAAATTTATTCAGTGTATATATGCTGAAGCGAGATATATGCAATGAGACGCTGAGCGTCCACTAGTGTTAACAGAACTTGGTTATAGTCATAACCTAACATTCCTGCTGCGGTTAAATTCTTTAATGAACACCGCTAGCTCTGTGTTGAGAGGCTCTCTTCTTCTCTTCTTTTTACTGTGTTATGTTATGTAACTTGTACTGTATGTTGTTGTTTCTTGGTTGTGTATTTGTATTCGCTCTGGTAGCAAACCATGTTTCCCATACCACACTCAGTCACACCCACGCACACACACACACACACACACACACACACACACACACACACACACACACACACACACACACACACACACACACACACACACACACACACACACACACACACACACACACACACACACACACACACACACACACACACACACACACACACACACACACACACACACACACACACACGTGTTCCATTTTTAATGCTGATGGACCTTTAAACAAGGATCCCATTCCGACAAAACAAACTTGTTTGTTTGACATTTCCTTGAGTTCTTCCAATATAGTTTTCTTTTTCCTGTGATTGATCCCTCTCTCTTTTCTCCTACTCTGTTCCAAGGACATCCTGGAGGAGAAATGCTGTGCTTTGTTGAGCCTTTAATGAACCTGGGATTCTATGGAGAGGACCGTCAAATACTAATGGATCCATCCATACTGGGAAACAAAGCTATCCAGCAAGCATAGGGCCGACGTCTGAACTGACGTCTAACAAAAGACTTTAACTGAAACTTTAAGGATGATGTTGGGTTTTTGCTACCAATTTCTGCAGCAGTTGTATTCTTTCGCCTGCATTTGAAACCCTCATCATATCTCACTGAACTGTTCAAACAACGTTGGAACGACATTGGTCTAAAGACAAACATTAATTTCAACCCCTTTTGGGCTCTTGTTTGGACGCTCAGACCCAATAGAGGGGTAATGAACATCAACGTGTTTGCTGGGTAGCATCACATCTCTCTGAGGTAGTTATCACCCCGGGGTTTCCATACAATCGCACATTCAGCCCGCTGTCCAAGCGTTGCCCGACATCCTCACACATCAATATTCATCACTGTGGGGCAGACGGCTAACGATCCATTACACCTTTAGACTGTGGTAATTCCTCCGCTGAGCGAGCGTCCTGGTAATATATTCATGTGTTCGCTTCGAGGGTTTGTCTTCCTGACATGCAGTCCTGTTTAAAAAGGGGAGTCTAAGGCCCAGATAAGGGCATTCTGAGACACCGGCCCAAATGACAGAGGCTCAAGCTGCACAGCGGTGCTAGTCATTGCAAGCAGTGGCGAATCCTTATGGAAGCCAACGGAAGCCAAGCCTCCCTATCAAAATATGAATTAATATCAAATATCAAATATGAAAAAAAAAAAAAAAAAAAAAAATATATATATATATATATATATATATATATATATATATATATATATATAATTTCTTTTTAATATAGTTTATATTCTTTTTCATCTGTGCATCTATGTTATAATTTTTTTTTTTTTTTAAATGTCTCCCTCTTCTCCTTCTCACTCTCTCTAACACACTGTCAGACTCACTATGCTCACTGCAGCTAGAGGAGAGGCAGGGGGTAGGTGTCTTTCTCCAGCCTCAACCATGTGGTTCATGTATGTAGAGTCCAAAACCGATACTAGCCAATCAGATTCGAGCTGACTGCCACACCTTAAAAGTTTAAAACGGGGCTGTGAGCAGAATAATTAGTCTGGCATCCCCTCTGCACACCTCCCCTCTGCACTCTGAAAATTGTATTAACCCGTGACTGCTCCCACGGGCCGAATATTGCCCCGATCCTCGCGAGATTAAATCCACGGGTACCTCTCGGCGTGCCGAAGCTTTTCCTAAATCACTTCCATCATCGAAAACGAGGGGAAAAGGTCGGCTTGCGACCCTGAAAATGTTGCGTGATTTTAAAAACGCTGTATTAAGTGAGCCTATTATGGGATCCACGCGAGCTTTCTATTGTGTAAACATCTGGGTGTCCCGCAACTTTTACTCATTCACATGTAGCCCCGAAAATGCTTAGAAAAGGAAAGCCGAAAGCGTGAAATAAACTCGCCAAAGCGGAAAAGTGTCCCACGGGCGCGCCGTGATTCCGATCCGCGTGAAAATATTCACGGCCATAGAGGAGACCGTGGGACACCTTGCAACCGAATATGTGTCTCGAATTTGCTCCCACGCGGCGCGCAAAATCGTGCAAGGAAAAATCGGACCAAAAATGAACCAATGCTCCAGCAGTATTAATGACCCTGATGTAAACAAGACAAACGTCTTTCTCTGGTCTGCATCCCCTTATACAATTGTGTGTATTGAGCCATACTGTATTGTACCCATTCTGAAATCTGTTAAATAAATAAAAATAAAGTTTGACTGGCCGCCGAGCCATACTGTAGTGTACATGGTGACTGCTTGACTTAAAAAAAATAAAAAATTAAAAAATATTAATAAAAATATTAAAATAATTTATTTTTTAATAAAAAAAATTTGGCTTCCCCTGTTATTTTACCCACGCAACGCCACTGATTGCAAGAGGTAATGACACACTTTGCAAGTATAAACACTGGGATTTCAGGGTTCTCCAAAGTGCCTTCTTGAACACAGAAAGTGAGTAAGTCAGGCGGCTGGGTGGCGCAGCGGACATTGCACTCGTCACCAACGCAAGAGACACCGGGGTTCGACTCCGGCTGTCGGTGTTGCCTCCGGCTTGGGCCGGCCGTCATACTAACTCAATTGGCAGAGTTAGCGGGTGGAAGTCGATGGGTGGTAATCTGGACGTTGTGGACAGCAACTCCTACAGGTCGGTTGGGGGACGCCTGCACAGCAGAGACAGGAAATGGCGGGGGTAGTGTGAGCCTCCCACACGTTACACCTCGCCAATGAGAGTCCGCGCTGGCAGGTGAAAAGATGTGACAGGCTGCCTCCACATGTATCGGAGGGGACATGTGATGCAAGGCTTCTATCCTCCCTACAACCGGCCAGTTGCGAGCAACGTTCAAGACAGGGGAGGGGAGAATTGGCACAGCGGAATTGGGATGGGAGAAAAATAGAAAAAGAGGAGAAAAAGTGGATACATTTTTTTTGTTGAGTAAGTCCAGTGTTTTTTTCCCCTCCCAATGTCTGCTATGAAAACAACACATTAACTTATTCACAAACCGTTCACTTATTCACAATGTGTTCACTTATTAACAATGTGTTCACTTATTCATAAGATGTTCACTTATTCACAATACGTTCACTCATTCACAAGATGTTCACTTATTCACAAGATGTTCACTTATTCACAATGTGTTCACTTATTCACAATGTGTTCACTCATTCACAAGATGTTCACTTATTCACAAGACTTTCACTCATTCACAAGATGTTCACTTATTCACATGACATTCACTTATTCACAAGATATTCACTTATTCACAAGATGTTCACTTATTCACAAGATATTCACTTATTCACAAGATGTTCACTTATTCACATGACATTCACTTATTCACAAGATATTCACTTATTCACAAGATGTTCACTTATTCACAAGATATTCACTTATTCACAAGATGTTCACTTAGTCACATGACATTCACTTATTCACAAGATATTCACTTATTCACAAGATGTTCACTTGTTCACAGGACATTCACTTATTCACAAGATATTCACTTATTCACAAGGCTTTCACTTATTCAAAAGATGTTCACTTATTCACAGGACATTCACTCTGTCAAGACACTCAATTTCACTTATTCACAAGTCATTCAACACGTTCACATCTTCACTGTTTTAGTCCATGCTATGAATGAAATCTACTTTGGTCTGTCTGTCTGTCTGTCTGTCTGTCTGTCTGTCTGTCTGTCTGTCTGTCTGTCTGTCTGTCTGTCTGTCTGTCTGTCTGTCTGTCTGTCTGTCTGTCTGTCTGTCTGTCTGCCTGCCTGCCTGCCTGCCTGCCTGCCTGCCTGCCTGCCTGCCTGCCTGTCTGTCTCCCTCAGTATTGTCAGTCACCCAAGGCCTATTCACCCACAAATGACTTTCCTTGCAGAGCTCCAGCTAGTCTGCACACATAGAGCTACGTGCACGCCACCCAGCTCACCTCGGCCAGATTTGAATAAAGAAAACACGAGATGGATAACAATAATAAAAAAACACATATATATATAACATTAAAAGCTCCAATTTGGCTGCGATCTTCAGTAATTGTGAGGCTGAAGGCCGTTCCGCAGAGGGTTTGTTTGCAGAGGCGTCTCCTGGAAAAGCGCTGAGGGAACCAAATCCCTCCAGTGTATCTGAAATATGTGTCAATCAATGGCGTGTGGGTCGGTGGCTTGAATCAAGCTGTCAGACCGGCCTGGAGCCGGCCAGCACACCAAGACTGGAGGAGAGGGGGAAAAAGGGTCTGTGGTCTGTGTGTACGTGTACGTGTGTGTGTGTGTGTGTGTGTGTGTGTGTGTGTGTGTGTGTGTGTGTGTGTGTGTGTGTGTGTATGTGTGTGTGTGTGTGTGCGCGTGTATGTGCATGTGCGTGTGTGTGTGTGTGTATATACAGTACATGTGCATGTGTGTATGACTGTCTGTGTGTGTGTGCATGTGTGTGCATGTGTGTGCATGTGCGTGTGTGTGCGTGTGTATATACAGTACATGTGCATGTGTGTATGACTATCTGTCTGTGTGTGTGTGTGTGTGTGTGTGTGTGTGTGTGTGTGTGTGTGTGTGTGTGTGTGTGTGTGTGTGTGTGTGTGTGTGTGTGTGTGTGTGTGTGTGTGTGTGTGTGTGTGTGTGTGTGTGTGTGTGTGTGTGTGTGTGTGTGTGTGTGTGTACTGTATGTGTGTAGTAGGAAGGCCTGGCATGGTGGGACTGCTGCGCTCCAGGCTGTCCCAGGAGGGGGAGGCTGACAGAAGCAAAACATGGCCTGGAGGGGGCTATTACCGACACAGCATGCCTGTCTGCGAGTATCACTTCCGCAACGGATTTAGTTGGATTTCGGTTTCTGGGTTCGCCTGATTGGCCGCGACGGCCACGTGACACGCTGTCGCACGCCCCCGCGGCAGAGGCGGCAGCGGCAAGGCGCCGCTACACGCTGCTGTGTTTCACTGCCGCTTTCCCACTTCAACGCCAGAGCAATATTGTTGCGCCATCTTCAATAAAATAGTATAGAGACATATGTACAATGTTCGATGCAGAATAGAAGTAACTGAGTTACCATACAATATACTATGCAATGTACTAATATACAATACAGCTCACTTTTCCCACTTCAATGACAGAGCTGCTGTTTAATAATATTGTCGCGTTGTGGAAAGCAGGATGAGAGAGCGTAGATTTCAGTGTGTATAATTTAATCATTTATCATTTAACATTTGAAAGGCATACATTGTTGTCATACAGAAGTACAGAATACTTTTATCCAAAATGCTTCTTACTGTTACTGTTAGAGACTGTGCTAGACAAGATAAGTATGAAATAAAATAGTATAGAGACATATGTACAATGTTCGATGCAGAATAGAAGTAACTGAGTTACCATACAATATACAATATACTATGCAATGTAGCAATATACAATACGCTATAGTGCAACGCAGCAATGGGATGAGGTACAATTTACAGTAAGGTGTACGAGTTGCAGTGCAAATGCTTCTTACTGGCTCGCTCCAGAGACTGTTACCATACAATATACAATATACTATGCAATGTACTAATATACAATACGCTATAGTGCAAAGCAGACGCGGGATGAGGTACAATTTACAGTAAGGTGTACGAGTTGCAGTGCAAATGCTTCTTACTGTTGCGCTCCAGAGACTGTTACTGTAACTGAGGGGTTACAAAACCCTGACTGTATTAAAGATTGTGATAGATTAAACCACGGCTAGTTATGTACTTTAATTACTGGCCAGACAGTACATCAAATATAGATGGTGAACACCCACAAGAACACGGCATTGACAAAGAAATAGTATTTGAGGGTAATTTATTATTATTAGGCAACATTAGGTTACAGAATGAGAATTAAGGTCGCGCTTGTATGGCGAAGAATATACGTAAAGTCAGTCAATAGCATGAGTCACTAAGAATAGCAGGAATCCTACGATGGGTCTAAGTTGACACCACCTGTCGTATAGTAGCAACTAGATAGGGCAACACTGGTACCGCCTGGAGACAATGGGTTCCCTCCGGGGTTTAAGGCCTGGAGGGTAGAGGAATGTTCGGGTACTCCGTCTGATTCAATGAGGAATAAAGAGACTCCAGGTACAGGAGTCGGTCCTTGTAAACTCCCTTGATCAGCAGCAAATTAATAATTGTAATCCAAATGCTAGATAGCATTGATGACAGCTAGCCAGCCTCCGTCCACGAGGCCAGCCCGAGTTGTAATCCTCACGAGGTTGAATCCCAAACGACAGTGGAAATCAACGATGCTCTTCTCCGGGTACCACGTTCCAAATCAATATAATCCAACCAGTAATGGTTCTGCAATCGCCGACGCCGATTCTCCTGTGTACATGTCCAACGGTTCTCCGCCTAGGACTCCTCGGGTGTGGGCGACGTATTTAGGCCACACACCCTGGCTAAGTACACTAGCTAAAGACACGACGAACCGCTGGGTAATGCTACACACGAACGAACTGTGGTCGCACGATATACAATAAATGAACGACTACTTCTACTTCACATTAGATTAGGTCGAACTCGACGTTACTTCATTAAACTCTGGCACTTTTACTATTCTATTCGCACGTGGTTCTCAATGCTCTGTTAGACGCAAGGTTGCTCACTTCACTGCACGTTGACTCGTGGTGAAGGTGGGTAAGGTACTGAACGAGACTGAACTACTGCTGTACGCACCTTGCGCTGTATTTATACTTAAGTGAATATCTAGTCCCAAACCGCAGTCTTTGTCTGGTATCAATACGCTGACTCTGAGCATGTTCTGACATGCCTGAACTTGTCTTTGAACCTGCCGTTGGGGGCTTGCGCGCTGGCGCCTGGGGGCGCTGTCCAATAGGAGAGCGAATATTACTCTGGTTTGAACGCAGGTAAAGGGATATTCCGTGTATATATATAAATAATATACAAAGTATACTGTATCAAACAATAAAGGTAGATTCTCAGTTTAATCTGGCCCTTCACAACAGTTACTGTACCATACAATATACAATATACTATGCAATGTAGCAATATACAATACGCTATAGTGCAACGCAGCAATGGGATGAGGTACAATTTACAGTAAGGTGTACGAGTTGCAGTGCAAATGCTTCTTACTGGCGCGCTCCAGAGACTGTTACCATACAATATACAATATACTATGCAATGTACTAATATACAATACGCTATAGTGCAAAGCAGACGCGGGATTCTTGACAAAAGTAATCAATATTATTAGATGACTGATGACTGCACAGCAGCGTGGCGCGATATTATTAGATGACTGATGACTGCACCGATGTGAAAGGGGAAGTGAACTCTAGCCTCGCGGTCAAGTCCACTCCGCCGCGAGCGTCAACACAGCAGCGCGCTGCCGCCTCTGCCGCTGCCGCGGGGGCGTGCCACGGCGTGTCACGTGGCCGTCGCGGCCAATCAGGCGAACCCGGAAACCAAAATCCAACTAAATCCGTTGCGGAAGTGATACACGCTGCCTGTCTAGCCTGTTTCTCTCCACACCCTCCATACCCCTGGGAATACCTAACACCTATGGGGGAAACCCCTCGTATCCATGCTCCACACTCTCATCGTTCTCCCTCAACAAGAACAAGGGAATCTCCTCGGCCGAACCTGCGAGTCAATTGCTCAATTGAGCGCAAGAGAACCCAGTAATCAGCCATTCTGCCAACAGTCTATTACATGTTGATGGAGAGAGCGTTGAACAAGGATAAACAGGCAAAGTGAAAATCCCTGCGTGGTGTAATGCACTGTGTTTCCCTGCACATAGGGTGGTCGTTTAATCACATGGTGATTCTAATGCTGATGTCACCATGACTGTTGGCCATTGATAACTATAGACCTTTTCAAACTTGACAACATTGACATTGTAAATGGGCCGAAGTTTATTTCCTGTTGCAGTGTTTGCTAATCCAGTAGCTGACAGGAAACACACTTATATAATATAATATATAATATAATAATACACCATGCTGTTTCCCTACAGTAGCAATATAATTATTCTGAAAAGGTCTATAGTTGCTATGGAACCGTTTGGGCCCCAAGTGTATTTCCTGTCAGTTATCAAGGAAACTATAAAAGAAGGAAAGATCATCACGTCAGAATACCAGCATTCTATGCTCTGCTTGGTGCCAGTTTCTGGTGCCAGTTCTATTGAAGCCTACATACAAATTCTAAATATAAGTTATCTGAGGGAATATACATCAACCAATATATAAAATGTTAGCTAGTTAACAATCCAACAAATTGCAGATGATTCTGACATCCGGAGAAATAACCTGTTTAATAACACAATGGTCATAAACGAGGAGATGGCTGATCCCATTCAACTCAATGTCGGCCGTACTGAAGGTTTCCGCACTTGGCACTAATGTGCGTTCACGCGCTACACAGTGACCCTTCCTTCTTTTATAGTTTCCTCGTCAGTTATTGTATTAGCAAACACTGCAACAGGAAATAAACGTGGGTCCGTTCAGAATGTGTATGTTGTCGAGTTGAAACTGTTTATCGGCAGTTAAATTAAAACATAAACAAAAACCAGCACAAACATTCTAGAATGGACTACATTTGATTTCTTGTCAACTATTAGATATGAAATATTAGCCAACGCTACAATGGGAAGTAAACTCTGGGTCCAAGCTGTTCCAGTGAAACAGTCTGTAGAAAGAAAAATCTTAGAAACCCCCCCAAAAAGTTATGCCTGAAAGGCAGGGGTGTAAAAAGTACCCAGAAATTATACTTAAGTATGGGTAGTGTGTCTCAAAATCTTACTTGAGTAAAAGTCAGAGTATCTGGGTTAAAAACACACTTGAGTAAAAGTAAAAAAAACTACATTTAAAGTAAATTTCCAGTAGTAGTAGATTGCTAGTCAACTGCCACCTACATGGTAACAGGAGTTGGTTGAGCTTGACGTGCCGGGACAGCTTGTACACAACCTTAAGCCTGTCTGGTCTCATGTGGTGTGAGTCTGTAATCCATTACCTGAAAGACACTAGGTTTAGGGGAGAGGACTAACAAACCAACTCCACCCCTTCCAATGGCCAACAATGGCCAGAGGTTAGACATAGGGCTAGCAACCCTATTCTGTAAAAAAACTATATGCTACGGAAAAGACAACAAAAGAAACCACAATATCTGGATGTGAAGGCCCACAAGAGTACCAAACTCATATGACCGCCTCCAAAGAAAGCCCTCTGGAAGTTGGTGGCGCGAAAAAGTGGGTCCTGAACACCAAAACCAAACTAAAGTTTGGTTTCTGGAACGTTCTAACCATGTTTGAAGCTGGGAAGTTGGCACAGATCACCAATGAAATGAGACACTACAACCTTAACATCCTCGGGATAAGCTAAGCGAGATGGACCGATTCAGGGTCAATCGAAACAAATACTGGAGAAACAGTCCTATACTCTGGGCATGAGGCGATGGCCGGCATCATGAAGGGGTTGCCATCATTCTCCAAAAGGGCATAGAGAAATCACTCATTGAATGGAAACCCATCAACAATAGAATAATAACAGCCAGATTCAAGGGACAATATAACAACCTTACAACTATTCAAAGCTATTCTCCCACCAATGATGCCAAAGAAGAGGAAAAAGACATTTTCTATAATATCCTCCAATCTGAAGTCCAGAGAACACCTGCTCAAGATCTCCTTAGTCAGCAGCGACCTAAATGCAAAGGTGGGCAGCGATAACACCAACTATGAGAGAGCGATGGGCAAACATGGATGTGGAGTAATGAACAACAATAGTGAGCGATTAACTTCATTCTGTCTATCAAACAACATGGTTATTGGAGGCACTCTGTTTCCCCACAAGAACATCCACAAATTGACATGGCTCTCACCAAATGGGAAAGACCAGAACCAGATTGATCACTTGATGATCAATGGCAAATGGAGACACTCATTGAGCGATGTCAAAGTGAGGAGAGGAGCAGATGTCTCCAGCGACCATCACCTTATAACAGCAGATATCAAAGGTTGAAAAGAACCATACCGACACCCAAAGGGTCCCCAAGATTTGATGTTTGCATGTTGAAAGACCCATCAATAAAGAAGAAATTCACAATACAACTCCGGAACAGATACCAAGCTCTCTCCTGTACTACAAGGGATGATGATGTTGATGGGATTGACATCAACAAGCATTGGGAGAATATTGTTGAAACATACAAAGAAACCAGCAAGAAAACTATTGGACACAGGAAAAAACAGCATAAAGAATGGATCAGTAATGAATCATGGAAGACCATTGAAGAGAGAAGGAACTTGAAATCCAGAATAAATAACACCAAATCATCCAGGATCAAACAAGAACAAAACATCCAGTACCGAAATACCAACAAACAGGTGCAAAGGCTAGTAAGGAGGGACAAGAGAGCCTACCTGGAAGAGCTGGCAAGCGCAGCCGAAAAAGCAGCATCCCATAACCAACATGGAACAGTCTACAAAATCACTAACCTGATTTGTGGAAGAAAATTCAGAAACACCAAACATATCAAAAGCAAACAAGGACAATTACTCACCACAGAAAAATAACAAGAAGATCGCTGGACAGAACACTCATCAGAGATCCCCCTCTATACCCAATAGAAGCACAAGAAGCCGTAGAAGATCTGGACATTAACATCAACCCACCAACAAAAATAGAAATCATCCAAGCCATTCAAACACTCAAAAACGGAAAATCCCCAGGCGCTGAGCTCTTTAAAGTTGATCCGGAGCTAGCTGCAAACATCCTACTGTACTCCCACTATACACCAACATCTGGGTGGAAGGGAAGATACCATCAGACTGGACAAAAGGAGTGATCATTAAGGTTCCAAAGAAAGGCACACTATCTGATTGTAACAACTGGAGGGGCATCACACTTCTTTCTGTTCCCAGCTAAATATTCTTTAAAATCATTATACACCGTATTACATCAGCAGTACTCTGTGATGAACAAGCTGGTTTTAGGAAAGGAAAGGGATGCGTCGACCAGATCTTCACTCTCAGAAACATCATCGAGCAGTGCAGTGAACGGCAGCGACACCTCTACATAAATTTCATCGACTTCCAGAAGGCTTTTGACAGCATCCACCGTGATAGTCTCTGGAAGATCCCGAGAAGCTATGGAATCCCCTCCCACATAGTTAATGTCATCAAACTGTTCTACACCGGCTTTTCTTGCACTGTGGGAACAAGCACCACCAGTTTTGAAGTAGGATCCGGAGTCCGCCAAGGATGTGTGATGTCAGCATTACTTTTCAACCTTACAATAAACTGGGTTATGAGGAGAACCACAGAAGACAAGGCAAGAGGGATTCGTTGGACCCTCTATTCCACCATTGAAGACCTTGACTTTGCGGATTACCTAGCCCTTCTGTCACATACACACACACATCTCCAGGAAAAGACAGACAGACTCCAACACTATGGCCATCAAGTTGGACTGATTGTAAACAACAATAAAACCAAAGTCATGCCCATCAACACCAATACACCAACACATATAACAATAGAAGAACAGGTCTTGGAAAATTCAGATCATTTCACATACCTTTGAAGCATCATTCACCAAGATGGGGGAGCAAGTAAGGACATCCAAAACTGGATTAATAAAGCATACACAACCTTCACAAGACTTAAATAAATCTGGAAGTCAAGCCAATACAGCACCAAAACAAAACTCCGGATCTACCAAAGCTGCGTACTCTCAACAATACTATACGGTGCAGAATGCTGGAAAACCGATAAATTATCCACTTTCCACACCTCATGCCTGCGCAAAATCCTGCGTATATTCTGGCCCATCTCCAACAATAACCTCCTCAACATTACCCAACAAGATGACATGCACTGTATAATTAATGGAGTAAAAGTACAAGTATACAAACAATTACAATTACAATTACAAAGTACAATTACTCAAGTACTTTACACCCCTGCTGAAAGGGTTAAAGGAGTCCCATCTCTTCCTATCGTGCAGCAGATTGTTCTTTCATGGAGCCGCTGGGAGCGCGTTGAGCTCCCAGATCTCTAGTTGCTACTATGCTCTCCTTTGTTTACTTTGGTGTTCCTCTCTGTAGATGAGGATTGGGTTTTTTAGGATTTGCAGTGGTGACACATAATAACAGACGTAATAAATCTGTTTCTCCCCAACCCAGTCATTATGGTGACAATAACACAGTTCAGAAACCCCACATCCCTGTCTCCCATTCCCTCTACGGCTCAAAGCTCCTGCTCCATCCACTTCGCCTGTTTGATGTTCTCTCTCTCTCTCTCTCTCTCTCTCTCTCTCTCTCTCTCTCTCTCTCTCTCTCTCTCTCTCTCTCTCTCTCTCTCTCTCTCTCTCTCTCTCTCTCTCTCAATCTCTCTTTTCCCTCATAGACACAGACATGCGCGGACAGACAGACACAGACGCGATCACACATATATACGTGCATGCACACACACACACCGTAGATGATCCCTATGACCTTACATGCATGGGGAGAAACACAGAAAAACACACGCACGCACGCACGCACACACACACACACACACACACACACACACACACACACACACACACACACACACACACACACACACACACACACACACACACACACACACACACACACACACACACACACACACACACACACACACACACACACACACACACACACACACACACACACACACACACACACACACACACACACACACACACACACACACACACACACACACACACACACACCACTGTACGTTCTCTCCACCAAGATGTTCTACAGTCATCAGCATCATTTTCTGTCCACTTTATTTGATCCATTCTTGGACAAAGAACCTGCTGCCCAGAGGCATAGCTCACATGGATATACTGAGACAGGTTAGCTCAGCGGAAAATAAATGTGCTTGTCTGAACATACCATAATAATCAGCTAAACAAATATTCATGGCTAAGGGAATCCACATAAAAACGACTCTGGTTAGTGTTACCAGATATGGCTATCTATCTACTCAAAATGACCAACGACAAATACATACTTCCTGCTGGAGGATGACAGCTGCTTGGACTGCCCTATCGCAAACCGCGTTGCGTGTCAGATCCCACAACCACTTACTGGGGGCTAATAGCATCGTGACTGATTTCTGGGTAAAATAGCCACCAGTCCCTCCTCTCATGCGGTGGAGAGTTATTACGAGTCAGCCTGCTCTCACCCACAATGGTTACACAGTCATCTTGTCGTGGGCATACCACAGCCTACCGATGCAGAGTGTGTGGCAAAAATCAGAGCGGGAAGGGGGGTGATTCAGAGTTGTTCAAACATTCTGATCTTATCTGACACACAAACCTACAGCCATTTTTGTGGGGAAATCAAAGCAAAACAACAACATAGTTATCATCTGATTGACAAGCTAAAAGCAATTGGTTTTGATAGTCTATCAGTGAGCTGGATGCAATCCTACCTTGAGGGGAGGGAACAGATGGTGGAGGTAAACGGTACCCTATCCCCCCCTCTCACAGTGAGCTGTGGTGTTCCACAAGGAAGCATACTAGGACCGCTACTGTTCCTAATTTATGCAAATGACATGTCGTCAGCTTGTGACTGCAACTTGTTCCTGTTTGCGGACGACTCAGCCCTGCTGGTCTCTGACAAGAACAAGTTACAGGTTGAAAAAACCCTCAGCTCGGAACTAGGCAGAATCTGCATATGGCTCGCTGATAACAAACTATCATTACACATGGGCAAAACAGAGTCCATTCTCTTCGGTTCAAATAACAAACTCAGCAAGACCGACGGCTTCTCAGTTACAGTGGGTGACAATATTGTCACAAGGAAAGATGAAATTACCTACCTGGGTTCCATCCTAGAGGCTAATCTCTCCTGTGACAAAATGGCATCCAATGTAATAAAAAAAGTCAACCAACGAACTCGATTCTTGTACCGGATCTCCTCTCTGGTAAACAAGAATACCCTGAAGACTCTGGCAGGAGCACTCATTCAGGGGTACTACGACTATGCTTGCACCTCATGGTACCAAAGCACCTCAAAGGCGCTAAAAACAAAATTACAAACATCTCAAAACAAACTGGTCAGACTACTGCTTGACCTTACTCCTAGAACCCACCTCACCCCTGCCCACTTTGACAACCTAGGATGGCTTAGAGTAGATGACAGAGTACAGCAACTTGCAATGGGCCTGGTCTACAAGATACACTACACGACCAAGGTACCCATGTACATGGCAAAATACTTCCCAAAGGTCAGTGAATACCACGATCACAACACCAGAGGGAGCTCCACAAATCATGTTAAACCCAGATTCGGCTCAAATAAGGGACTAAACACGTTTCGCAATTATGCCACATCAATGTGGAACGCCCTACCCAAAGCTGTAAAGGAATGTGGATCACTACCCACTTTCAAAACCTCTCTCAAGAGACACCTACGGGAGACTGCAATTCAACACTGGCCCCTGTAAATATCCTAACCCAACCCCCTCCAATGTACAGTCATTTACCTAGTATGGTTTTGTCAATAGTCCAATGTACAATTTTGTTTGTTTGTACAGAGTCTCCCCCCCCTCAATGTACAGTTTTGCTTGTTTATACAGTGTGCCCCCCCCCCCCCCCCCCCCAACCACCTCCAATGTAAATTACCCAGTATGGTTGTCAATATCCCAGTGTACCCAACCCCCCCCACCCAACCTCCTCCAATGTACAGTTTCTACGTCAAATGTATATACTCCCTTTTCTTGACTCCTTCTGTATCACAAACAGTACTGTATTTGCAAATCTGGTATGTCATAAATGTATAGATGTAGCAGTACTGACTATCTGTATGTCATGTATGTCATATATGTCCTGATGAATTGAAAATGGGGGACCCTGGTGGAAACAAGACGAAAGTCTTTCTCTGGTCTGCATCCCCTTAACAATTGTGTGTATTGAGCTGTACTGTATTGTACCCATTCTGCAATCTGTTAATAAAGTTTTCAATCAATCAATCAAGCGCATGATGTTGATACCAGTCATGAAATACACCGTTTGGTTTTATCTTCCAAGACCGAATCACAGTCTGATTGTCACGATTACCTTTAAAGGCCCAATCAGTGATCCAAATGTAAATAAACGGGCATCCCCGCCACACAAAGTATAAGAAATAAGAATAAAGACATAAGAATATGTGTATTTCCCATCAAGCTGTTCAAGAATGAACATACCCCACATTGATATAGTCAATAAGGTAAATGGCTAAATGGCTGCATTTATATAGCGCTTTTATCCAAAGCGCTTTACAATTTGTTACTCACATTTTACCTATTCACTCACACATTCACACACCGATGGCAGCGGCAATCATGCAAGGTGCCCACCTGCACATCGGAAGCAATTTCGGGGGTTAAGTGTCTTGCTCAAGGACACTTCGACACGCTGCCCGGACGGAGCGGGAATCGAACCGGGAACCTCTGGATTACCAGACGACTGCTATACCTCCTGAGACTCTGTCACTCTGTCATGGGAGGGGGGATGGTCAAGGATTGGAGCTTTAAAGGCTGGATCTCAATCCAATTATCACAAGGTTTAAAACAAAATAAAACAAAACAAAAGACCAGCCGTATGCTACATTTTAATAAAAGAAAAGAAGATAAAAGAACAAACTCACTGCGGTTCCATAGCCTGAAGTCTTATGTAGTACAGGTCCAAATCTTATGAAAATCCATTCAAAAGTAAGTGCTTGAGAAAGGTTTTGGTAAAGTGTGTACCGGTAAAAAAACAGCGCAAATTGCTGCGACGTGCGCGGCGGCCCGTATGAGGGCCGTTGGACGTTATGTACACATAGCAACACGGAGATGCAAAAGGATGGAGGAAACAAATCCTACACATGTTTGTTTGTCTGTTTATTTACACATATAAAAACAATTACATATATAATACAATACAATCCACAAGGGATGTGTAGGAGAATTGCCTAAAAACCCAGTCTAGGGGCTTGTGGCATTCACCAGGAAGCTAAATTACACTGATATTATATCAAGATAAAATATAACCCCCCCCCCCCCCCCCCCCCCAAACAAACACACACAAGCAGGTCTACATAGACACCGAAGCAGGCACCCATGCCATACGATTTCGGGTATAGAGAAAACAACTAATGACAGGAAGAATATATAATAAAATGAAAATACAATAACAAAATACAACAAGCCATCAGACCACAGTTTGTATTCATCTTGTTTCTTTGTTTTGATTTCACTTGAATTATGCGCTTTTGAATAAAATGTATTATTATTAAAATCACAGAATGTGATTCCTTCTGATGGATATAGTTCAATGATAGTGAAGATAGACGAGACACATTCTGCCAGACTCTCATACACACACATATACCACACACATAAACAAGATGCACACATAAACAAGATGCACACACACACACACACACACACACACACACACCCACACACACACACACACACAGTTAGTTACACAACTGTATGATGCAGCACCAGTAAACATCCACATTAACACATAGCCTACATACATACACACATACTCACTTCCCTGTTACTCTAACAGGGGGGGGGGGGGCATTATGGGGCGAGAGTGAGGAAGTGAGAAGTGGAAGAGCCAGATTGAATGGGAGAGAGCAGGATCGCCATGGAGGGAGAGCGGGGAACAGATAGAGAGAAAGAGAAAAAGAAAGAGAGAGGCTTGACAGAGAGAGAGAGAGAGGTTTGACAGAGAGAGAGGATTGACAGAGAGAGAGAGAATGATAGAAAGAGAGAATGAGAGAAAGAAACAATGAGAGAGATAGAAAGAGATAAAGAGAGAATGAGAGAAAGAGAGAATGAGAGAATGAGAAAGAGAGAATGAGATAATGAGAGCAAGAGATAATGAGAGGGAGAGAGAAAGAAAGAGAATGAGAGAATGAGAGAATGAGAGAAAGAGAAAAAGAAAGAGAGAGGCTTGACAGAGAGAGAGAGGTTTGACAGAGAGAGAGGATTGACAGAGAGAGAGAGAATGATAGAAAGAGAGAATGAGAGAAAGAAATAATGAGAGAGATAGAAAGAGATAAAGAGAGAATGAGAGAAAGAGAGAATGAGAGAATGAGAAAGAGAGAATGAGATAATGAGAGCAAGAGATAATGAGAGAGGGAGAGAGAAAGAAAGAGAGAAAGAGAGAATGAGAGAAAGAGATAATGAGAGATAGAAAGAGATAAAGAGAGAATGAGAGAAAGAGAGAATGAGAGAATGAGAAAGAGAGAATGAGATAATGAGAGAAAGAGATAATGAGAGAGGGAGAAAGAAAGAGAGAAGGAGAGAATGAGAGAGAGAGAGCAGGCTTGGAGCCCTAGAGGTCTGGAGGTGGTTCATTAAGCCCCGGTGCTCCTTGGCCTGGGGCCTGCTGATTAGAGGAGCATGGGGCTGTAGCAGCAGCAGCAGGTCCCTGGGTGCCTAATGAGATTTTAAGACACACCGTCTAGCTGGCGCTCCACACAGAAATCCCACTTAGTGGTTAGAGCAGTGCGGCAGATTGGCCCAGACGAGGCAACCCTAGACTCACCAGAGAGCCCTGGTCCTGGTGTTTACTACGGCACAGGATCTCTGGCAACCTGAGAAGAACCCCCGTTCAACCCCCACCCCCCCCCCCCCCCCCCCCAACCCCACAGCCCACTTCCACCACAGGCAGCCATGGAGTGAGTCTGATGAGATGGTATAAACACAGGCTCCAGCCCCTCCTCCTCCTCCTCCTCCTCCTCCTGTCTTGACTGCCAGGTATAAGAAGGATGACAAAAAAAAGTAATCTAAGAAAGGGAGGAAAGAAGGGGGAGAGGAAAAAATGACAGTGCTGCGATTATAAGCTAATGAAATCTGACAAGGAGGAAATGACAGCTACCAGAGGAGCAGGCGAACCCTGCCGTCCCCCTCACTCCTTATAAGGCTGGAGCTGAAGCTATAAACTCCCCCAGCACGCTCCCAACCTGGCAACCAACCGCTGGACTCTCTCTCTCTCTCTCTCTCTCTCTCTCTCTCCCTCCCTCCCTCCCTCCCCCTCCATTCTTCTATTCACCCCATATAGCTTTTTATTGTCCAGGATGATCACGCGCCCGCTACTTGCGTACAAGGGAGTTAGGGAGAGGCTATAAAATGTGGCGCGAGTGGTATCTGGCGCGTTCATTTACAGGGGTATTGTGAGTAGAGTCACAGAGTCACATACATGCGCACACACGTACACTCTCACACACACACACACACACACACACACACACACACACACACACACACACACACACACACACACACACACACACACACACACACACACACACACACACACACTCTGCTCCTTGCCTGAGACTTTCATATGCTTTCAATTACGACACTGACCAAACACCTGGCTGGTGAAAGGCTGAAACCACTATTAGTGTAATGCTCATTAATCAAGTCTCCAGCAGAACTCCAGACACGCACACATATACACACACACACACACACACACACACACACACACACACACACACACACACACACACACACACACACACACACGGCCGCCAGACGAGACACCCCCTCCACCCAAAGTCAACACCCATATGTCCAAAAAAAATATGGAACGGGATTCCCTCCATTCCAAACCCTTCTCACCTCAGCCCAAACTCCCAAACAGGTTACCTGAGGAATAAAAAAACTGATGGAATTGGCCCCAGAGCCAAGAAAGAAAAACTGCTTCTCTCTCTCTCTGAGGCTTCCAGAAAAGGTCACATATTTTGCTGAGGTAATTATATGAAAGAAAATGCTAGGGATGGGATGGAGAGGTAAATACTAGAGAGGAGAAGTATATCACCCCCCCCCCCCTGTTAACCTCTGCTCCAACCTCCATACCAAAAATCTATTTAGTTTAATCCCAAACGTAAATGCTGTGATATTGTCAGGACCACGACTGACACAAATGAACTGCCAGCCATAGCCATCTCTAATACGAGAGTGGGTTGCAGGCCAGAAAGCTTTCAGCACCTCCACGGCATCTGCGCACACCTGGGAGAGGATATGCCAAGTGAGCAGAGGGCCTTTGACACAAACCCATGAGGTCTGGAAAAGCAACCCTGAAATGTGCTCCCCCAAAAACACATGTGACAGGGTTGAAGGATATGTAACAGGGTTGAAGGATATGTAACAGGGTTGAAGGATATGCAATAGGATTGAAGGATATGTGATAGGGTTAAAGGATATGTGACAGGGTTGAAGGATATGTGACAGGGTTGAAGGATATGTGACAGGGTTAAAGGATATGTGACAGGGTTGAAGGATATGTGACAGGGTTGAAGGATATGTGATAGGGTTAAAGGATATGTGACAGGGTTAAAGGATATGTGACAGGGTTGACGGATATGTGACAAGGCTCTTCCAGATGACATCACGACTGTCTCCAGACTGTCTGACAAAATTAGCGTTTTATTTTTCAAATGTATTCAAGAATAAACATCATAACCATGTCACAACAGCAGTTATAATGTATATATATATTTTTTTAAACTTAAGTTTTTATTTTAATTTTTTCAACAACATGCATAGACAACATTCATAGACAATACACAGTACATAAATATAAAACAAATAGACAAAAATGAGTAAAGAAAAAGTGTGGCATGGGTCCTTCGGTCCATTCTACATTTGCATTATTTATTTACATTTTTATTCATTTTCTTGTATCCTTTTCAAACCTCTGTGATGTCGTTACTTCCCCTCCTGTATTCTTCCCATTTTCCCCATTTCCATTCAAACTTTTCTTCTTGCAGCCTCAGCAGATGTGTGATTCTCTCCATTTCCTGTATCCCCTCTACCAACTCTATCCATTGATCCTTTGTCGGCACTTCTACCTTGTACCACAGTTTAGTTAAAGCTTTCTTGGCTGCCACTATCAATATCTTAATCAAATATGTGTCTTCCCCTTGGATTCCTTCTTGTAACAGATTCCCCAAATACAACACTTGGCCTCCCTGGGGTATTTCGTATCCTATTATTTCATTTATTATCCCTCCTATCTCTTCCCAGTAGTGCCTTATCTTCTGACATCCCCAGAATATGTGTGTATGGTTCGCCCCTTCCTGTCCACACTCCCTCCAACATGTTTTCTTTGCTGGTGTGTAATTGCCCTGTATTTCTGGTGTTATAAAGTATCTAATTATATTTTTCCACCCAAACTCCCTCCATATCCTTGATCCTGTGGTTGTTTGTTGTGTCTTACATGTGTCATACCATTCCTCCTCTGTTATCTCTATTTCCAACTCTCGTTCCCACTTTTCTTTTACATACAATGTTGTATTTCCCTTACTGTCCATTATTGCCTGATATAGTGCTGATATCACCCTCCCCTTCCGTCCTTCGTATGACTTTACCATTATCTTAATTACCCCATTCTGTTCTTTGTCTCTATCTTGCTTTATTTCCTTGTTATAGTAGTCCCTAATCTGTAAATATCTAAAGTGGTCCCTATTCTCTAGTCCGTATCTTTCTTTCCATTTTTGTAGAGTCTGCATCTCCCCTCCTTCTGTCATTGTGCACATTGCTGTTATACCCCCCGTTCCCACCTCTTGAACCCATGGTCTTCTATCCCTGGTCTGAATTTGTTGTCGTGTGCTATCCATCTCAGTATCTTAGATTCTTTTTCTGATGTAAACAAGACGAAAGTCTTTCTCTGGTCTGCATCCCCTTAACACTTTGAGTGCCAACGATGAGAATTCTCGTTATTTTATGCCAACCGTTCAGTGCCAACGACGAGAAATCTCGTTATTAATCATTATCTTTTTTTATTAGCGATTTCCATTCATTTTTCATCAATCTAGCCTCACGTTACCACTGGGACTCTCTCTGAGCTTGAACAGGGAAAATACTGCCCCCTATCGTCTCCCGGATGGTAATGCACCCTTTGGATTGGACTGAATGAAAAGCATGGGGAAAAGAGAATCCGGAATCCACATTTTACTTGTCAGGCATGTAATCCGAGCCGATTGCAGTCTTTGTGGTCCCTCAGAACAGCGTGGAATATGTGTTTCAAGCACCCAGCGTTGGATCAATAAACGCCAGTCTTGGGCTAATCAGAGCTTTTTTCACAGATATATC
This sequence comes from Notolepis coatsorum, assembly GCF_963971535.1. NCBI lineage: Eukaryota > Metazoa > Chordata > Actinopteri > Aulopiformes > Paralepididae > Notolepis > Notolepis coatsorum. Next base: position 113,934,433 of record NC_140173.1, on the reverse strand, counting down.
AACGTGTCCCATATGTGTGTATGTGTGTGTGTGTGTGCTGATCAGGTAATAAGAGAACCGATTTTTCAGCCCGTTTCTCTAGCGTGCATAAGTACACATATACTATCGATAATGTAGCATTTATTTGAAAACGATTCATAAATAGGCCGAAAAATTACAACGTTTTTTGTGTATTCCAGTAAAGGGCGATTCCTGCAGAATAACTTTTTTCTCTGGACATTTCCAAAAACAAGCGTTTTTCAAAATGGTATAAAACGAAAATGTACAGATGAAAAAACAATCCGTTTCGACAATGTTGACTGCAAGCAAGTCATTGATAAGCGACGGGCGTATTAGACACATAGCCATAATTTAAGATATAGTTTATGCGTTCGCAAATGTGCTCGCCCTCTCATTGAATAGAGCGTTGGCACTCAAGCGCTAAATCGTGCCCCCCCTGCTGGCACTCAAAGTGTTAACAATTGTGTTACAGTAACAATACTGTATTGTACCCATTCTGAAATCTGTTAATAAAGTTTTCAATCAATCAATCAATCAAACATACATACATACATACAGGGCCTCCGCTAGGGGCGTGTGAGCAGTGCGGTCGCACAGGGCCTCTCGAGAAGGGGGGCCTCGCGAGAAGAATTTTTATTTAAAAAAATTTGTTAATTTTTTTTATAAAAATACAAATAAATAGAATGTTAACAATCACTTTCCATCACAGACCTAAAATCTAGTTTTGCTTACATGCTTATATATATTTCACATTAGACACGTTTGTAGAATAGTGTTCCGGGGCTCTGCAGATATACTATTGGTTTCATTCAATGACCCGTTTACTTTTGTGCAAAGCATCGTGGGAGGACTAACACTAGGGGGAGCTGGTTGGCGTCGGTCTGGTAGTCGGTAGAGAGATGTGAAGGAGACCGGTATTATCCACGAGGGGAGGGGGTACAGGTACGGGGTCTATTCGGCGCTATCCACGGGAGCGAGTGGATGGCTTGGCCAAGAGCATCCTACTTTTGAAAACCAAATGTGCAGCATCAGAGCAGAAGAAATAACGCTGCGCGCCGTAAGCTTATCAATACCAAGTATAGTGATTAGGTTATGCCAAGACGAAGAGGACGTTCGGCAGATGGACTGAAGATGAAAGTTGTTGCGTGTTAGAACGTTCAGTCAGGCTAGCCATGTCGGCTAGTAGCTTAGCTAAAGGCAGGGACAGCTAACTAGCGTTAGCTAACCTAGCTAGCTAGTTATCTTTAGCTACGTTATCGAGTGCTAACGTGTGGTTCAGTTGGGCTAGCCATGTTGGCTAGTAGCTTAGCTAAAGGCAGGGACAGCTAACTAGCGTTAGCTAACCTAGCTAGCTAGTTAGCTTTAGCTCCGCTATCGAGTGCTAACGTGTGGCAGATAAACTAGGAACAGACTCCCAAGTTCATCCCAACGGGGGGGACAATATCATGGGACTGGTGAACTTTGTCATCTCCACGGTCGTCTCCTTCCTCTTGGACCTGATTCTGCGTTAGGGTGAGTTTTTAATGCAATCTATTCTGTTCCCACCGTGGATCTCTCTCTCACGCTCTCTCTCTTGCTCTTGCTCTTGCTCTCTCTCTCTCTCTCTCTCTCTCTCTCTCTCTCTCTCTCTCACTCTCTCTGTCTCTCTCTGTCTCTCTCTCTCTCACTCTGTGTGTTGCATCATGCAACAGGGTCTGCTCCGGTATCAATATTGAATGTGCAGTAATGATATGCACTGTTCTGCTGCCTGGACATTACTGCTCAACATGATCACTCCAGCTATACAAGTTGCTCTCTGGGAACATTTCACACTGTGCTCGTGCAGTTTGTGACATGTGTACTAAGCTTATAGAGTTCGATTCAAATAAGGCAAAACTGCAAATCTGCATGTCGTGCTTGAAAAATGTACCTGGCTTTAAGCTTGTTTATCAGGTTCCAGGGGTGTTTTATGCATTTTCCCTGTTACTGCCAGGTGTACGACTGTACAGGTGCATTGCCACTAAGTCTCGGGCAGCGCTATTATTTAAGAATACGTTGACTGTATCATATGCCCAGCCTCGGGCAGCGCTATTATTTAAGAATACGTTGACTGTATGCCCAGCCTCGGGCAGCACTATTATTTAAGAATACGTTGACTGGGCGGTCAGGTGGCATAGCGGAGATTGTGCTTGTCACCAATGCAAGAGGCTGCGGTCTCGACTCCCGGAGAGTCAGCATTGCCTTGGCTCGGGCTGATCGCTATACTAACTCGTTTGGCTGAGTTAGGGGGAGGGGAGCCGTGGGTGGGTCCTGGGCGTTGTGGACAGCGACCTCTACAGTTCGGTCGGGGCGCCTGCTCAGCGAAGGTAGGATCTGGTGAGAGGTCTAACAGCCTGTTCCAGCTGCTGAGGTCAGGCAGACGCCTGCGAATTCTAGAGACTAAGACGGAGAGGCTTAGGCTAAGCTTCTTCCCCCAGGCCATCAGAGCCTTGAACAATGAACATCGAGAGACACAGAAACTGAACTATCCACACACAAGTACATACACGACACGCACGCTGAGCACGCTCACACACTAGCAGCCACTTTAACACTCATGCCGCACACACGCACACTTATGGCCAGAGGAAAGGCCACTTAAAATAGTATAACATCAGGAACAGTGTATTGCACTACTAAAGCTAACTAGCATGTCCTATATGCTCTGTAAATACTAATGTACAGATACCGAGATGGCACACCATGTACCTGTTTATTGCACTGTTTTATTGGATTCTATTAATATGTTGTACCACTGTATTTTATTGGATTCTATTATATGTTGTACCACTGTATTGCACATCGTCGCGGGCAAGACCAGCCGCATTTCATTGTATACCTGTATGCCGTGACAATTAAAACTCTTGAATCTTGAATCTTGAATCTTGAGGTAGTGCGGCCTCCCACACGTTACACTCTCACAGTGAGAATCTGCGCGGCCAGGCTGGCTGCCGGCTGGCTGCACATGCGTCGGAGGAAAGCATGTGACAGTCTCCGGCCTCTCGGACCAACAGTAGGGGAAAGTGCGCAACAACCAGGAAGGGGGTTGGGAATTGGCATAACGACTAACAGTGGGATGGGAGAAAAATCGGAAAAAGGAGGGGGGAAAAGATAATAAAAAAAAAAGCACAAAAAAAAAAAAAAACGTTGACTGTGTGCACAAAAAAAGGTTAAAAAAATTAAATAAAACAAATAAATGTATATAATTTTTTTTTTTTTTACCTTTTGTAGGGTGAGATTATGGTTTATTTACTTTGAGGTTCTGGGGTCACGTGGAGTGTGTTATACGAAATACCCCCCCCCCCCCTTCCACCCACCTACCAATCTCCTACCTACCAACCTCCTCCAATGTACAGTTTCTTCGTCAAATGTATATACTCTTTTTTAGACTCTTCTTGTATCACAAACAGTACTGTATTTGTAAATCTGGTATGTCATAAATGTATAGATGTAGCAGTACTGTCTATCTGTATGTCATGTATGTCATATATGTTATGATGCATTGAAAATGGGGGACCCTGATGTAAACAAGACGAAAGTCTTTCTCTGGGTTGCATCCCCTTAACAATTGTGTGTATTGAGCTGTACTGTATTGTACCCATTCTGCAATCTGTTAATAACATTTTCAATCAATCAATCAATCAATCAATCAAATAACAACCGGTAACTTCACTGTGCTTCTTAATAAAAATGTCAATCAATCAAATAACAACCGATAACTTCACTATGCTTCTTAATAAAAATTTCAATCAATCAATCAATCAAATCTGACAAAAATAAATCGGCGGCCATTTTTTTCTTTTTTTTTTATGTCCGCGATTTTTCTTTTGTTTCACAATGGGTCATGACAAATTAATTAAATAATCCATGTGTATGTAACAAACTAACATATTCCAGTTGACTATCTTTTTTGGAGGATTCGTTCAAAAGCTATTCATACTTCCATTTTTCTATCAAGTTTCAAGTTTCTTTATTAGTTGTCATACAGAAGTACAGAATACTTTTATACAAAATGCTTCTTTCTGTTACGCTCCAGAGACTGTGCTAGACAAAAATAGATAAGTATAAAATAAGTATAGCAAGTATAAAATAGAAGTCAAGTACGTGGACAAAAGTGTTCAGTATATACATATATACAATGTACAATGCAGAGTAGAAGTAACTGAGTTACAATACAATATACTATATACTATACAGTGCAAAGCAGAAATGGGATGAGGTACAATTTAGGTACAATTTACAGTAAGGTGTAATGAGGTATGGGTTGTAGTGCAAATTCTTTACCAATAAATATAAAGTGTGTTTAGGTGTTCTAAAGTGGGTAAAGTGGGTGCTGCAGTGAGTTGTTTGTTTAAAGTGAGTGTGTGCATGTGGATGTGTGTGCTGTGCGTGCATTTGATGGTTGTTACATAGTGTTATTGTCATTTAGCATTCTGATGGCCTGAGGATAGAAGCTTCTTCTAAGTCTCTCTGTGCTTGCCATGAGACTCCGGTATCGCTTGCCTAACCGCAGCAGTTCAAAGAGGCAGTTGTTTGGGTGGCTGGAGTCTTTGATAATTCTCTTAGCCTTACCCATGCACCGCTTGTTGTAAATGTCCTGGAGAGTGGGAAGCCCCCCTCCAATTGTGCGTTCGGCTGAACGGGCCACTCTCTGTAGTCTGCTACGGTCTTGTGCGGTGCTATTCCCAAACCAGGAGGTGATATTGCCAGTCAGGATGCTCTCTAGTCAAGTCAAGTCAAGTCAAGTCAAGAGTTTTATTTGTCACGGCATACAAGTATACAATGAAATGCGGGTGGTCTTGCCCGCAACAATGTGCAATACAGTAGTAATAACATATAATAGAATCCAATAGAACAACATTGTGCAATAAACAAGTAACATTGTGCAATAAACAAGTAACATAGTAGGGCATATCGGTATATGTACATAAGTTATTTACAGAGCATGGAGGACATGCTAGGTCCTTTGGTAGTGCAATACACTGTTAGCTACGGATGAGGCACTGGGTATTTCTGTACATGCTAATTTATACAATCTCAGGTTATACTATACTATTTTTAACGTGACCTTTCCTTAGTGACCGTAAGTGTGGGCATGTGCAGCATGAGTGTGTGCTTGCTCATGTTAAAGTGCATGAGTAGAAGTTCTTGAGGATCTTCTGACTCACGTTGAACTTCCTTAGGCGCCTGAGGAAGTAGAGGCGTTGCCGTGCCTTCTTCACAACACTGTCAATGTGTATGATCCATGTCAAGTCCTCGGATATGTGGACTCTGAGGTACTTGAAACTGTTCACTCTCTCAACCGGTGCCCCGTCGATGCTGAGGGGGCTGTAGTCCCTGACCCCCGACCTCCTGAAGTCCACAATCATCTCTTTTGTTTTGCTGACGTTCAGGGAGAGGCAGTTCTCCTGACACCACTGCGACAGATTCTCTACCTCTTCCAGGTAGGCCCTCTCGTCGTTGGCAGAGATCAGGCCCACCACTACTGTGTCATCAGCAAATTTGATGATTGTATGTATCTATCTATGGCGGATTGATTCAGACAGAAAAAAAAAGTAATTCGGTTGTGGGAGGGATCTGGGGTCACGTGGAGTGTGTTATACAAAATAACAACTGGTAACTTGACTGTTTCAGCCAATCAGAATCAAGAAATGTGCATGCCATTGTATAATGTATAGTAGTAAACTGTGGCTAGGTCCTTCTTTTTCTCCAGATGCTGGTCTAGAGTCAAGCCTCCGGAGAGAGAGGGGGGGGGGGTCAGTGAGAGTGAGAAAATGGAGAAAGAAAGGGACTCAGGCTGCAAGAGAGCATGAGAGACAGACTGAATGGAGAAAGAGGGGACTGGGGCTGTGAGAGAGAGAGATAGAGAGGCTGTATAGGACTAGTCTGGTGTGGAGGGGGTTTAGTGGCCTGCAGTCCTCCAGCCCTCATTGTGGAGGGGGTTTAGTGCAGTCAGGCCTGCAGTCCTCCAGCCCCCGTGTGGAGGGGGTTTAGTGCAGTCAGGCCTGCAGTCCTCCAGCCCTCGTGTGGAGGGGGTTTAGTGCAGTCAGGCCTGCAGTCCTCCAGCCCTCGTGTGGAGGGGGTTTAGTACAGTCAGGCCTGCAGTCCTCCAGCCCTCGTGTGGAGGGGGTTTAGTGCAGTCAGGCCTGCAGTCCTCCAGCCCTCGTGTGGAGGGGGTTTAGTGCAGTCAGGCCTGCAGTCCTCCAGCCCTCGTGTGGAGGGGGTTTAGTGCAGTCAGGCCTGCAGTCCTCCAGCCCTCGTGTGGAGGGGGTTTAGTACAGTCAGGCCTGCAGTCCTCCAGCCCTCAGCGTTGACTCGACAGGACCAGGAGGAATGTTATGAAGAATGAAGAAAGGAGCTACCGCCGCTTGTAAATCACGTGGATGCTTAAAGTGCATTTTCCCTTCCAAACTTGATGCCTTTATTTCCCCAAATTTGTTCCGATCTCCTATTCTCAATAGACACATTGTGTTTTAATTGCCTGCAATGGTAGCAGAATCCCCCCATTTCCCAAACCTCCCCCATCCGACTTTTGCCATCGATGGGCTAACCCCATTGACAAAAATATTTCCTTCATAAAAGGCTTCAACAGCAGGCGGCAGTTTAAGCTACAAAAGCTGCTATGGCGTTTTAGCCCATTCAGGTGTACATTTTGGGGGGAATTCCTCCATAAAATTCTAATTTCACATGTGAGATTGTTCACCCAAAAGGGTTATAGAGTGCAGCAGTACAGTACCTCAGCTAGAATAAATGACTCACAGATGACAAAACAACTTAGGTCTTTATTTTGTTGCATGCTTGATAACAGTGTTAACTGGCCTACACCCTAGGCGCTGCGGGCATGTTGAAACAGATATACACCCCCACCACCACCCCTCCCGTCTTATCATGAAGCAACACTATTCTCCCACTACGTCTCAGCCAGGTATGATAAACAAGTGTGATTTACTCTGTCTCCGCTCTCGGAGCTGGGTCTAGCACTGTAAAATAAACCGTTCCAGGTTTCTAGGCTCAGGACTGCACTCCTCCATAGAGCTCCTCAAATGGAGGAGAAAGGGAACAGGAGAGGGGGTTCAGCATGGGCTACATGTCTGGGCAGGTACAGCACATTAGGCTAATACTCTGCCAGGTGCTACGTCTTAAAGAGACAGTCACAGAGTTGCAGAAGAAGACCCTTGCAGTTTTAATCCCAGGCTGGGTTGGACGACGTTCAGCTTTAATCCCAGGCTGGGTTGGACAACGTTCCACTTGCATTCCACTTGCATTCCACTAGCGTTCCCCTGTCAAACAACTCTGCTCAAACAGGAAGTAAACTAACCGGTGCAACCTTTACTCGTAACATTTATCCTTAATTTATTCACTGCCAACGACGAGTATACTCGTTATTGGCCGCCAATCGTTGGATACGAGTATACTCGTTATTTGATCGTTATTTCTTTTATTTGCTATTTCCATTCATTATCCATCCAGGAAGGCTAGTGTTACCATAGGGAATGAGTCTGAGATTTTAAAAGTCCAATACCGCCGCCTGGTATGCGGACGATATTGCACTTCCTTTGAGACTCTGTGTATGGGGTTGTGTGTTGATGAATCGGAACCCCCGATTCATTATTCTGTGGTGGGTTATGTCGTGAGCCAAATGGACATACGATCTACCAAATGGCAATCAAATAATTGGAATATTCTTTTTGGAATCCCACCGGCCACAGGTAAGAGCAATTTAACGTCAATTTCAGCTTTATTGTGCCTTGTTTTCATTGCCATCGCCATGATCAGCGTACGTTGTTGTACTAACGAATGCCGTTATTGACAATCAATTAATCAGAAACGACCCCCCCCCCCCTTTCATGCATTCATGATGGAACATTATATACCGATCATATGCATTTAAATTTTTTATTGTAGCGTGTATAGGGACGAAATGCCAATGGATTAAGTATAATATACATTGCGGGCTATTACTAGCCTCCCAGGAATTACCCTAAACCGCTCTAAAACCATACTTATATTCACCACGGTAAACGGGAATGTATGGATGGAAAAAATATCTTTTTCACATCTTGAACGATAGATACTCAATGTCAAATGGGCCATAGTATTGCATCCATAGCTATAATATAGAATATAGTTATAGCCCTGCAAACAAGGCGCCCGACTCCATTGGTTTAATGCGTGGCAGCACATAGCCATATCCCGTTCCCAGCGTGGCAGAGAAAGAGTTAACATATTGAATAAATTATATTATATTATTTCCCCCTCCATATCTTTTAGTCTCTCTTATAAATAAGAGACGCTAATTTGTTTAAAAAAGTGTAATCATTTAAACTGTGCAGCCTTGTTTATTCATGGTGTCCATGGAAAGGAAGATGAACACAGGTATTGTTTCATTATGGAGAAAAGACATAGCACTATAGTTTGTTTACTTTTCTGATAACTACATGACTGCATAACTCATGGATGTTCAGACAAGATACATTTTTGCACTTTACTGTTACATTTGCACTCTGGTTGGATACCAAACGCAGGGCCGCCTCAGGGGGTGTGCGAGCAGTGCGGTCGCACAGGGCCTCGCGGGAAGGGGGGCCTCGCAAAAAAAAAATAAAAAAAAAATAAAAAAAAATATTTTTTATTTATTTTTTTTATTATTTTTTTTTATTTTTTTTTATTTTTTTTTTATTTTTTTGCGAGGCCCCCCTTCCCGCGAGGCCCTTTTTCATCACAGACCTAAAATCTAGTTTTGCTTATATGCTTATATATTTCACATTAGACACGTTTGTAGAATGTGTCTGACTTCCTGGCTCTGCAGACTGCAGTTTTCCGGTTTCTGCGGATTTGCTGCTCTACAGATTTTAGGATAGTGTTTCCGGCCCGTCCGCCGACCGCCGTAATACCAAATAGAAGAAGAAGACACACGAGGTAGATAATTCAGCGCTATTCAGATGAGCGAGGCGAGTGGATGTCTTTTCAAAAGAAGGAGAAGAGAACTTGTGAGCAGATAAATCTGTTAGGCAGCAATATGCCGAAAGGTGTCCAGTCTGCCGGAAAGTACTCGAAGAAGAAGAAGAAGAAGAATTACACCGTGGGCCAAGTCTCCTTCCAACTTCATCATTGGCGCCGGCCGCGCCGCATTCATTGATACTGCGTTATGTGAGTCAACCTATGATTAAATACCCGCCGTGGACCTGTCCTGACCTATCTTTCTCTCTTTCTGGAGCCAAACTGGTCGACACTAGCTAATATATAGTACTACTAGTAGCTAACTGTGTGTGCCTGCTGAGAGCACCTGGCTGTATGTAGACAGTAGCCGCATAGCTTGTTAGCTGTTAGCTAACGCAGAAGCAAGCTATGCGGCTACTACATGCAGCCAGGTGCCTGATTGAACTAACTGTTAGCCAGTTAGCTGTTTAGCGTCAGCTGGGAACGTTCGTTTGATGCTATCAGTTAGCCTTGAGAATAGCAGGCCCTGGCACTCTGACTACGACATCATCTTTGACAGAAGATGTAGTCGGGCCTGCACCATGACAAGGCTCTGGCCATGGCTTTGTCCCGACAGCGAGAGGCCTTTCGTCAACGTGGAGACCTGTGTTCCTCGTGCAGGTAAAATGTCATGACATTACCCCACTCTTCCTTCCTTCCCCTCCCGAATGTTTTGTTAATAACGATGTTTTTTTCCAGGCAAAACATATGCTACTTCACAACATTTGGAGATACGACATGTGCTGTGTGTGAATGGTCGTTTGTGTAGCTTGGGTAGCGTTGGGCCGTTGTGTGTCACGTGGCCTGGTGTCACAGTACCTGGCTAGCCTATTTAGCTGATGTCGGCCATTGGCTCCTTGCTGCTTTGGTTTCTCTGGTATAGACGCTCTTCTTGTTGGATTGTTGATCTTTGTCCTTTTGAATCTCTCATACATGCTATAGTCTCTCTCTAACACACACACACATGACAAACACACATGTTCTCTCTCTCTCTCTCTCTTTCTAACACACACAGTCTGCCTATGGCGGCCTTTCTCGATGGCTAGGCTGTGCTCAAGGATCTTCAGTCACAGTGCTCAGGTATTCTGCCACTGTGTACTCTCTGTTTAGGGCCAAATAGCATTTCAATTTCTTTCCAATGTGTCTCTCTCTCTCTCTCTCTCTCTCTCTGTACACTGTATATTGACTGTAGAACGGGAGCTCTCTCTCGCTCTCTCTTTTGCTATATGTTGACTGTATCATGCCCCGCCTCGGGCAGCGCTATTATTTAAGAATATGTTGACTGTATAAAAAAAAAAAAAATATATATATATATATATATATATATATATAATTTTTTTTTTTTTTTTTTTTTTTTTTTTACCTTTTGGGGGGGGGGGGGGGCCTCGCGTTAAATCTCGCACAGGGCCTCGCATTTCTCCCAGGCGGCCCTGACCAAACGTCTTTAGTTTTCGTTATACTGTACTTGATACTTGATGATAAATCACAGTAAACATTTAGGTAGACAAAAACGAATCACAAATAAGAATAAAAATAAGCCTAAGAATAAAATACAGTCCGGGATATACATTTCCTATGTTATGTATATACATTCTAATATAAAATATATAGTAAAAATATACAGAAATATACAGTAAGTGTACAGTAAAGTGTCAAATTGTACAATGTTGGTTTAACCTCTTCCACCAGTGGAATATTTTCTGAAAATCTGCCTAAAATATATACCTAGGTAAATGGAATATTGCTCCACTTCTACAAGGCTATTTGCATATCTAGGGACATCTATGGACCTCAGGGAATGTATTCACAGTGTTAGAAATATTGGGTCTCATTCCCGAACGGATTTACGTCAAAAAAATTCCTCTTAGACAGATTTCTGCCCATTTAAGACATATTAGGGCTGGTAGCGAAATTCCCCACATTTTCCTGATATCGGATTTGACCGTGGCTGAGAGCAGAATTTAAGAGTGCTGAGGAGCACACTTATGATTGATTGACTAATTGAAATTTTTATTAACTTGACAGACTGTATTCTCATAGTGATTCCTTCATGTCAATGCTACAGGCCTCCTTGGAATTAATTACTTAATCATAATTAAAATAAAGATGACAATATTTGTACAATAAGAAATTACATTTGATGTCGGAAAAATAAATAATATGGATTAATCTGATCACAGGGCAGCTGGATTAACCATATCTGAACCAGCTATTTTGGACAAATGTATAATTACTTTAATTACTCAGATATTCAAACACAATTATGCAATTATTGTGAAATTATTGAAAATAATAATTATTTAATGCCTTCTGTGGAATTTGTATGTCTTATTGTTTATCTGTTATCTGTTTTATTGATTAATTATACATTTGAAAGAATGCAGGTTATAGCCAACATGAATTGGTACAATGGGACAGACATTTGTTTGATATAGCTATATGTATCATTAATCAATTAAACTTATATTGAAATACACTATATAGCCTATACACCAACACTGAAATGACAGTGGATAAATAAATAAATAAGAACTAAAGCTAATCGCGTGGAAATAGACTGCATTAATATTCCATAACAAGTCTTGTGTGCACCAGTATGGCCTACGTGTCTAATGAATGAACAGTATAGGCTTAATATATTCTAGTTACTTGTTTCATTAGGATTTAGTAGATACTATATATATGCTCTGCCCTACGTACAGTACTGTACGTAGGGCAGAGCATATATATAGTACTATCTACTAAATCCTAATGAAACAAGTCATTAATGGAATAATAAGCCTATACTGCGTTCATTCATTACGCGCATAGACTATACAGTACTGCGCGTGTGCGTGTGTGTGTGCGCGCATGCTGCGGCAGGTGTACCACGAGCTGTACTATATATGACACCAATACATTAATCTAATCTAATTTCGGTGGGTCACAAGACTCACAAAGCGCTTCCGCCATTCCATTTTCACACGGCTGCATCATTAGTTGCCTTATAAGGAGCTCTGGAGGCGTTGTTTTGTATGCAAATTACCTGAACGGGGACGTGCGTTCATGTTTGAGACATGGTGCCATTCCCCAACGCAGATATCTCAGGTGCGAACGTTTGAGCCATTTAAGACATATTACCAGCGTGTTGAGGACTCAGAGTGAACTTGTCATTGATTCTGTCTCTTGGAAGATAAGTCTTCCAAGAGAACTCTTTGGAAAATGTTCGGGAATGAGACCCATTGTGTCTATTACTAGGCTTGCTTAAATTGTGATGAAACAAAGGAGAATATGAATTATGATTTTTCTTTGCATCTTTGACAGTGAATAACACCATGCTAATAATGACCAAACATTAAAAACTGCCACTGATCTCGTTCAGTACCTTCTTGAGATCATGTGTACAAATAATCTAAGGACAGGAATAAAGGGAAGATGATTAAACAGAAGGTTCTGTAGATACAGTACTGAATTCTCCCATCCGGACCAATGCAATTTGAAATATTATTATAGAATATAGAATAGGAGGCTTATAAATTATCTTATTATAGCCAATTCGCACATTTATATATATATATATATCCATATATTATCTTTCAAATGCCCGAGTTCAATTTGGATTTAGTATCACCAGGCGTGCATGAGAACAGATAATGAATTGTGCCAATTCCCCCCCCCCCCCCCCCCCCCCCCCCCCCACCTGGTTGTTGTGCGCATGTTCTCCTACTGGTCGGTACGCGTGTAGCTTAATCCCAGCGGAAGAGTGCAAGAGCGCTTCCGCATTCTTCGCCATACGCCAGTACGGTAATGCGCATTTCCTTTTCCTTCGCCCAGGTGCTTGCGCGCATGCGCATGAGATCCCCGCTTGGTTCGACGCTTTGGTTCATATTAATCACATATTAACACGCTTTGGTTCATATTAATCACATATTAACGCTAACGCGCCATATTAGCACACATATATACACGCGATGGACGCAGCAGGCGATCATATTAATCACATATTAACACGCTTTGGTTCATATTAATCACATATTAACGCTAACGCGCCATATTAGCACACATATATACACGCGATGGACGCAGCAGGCGATCACTGCTACTGTTATTCAGCCGCGCCGAGGTACATGATTGATTGAGTAGTTCATACAAGACATTATCCTCTAAGCCAAGCTGCACTTTAACATAGGCCTGGGTTGTTTTTATTTCTGTTAGCGCTGCCACTCTGCAGTAAACAGACATCACTGATATAGAGTGTCTGGTCAGTAACATGGGTCTAGAACCCACCTCACCCCTGCCCACTTTGACAACCTAGGATGGCGTAGAGTAGACGACAGAGTACATTTTCCTTTTTGAAAATCATCTGACATGAAGGCGTAACACATTTTTGTTGTTAATATGATTTATATTACTGGTAGTTCATACAAGACATTATCCTCTAAGCCAAGCTGCACTTTAACATAGGCCTGGGTTGTTTTTATTTCTGTTAGCGCTGCAGATATAACAAAGAGGTCTAGCTGAGTCAATAAAGTACAGTTGACAACTGCGTTGTGTTACGTTGCAGTGTACGCGGAAATGCTGCGTTGTGTTGCAATGTACTACATGCATTCCATTTCGGCGTCTGAGCGGGGGGAAAGAAAATGCGCATTTGGAGGGCGTTACCGCGGCCAATCAGGGCAAAATGCGGAAGCGCTCTTGCACTCTTCCGCTGGGATTAAGCTACACGCGGTCGGTACAAGGGAACCCTGAAGTCATCCGCACGCTTCCTCAGACATGCGCGGCGACAGCCAGTGACTCTTTTTTCACCTGGCAGCGAGGACTCTCATTGGTGAAGTGTAACGCGTGGGAGGTCATGCTGCCTTCATCAATTCCTGCCTCCGCTGAGCAAGCGCCCAGACCTGACCTGTAGGCTGTCCACAACGCCAGATTCCCACCCATGACTTGCCCTCCCCCTAACCCAGCCAAACGAGTTAGTATGACGATCAGCCCAAGCCTCAAGCAATGCTGACTCCGGGAGTCGAGACCGCAGCCTCTTGCATTGGTGACGAGCGCAATCTCCGCTACGCCACCTGACCGCCCGTATCTAATTGTTGCTATGTTAACAATAGGGAAGATAAACTAACTATCAATCAATATTTGTCATAAACGTTACCTTTTGTGGTAGAATTATCCCGAATAATAGCAGTTATTGAAAAAATTCATACAGAACTCTGAACCTTGAACCCCATAGAACTTTAAGGGAAGTGTAGTTTTCCAAAATGTCAACGCAGAACCTGTGGAAGTCCGCTACAAAATGGCCGCAAAAAAACTACAATTCCCATGATCCCATTTACAAAATGGTCACCTCTCCCGGATTATACAGACATTCCAAAGAGGAAAATCTATCTATATAACACTTTAAGCTATTCCTAAACTAACGTATTGATGATAATATACATTCTGAATGCTGTTGTGACATGTTCATGACATTTCTAATTGAATACGTTTGAAATTAAAATCGATAGTTTTATAGAACAGTCCAGAAATATTGGTTTATGACCATTATGTCATTTCGGGACCGGTACCGGTCCCGTTGGGTGGAAGAGGTTAAAAGTAAAAGTAAAAGTCCAGGAAGATGGTACTGTCACCCTGTGCTCGGTGATGCAGTGAGGCACAGTGATGCATTATAAAGTCTGATGGCTGCCGGAATGAAGGACTTTCTGCGCCGTTCAGTGCTACATCTTGGGAGTCTTAGGGCGGGATCCACAAAGAATGGATTGTAAGTAAGGGTGCAATTAGCACCGTGCAATCCATTCTTTGTGGATCCCGCCCTTAGTCTAGTACTGAACGTGCTCCTTCTGTCAACCAAGTCTGTGTATAGTGGGTGGGAGGGGTTGTCCCTGATGGCATGGAGCTTAACAAGGCTCCTCCTCTCCGCCACCCTCGCTAGAGAGTCCAGCTCCACCCCAACCACGCTACTGGCCTTCCTGACAAGCTTATCCAGCCTGTTTGCGTCCCCCACTCTCAGTCCACTGCCCCAGCAGGTCATAGTGTACAAGAAGGTGCCGGACAGCACCGACTCGTAGAACATCCTCACCATCCTTGTACAGACGTTGAAGGATCTCAGCCTTCTGAGGAAGTAGAGTCGGCTCTGGCCCTTCTTGTAGAGTGCCTCTGCGGGTTTTGACCCGTTCAGTTTATTGTCGATGTGTACACCGTGTCCATATCGACTCCCCTGATGGAAACGGGGGTCATAGATGCAATCCTCCTCCTCCCCAGATCCACAACCAGTTCCCTGGTCTTCGTCACATTTAGCTGAAGGTGGTTCTTTTCGCACCATGTGACGAAGTCCACCACTAGTGCCCGGTATTCCTCCTCATCACCGTTCTTAATACATTCCACTATCGCAGAGTCATCAGAACATTTCTGAAGGTGGCAGGACTCTGACCGATAGTGGAAGTCGTTGGTGTAGACAGTGAAGAGGAAGGGAGAGAGGACTGTCCCCTGCGGGGCCCCGGTGTTGCTGACCAGTCTGTCTGACACACAGTGTGTAGGCTCGGTTCAGCAGGTAGATGACAGAATCCTCTAGCCCCAGTCGGGGCTGGTAGGCGAACTAGAGTGGGTCTAGGTGGGGTATAATCGCCGGACGGAGTTGCTCCAGGACTAACCTCTCCATGGTCTTCATTATGTGAGAGGTTAGAGCCACCGGCCTGTAGTCCTTGGATGTGCTGGGATGCAAGCACTTAGGGACAGGGACCACACAGGAGGTTTTCCACAATGTAGGGACTTTCTGCAGCCTCATATATCATCATCATCATCATCATCATCATCATCAACCTTTAGTTATTCTCGAGATTACAATTGAGGTCACCCTCATTTTCAATGTCGTCGAGACTTTACAGACATTTCAATGCACAAATGTTTTACAATATAACAATAATAAACATTAATAAAAAAAATATATATAGTGGAGCACATCACACAGCTGAGAGGCACAGGCTTTGAGTACCCTTGGGCTAACGCCGTCGGGACCTGCGGCCTTGCCTGCATGTATCTTACTCAACTGTT
>NC_140173.1:113850913-113913413 GCF_963971535.1 Notolepis coatsorum | reverse complement strand
ATTTTGTCACAGGAAAGATTAGCCTCTAGGATGGAACCCAGGTAGGTAATTTCATCTTTCCTTGTGACAATATTGTCACCCACTGTAACCGAGAAGCCGTCAGTCTTGCTGAGTTTGTTATTTGAACCGAAGAGAATGGACTCTGTTTTGCCCATGTGTAATGATAGTTTGTTGTCGGCGAGCCATATGCAGATTTTGCCTAGTTCCGAGCTGAGGGCTTTTTCAACCTGTAACTTGTTCTTGTCAGAGACCAGCAGGGCTGAGTCGTCCGCAAACAGGAACAAGTTGCAGTCACAAGCTGACGACATGTCATTTGCATAAATTAGGAATAGTAGCGGTCCTAGTATGCTTCCTTGTGGAACACCACAGCTCACTGTGAGGGGGGGGGATAGGGTACCGTTTACTTCCACCATCTGTTCCCTCCCCTCCAGGTAGGATTGTATCCAGCTCACTGATAAACTATCAAAACCAATTGCTTTTAGCTTGTCAATCAGAATGGTGTGATTGACAGTGTCGAAGGCCTTTTGTAGGTCCAGCATGACCATGCCGCAGTATTTGCCCGCGTCCACCTCTTGTTTGATGTGGTCGTTCAAGTAGAGAAGGCATGTGTCAGTGGAGTGGGATGTTCTGAAGCCAGATTGGAATTCGTAGATTAGATTTTTTTCCGCGAGGTATTTTTCGATCTGTTCGTATACTATTTTTTCCATGACTTTCGAGATGGATGTAAGGATAGAAACAGGGCGGTAGTTACCCGGGTCTAATTTGCTGCCCTTTTTGTGCAGGGGTGTTACTCTCGCAATTTTGAAGTCCTTGGGGACGTGTCCCTGTTTTATGGAGAGGTTTATTATGTGTGTGATGACTGGGGTGATGGCTGCTGCTGAGTCTCTGAGGAATTTGGAGGGGATGTTGTCATGGCCAGTGGCCTTGTTTGGTTGGAGGGCGCTCAGTTTTTTGAGTACCTCATCTGTAGTTACTATTTCCAGTTTGAAGTCGTCTTTGTGGACGCCTAGGTTCATGTAGTATGCTACTATGTGTTCTACCCCATACTGCCCTGAGTGGGAGGGTAGTTTGTTTACCAGTGTTGTGGCTATGTTTGTGAAGAAAGTGTTTAAGTAATTGGCTACATCCAGCTTGTCTGTGATGAGCGTGTTGTCCGTCTTTATGTTTATGTTTGAGAACCTGGTTTTGAGTTTTTTACTGCAGCCTAGTTGATTGTTGAGTAATTTCCAAAGTTCACGTGGTTTATTTTTGTTTTCCTCGGTTTTGTCATTGATGAAATTTTTTTTTGCAGTTTTGATCATGGAGTTTACGTCATTTCTTAGTCTGTTTCTTTCTAGTTTGAGTTCAGTCACGTGGTCTTGGAGTTCACTGCTCGTGCTTTTGGTAAGCTTTGACTGACTTTTACGAAACTCAGAGCATTTTATATAGTGGGTCATACAAATACAAACACAATAGATGTTTTGGAACTTTTGATATGTATTGCCCCTCAACAGGCCACAACTGGGCAACATTAAATTATGCTTGTTAAGCACTATACCAAAAATAAATAACAAATATATACTGATTGATTGAACATTTTAATTAACAGATTGCAGAATGGGTACAGTACAGTACAGCTCAATACACACAATTGTTAAGGGGATGCAGATCAGAGAAAGACTTTCATCTTGTTTACATCAGGGTCCCCCATTTTCAATTCATGACATTTATGACATCTACAACATACAGATATAAGAATCTAATCTAATCATCTAAACAAATCTAATCATGACATTTAAGACATGCATGACATACAGATAATATCTCTGACTCTGAGCACCTGAAGAGAGACTGTGCTATTAAACCAGGAAGTGCAACACTACTGTATGTCAGCAGAGTAGAGCCTCCACTATTGCAGTGCCCTGCGCTGCAACACAACTAAGACAAGACTACTTGTCTTACTGACAACAGTAAGAAGCATTTTGTATGAAAGTATTCTGTACTTCTGTATGACAACTATTAAAGAACTTGAACTTGAACTAGAGTGCTCGCTTGTGTTGTTCGTTGGATTCGTTTTGGATTATTTGGGCTCACCAAACAAACTGTCAAAACGTACACGGACCCGCGGTCTCACGTTGACTGAACTCGCTTGTGTTGTCGCTGACTCGCTGTGTGTCAGACTCTGGAGGCACCCGCCCACCACTACCTCTGATTGGCTTACCATGACATTTTACTCAACCTCAGCCAATCGCGCTGAGGTTGGCTGAGAAGAACAGTATGCCTCTCGGCGCAGAGATGTCTGATTAAAAAAACAGCTTCAATCATAGACAGTAACGCGCCGCATTTTTTGGCAGTAACGGTAATGGCGTTATTAAGATTGGAAGAGTAATCCGATTACTCGTTACTGAAAAAACGAACGCTGTTATTCCCATCACTGCTCCTCAGTACCTACCGTTAGCTCTTCCAATGTCTTCCCTCTACTACTTCTTGGGTTATTGGCAGCCCAGTGTCAGGTCCAAACCCCAGACTCCTGCGTTCAATGTTTCGTCTGCGGCTGTCAGCTGTTCACACCAGACAGAGAGGAGCAATGGAGGGCGTGCAGCCAAGCAGCGTGAGGGCTGTTTTCTAAACCTGAGAAGCAGGATTAGAGGCTTTGGACTACCTAAATATTTGCAATAAGGTGCAAAAAGATGTCAATTAAAGGGTGAACTAATGTGATGTAGTGGTTAAAGGCCAAATGTTAATAGCTTGTTGGTTTTAAGCAGACTGCCAGGATTATAGAGAAATATTCAGGATTTCAAAATCAAGTTTTTAGTCAGATGTCCTCAGGGGGAGGACTATTTGCAAACAGGGTAATGGGGCTGGTGGCAGAACACTACTTGATGGTGAAGGCCATGTATCCAGCTTCTTCAACAATATGTATCTAAAAAGAGAAAGCAACACTGCAAAGTAAACATACACATTTACTGTAGCAGTGCCTCAGGCAAAAGTGTACAGTATGTGTCAGTACTACGCATAGAGAATAGCAATGCAGATATTTCTGGTTTCTTAAGTATGGATTTCAGGATTCACTATGTTATTACTCCTAAAGCAAGATCTTAGAAAGGGGAACGGCTCTCTTTTGGCTCCTGACCCCCTTACTGTCAGAAGCCATTGCTCGCGGATTGCCAACATCATCTTGACAAAACATCATCTTACAATATCAGAAATAGTCCTGCAGCATAATCACAATCAGTAACACTGACACTTTTACGCTCACCTACGACTCTGCTACATTATACGTATTTCGTTGTGCAGCGTAACCTTTCTTTAGGGCCGAGAAGATGAATCAAGCTCCACTTGGCTTGTCAAGCTCTCCTCCTGACAACATTATTTCCCCTCCACTAGAATTCCATGTGTCACACCACACCAGAGCTTAGTCTGTTATACTGGGCCACCGTGCAGGCCAGACGGCGAGAGAACTCTCCGGGCCAGCCGAATGTCAGTTCGTAGACATCACCTCTCACGTCATTTTGGTCTCCCTGCTCTTGAAGACCTGGCGCGTCTCGCGGCGGATTCCGTCTGTCACCTCATTTCACCTCGTCTCAAGGGGGGGGGGGGAGTTTGCCCATGGCCTCCAGGTGTTTGGCGGCCTTTTCACTCCCCACAGTAAATCCTAATTTGAATCTTAATATTCTTAAACTACTCAAGTCCTTTTCGGCCTGCGTATCTGTTTCACGGGATCAAACCTGTCTGAAAGGTTTTCGGGGGCCTCCATACTGTAGCACTCCTCCTTGATGGACCGATGGGTACTGTAGGAATATTCTCGCTGACAGGTGTGCAAACAGAACGTGACGAGTAAAACTACCCGCCACATGGAGATGTGTAGCAGAAATATAGTTTTCTGACAACACCTCCCACCAGAACAGTGTTCTACACAGCCCTGAACGACTTTGACACGGCTCCGAGCAGCGAGTCCCCGGCCACAGTAGTGATAAAAACACATCCGCCCCAGACGCCCCCCGAAACCTCCCCGCTTTCCCACACTCGCCGACACTCGCACGACACCGGCTGGCTTCTCTCCGGTTCTGCCGAGCACATGGAGAGGGAGCCCGGAGCGCATCTGAGATGGAACACAGACATCAATCAACACAGAGGAAGGGGACGCCGGGGGACTCTATAGCTACTGATGGAGGGACGGTTGAGAACACACAGGATGGAACTTCTTGGGAGGACGGGAGGAGGGGAGGCGGGAGGGGAGGACTGCAGGAGTGTAGCAGACAGGTGGGCCTTTCCGTTGGTGGACCTCTAGAGGGCTGAGTATGAGCACCGAGGCTCCGACAGCCAAGCATAGCAACGCAGAAACTGATAGATCCAGCTTTCGTCTCAGGGCGTTTCGTCTGTGTGTGGGAGAGCTGAGGGACAGGCGAAGAGGAAGGCGGAATGGCTTTCCCAGACGCGGCACCATAGCTAGCTGCTGACAGGCCATCTGTCGCGTGGGATAGGGCTGACAGGGAGGCTGCGGGCCCACCGATTTAGGAGCAAAAACATTCTCCCCCGTCTGCTACTCTAACCGAGCAGGGCAGCACACCGACACCGACTGCATGCTGAGCTAAAACCAACAGTGACGTCCCCAGCAATTTAGACTGAAAAGCCTGAGGAGCTATTCGTAGGGACATGGCTATCTGCTGTAAGCGTTTTGCAAGACAGAATGGGTCCTTTGAAAGATCACCTCCAGATGTATTTCAAACCCTTAAAAGGGAATAACTGCCATAAAAAAAAGTTATGTTATTTAGTAAGTACTGCACTGTAGTCATGCCTGCACATTCACCAAAAGCATGTTTCAAAACCTTGTGGGGAGAGCATCATCACCGGAATCTCACCAGGCAGCTCAACTTGAAGTAAATTAATGGAGCACCAAATGAAAGCAAAATTCAAACTTAAAATACTGATTCAATTCAACAGGCTGAGGACCATTTTCTGGAGGAGGAAAGGCTTGTAAGCTAGGACAGGTATAACTTCTGAGTTTGGTCGTTTTCTTGTAGCCACTGATTTTGTGAGCTTATTCTCTGGAAAGCATGAATGGTACAGTCAGAAGGTTGCATGGTTGGAGTATGCAGGCTACATCAGACAAGCTTTGTTCTCGTCAATTTGGTCAATTTGCTTTTTGTTTACGAGTCAGATTCAGAAGTCATGCCTACCGGTGTTGTGTAGGGTTGAATGAGAGTAGCAATGATGATATTGATCACAATATATTGTCATTTTGAGTCAGGAAATGCACATTGAGAGTAACTAATGTAGCAAGCCGAGCAGTAAAACAAGCCCTGCCTGCACTGATGCCCAGACTTCCCTTTGGTGTTAAATTCACAAAATCACTGGAAAACAAACAAACTCAGGAATGTATTATATACCTGCCCTATAGGTTAGAAGCTTTTCATCTTCCAAAAAATGGTGCTTAGCCTATTATTGAATGTGTATTTAAAATCTTAATTTCACTGTAATTTCACTGTAATTTCGCTCCATTCATTTCCTGGTTGAACTGAGAGATTACTTTGATGTAGCTCTTTCCAAAAGGTTTTGAAGCGTGTTCTCGATGAATGTGCAGGCATGAGTTCAGTGGACTTTGTTTTCCCCCTAAACAATATACATTTTCAAAATAATTGTATTGTTCGCCTTTAAAGAATGCTCTATATTGAATAACAATGTGTATACATAATGGTTAAACTACTAAAAATGGCTTAGCAGCATTTCTACTCCTTTACCCTAATTGAGAATGCAAGGATCTATGAATATGCAAATTGAAAACAAGGTGTCAAGTTACACATTATTGGATCATGACAGGTCCAACCTATTGGTGACATCACAATTCCGATTTCAAGGTACTACAGCTCTCCCTCTCCAGGGGAAGAATGTGAAAAGGCACTCTGGTGACAAGTCCTGCATAAATAATAATGTATAGTCAAGGGCATGCATCCAAGAGGAGTTGACCAAAAAAAAAAAAGCTTTTGAGTGGAGGGGAGCAAGGATTTCTGGGTTTTCAAGGTGTTCTAATACAGGAGTCTTCTTCTAGACTCCTTCAGCCAACACTATCCAATCATCCACATTTTAAAATTATTATTATATATTTTTTTACATTTATTTAAACTTTATTTACACAGGCAAGCAAGTAAGAATAAATTCTTATTTTATTTATTGTCAAAAGTATGCATAATGTTGTGTTCATTCCACAACAAGAGATACAGTTGGCGCCGAGGAGAGTGGCAGCCTTTTCATAGCAGCTCCCACCCCCTTTACTTCTTATCCCGTTTACTACTTTCTTACTTATTCTTTTTGTGATTATACTTACTTAATAGGTGTATAAGTGACTGTGCGTTGCTTTAGACCAAGTTAAGGCATTTGTAACAACTTCTGTGAAGTTAGCTGAGTTAGGCAAGTTCGGTCGAGCACAGCTCTGAACAATGGACAACAACACCGGCGGCGGGCTGGTTTACCCGTGGCAGGACAACAACAACAACAACAACAACAGCAACAACGGCGGGCTGGTTTACCCGAGGGAGGCTCTCCTCTGCTTTCGAAACAGAGTTGCAGAACCACAGAGGAATCTACCAGCCGAAATAAGGATTCGCAGACGGGGAAATCGAGCTGGCACGAGCGTGAAGGACAGGATAAAGGACAGCAGGAGATTCAAGCCTTACCTGCCCGCTGTCGTCATGGGGAACGTGCGATCGCTGGTCAACAAGACCGACGAGCTCTCAGCCCTGATGATCAACCAGCGTGAGTACAAGGAGGCAAGCCTACTGTGCTTCACCGAATCCTGGCTGAACGAGAACATCCCGGACAGTGCAATAGAACAGGAGGGCTTCACGGTGGTGCGCGCCGACCGGAGTAAACAGAGCGGCAAGCGGAGAGGCGGAGGGCTTGTTGTCTTTGTTAACTCCAAATGGTGCCACCCGGGGCACATCACCATTAAGGAACGTATCTGTTCCCCCGACATTGAACTATTGGCACTGAGTCTGCGGCCATACTATTTACCGCGAGAAATAACACACGTCCTGGCTCTCACTGTTTACATCCCACCCAGCGCGGCGGCGGCGCAGGCGAGTGACGTCATACACTCCACCGTCGCGGCGCTTCAGACAAAACACCCGGATGCATTTATTTTTATCAATGGGGACTTCAACCATGTCAGACTGAACAAGACCCTGACAAACTTCACCCAGTATGTCACCTGCAAAACCAGGGGAGACAAAACTCTGGACCTCCTGTATGCTAACGTGAAGGAGGCTTTCAGTGCGACTTCCCTGCCCCCCCTCGGCCAGTCAGACCACAACCTTGTGAGGCTTGTATCCACATACACGCCTCTCATTAAGAGACAGCCTCCGACCACCATGTCTGTCCCACAGTGGTCTGACGACGTCGAGGAGGAGCTACAGGAGTGTTTCAGGTCGACAGACTGGGATATGTTTGAGAGGGCTTACGGTGATGACATTGATGGACTATCCCACTGCATCACAGACTACATCAGGTTCTGTGAGGAGAGCATCGTACCCACAAAGAGGGTACGCTGCTTCTCAAACAATAAACCCTGGATTAGCAAGGACATTAAACACCTGCTAAACAGGAAAAAGAGGGCCTTCATGGCAGGGGACACTGAGCAGGCCAGGGCTGTCCAAAGGGAGCTCAAAAAAGAGCTAAGGGCAGCCAAGGTCAGCTACAAGGACAGGCTGGAGGGCAGACTACAGGCCAACAACACCAGGGAGGTGTGGGCGGGGGTCAGGAAGATCACTGGTTTCAAACAGCAGGGCACAGCTGTGGAGGGCCCTCCAGAGCGTGCAAACGAGTTCAACTCGTTTTTCAACCGCTTTGACCAGAGTGGCCTCCCCACACCCCTCCCCCCACCCATCGACACCAGCACCAGATCACACCTACAAAGCAGCCCCCCCACCCCCCACCCACCCACACCCATCAGCAACGGCACCCCACCCCCAACACCAGCAGACTGCCCACCACCCCCAACCCTGACGATCACAACCAGTCAGGTCAGTAGGCAGCTCTCCAAAATTAACGTAAACAAGGCCAGAGGACCGGACAACACCAATCCCAGGGTGCTCAAGGTATGTGCAGAGCAGCTGGCAGCACCGCTCCAGCATCTTTTCAACCTCTCCCTGAGGCTGGAGAGGGTGCCCCAGCTCTGGAAGACCTCCTGCATTGTCCCGGTGCCCAAGAAGGGACGTCCCAGCACCCCCAACGACTACAGGCCAGTCGCTCTGACGTCACACGTCATGAAGACGTTTGAGAGACTGGTCCTGCAACACCTCAAGCCCCTGGTGCGTGACTCCCTCGACCCCCTGCAGTTTGCATACCAGGCAAACATCGGGGTGGAGGATGCCATCATCTACATGCTCCACAGAGCGTACACGCACCTGGAGAAGCCGCGCAGCTCAGTGAGGATTATGTTCTTTGATTTCTCCAGCGCCTTCAACACCATCCAGCCGTCACTGCTAGCGGAGAAGCTCTCTGCGATGCAGCTGGAGCACGGCTTGGTGGCCTGGATCAAGGACTACCTCACTGAGAGGCCACAGTACGTCAGACTAAAGGACAGTCAGTCTGACGTACTGGTGAGCAACACCGGCGCCCCCCAGGGAACTGTGCTGTCACCCTTCCTCTTCACCCTCTACACCTCAGACTTCTGCCGCAACTCCAGCGGGTGCCACCTGCAGAAGTTCTCAGACGACTCCTCCATCGTAAGCTACATCACCGACGATGATGAGGAGGAGTACAGAGCCCTGGTGGAGAGCTTCGTGGGGTGGAGCGACAGCAACCACCTCCAACTCAACACCAGTAAGACCAAGGAGCTGGTGGTGGACTTCCGGAGGGGCAAGAAGAGGCCCCCCCCGATTCCCATCTCCATCCGAGGGGTGGATGTGGAGATGGTGGACTCATACAAGTTCCTTGGGGTACACCTGAACAATAAACTGGACTGGTCGGACAACACAGAGGCCCTCTACAGGAAGGGACAGAGCAGGCTGTTCTTCCTGAGGAGACTCAGGTCCTTCAATGTGTGCAACAAACTGCTGCAGTCTTTTTACCAGTCTGTTGTGGCCAGCATCCTCTTCTATGCTGTGGCATGCTGGGGAGGCTACATCAACTCAAGGGACACCAACAAGCTCAACAAGCTGGTGAGGAAGGCTAGCTCCGTGGTGGGAGTCGAGCTACCTAGACTTGAGGTGATGGTAGAGAGGGGGATGATAAGGAAGCTGGATGCCATCATGGAGAACCCCTACCACCCCCTCTACGACGAGCTAGTCAAGATGAGAAGCTCGTTCAGCCACAGACTCATCCCCCCCCGACACTCAACTAACCGCCTCGGACAGTCCTTCATACCAGCGGCCATCAGGCTCCACAACAGTGGGCAGCGACTAGCAGCCTCCAGGCCCCACAACAGGGGGCAGCGACAGCGACTGCTACCAGACATTGACCTGGGACTTATAGGAACCCAAGGGGGACAAAGTAGACTACCCTGGTACTTTGATTAATGTATACTCAGTAGATAGTAAATTATAACACTACCTCATGCATACTGCACCTCATGTGACACTGTGAATAATGTGAATATTCCTCAGCTAGTCAGATAGTAAATTATATTGACCATATTGATCAAATTGTTTACACTGCCTGTGTTGTCTTGTACTACCTGTATACTGTGTTGTTGTTTTACTACCTGTACCCCTCCCCCCCTCCCCCCCATGCTGCTATGATGCCTGAATTTCCCCAAGGGGATCAATAAAGGAATATCTTATCTTATCTTATCTTAATGTTAATTACCTGAAATTATTACGTTTTTTTGGGGGGGGAAACCCCGCATATATCGGTATCGGTTGATATCGGTATCGGAAATTAAGAGTTGGACAATATCGGTATATCGGATATCGGTAAAAAAGCCCTAGTCAGGACCCAAAATGGGTCACAGGACTTCATCTGGCGGGCCCCCACATGACAACCGAAGTAAAATCCTACAATGATAGAGGGGGGAGGGGGTCTCATTTGGATTCATTCTCGAAGTCAACTTCCTGTCTGTTGTTGCAACATTGTGTATGCTTCATTTAGTGCAGAAAACGGATCGGAAAAGCGGCAAATTAAATACAATCAAGGGTAATTTTCTTCAGTGCATCACAATGCCAAAGAGCTGCTGTGTTACGTTTTGTACTAATAACTAAATCAAAAATCTAAATCGCAAGTTTTATATAATACCAGCTGAGGCATCACGGAGGAAAACGTGGCTGGCGGCTATCAAGAGGGCACACGTAGATGCAGACGGGAGAGTCGATCAAAGCAGACACTGGTCCCCCAAGTCAAATCATACGTATATCTGCTCTACCCATTTCATAACAGGTGAGAAAAAGGAACAAATATTTATATCGTAAATTAATTATTGGCTGTGAGGCTGTAAACAGCAGATATATAAATATCTTGGGCCCCCCCCCCCCCCCCCCCCCAACAAAATAGTCATGAAATGGGCCATGTTTAAATTTATTGAAATAACACCAATATCGTGACCTTTCAAATTGACAACACCTTCCCTCGCGAGAGCCACCTTGCCTCGCTGTGAAACAGCACTGCAGAATGGTCAGCTCCCATCGCCTCACACAGCGCAGAGAACAGGCGCGCTTTCAGGGGTCGGGTTTTGATGAAATTTACCACGTTTATAACTTCTGTCAAAACCTCATTCAGCTCAGGGCTAAGCTGTCTTGACGCTGGCGCCTTTCTGTGAATTTACAGTGCGTCCATTGCGCGTTTGGCGAGACCCCCTTGATGAGCGCCTGTAGCCCCCTCCTTTTCCCTGCCATGGCCTGCGCACCGTCAGAGCAAAAGCCCACACAGTTCTCCCATTTCAGTCCATGTTCTGTCAGGTAACTGTCAATAATTTTGAAGAGCTCATCAGCTGTCGCTCTGTTTTTGACATATTTGCAAAACAGCAGATCTTCACTCAGTGACTGGGAATTTACAAAGCGAACATAGGAAATAAGCAAACAGTCTTTATTGCTGTCAGTCTTTGACAAGGCAACACGCATGTCATCCTCAAGGCTCAACTTGGCCCTATATTTTGTTTTCAGAGCTGTCATGGATGAAAAGCCAGCTTCACACAGATATGTGGTGCTGAATGGTATCAACACCTTAACTGCTGCATCATGAGATACTTGGTACTCAGCACCACACTCTGAAACTAGCTCTCCAGGTGGTATCAGATGAGATTTCAATGAGTTCTTCCAAGAGTTTGGATGGAGATGTGTCAGGAAGCTTTGTCTCAATGTTGTCTGTAAAGTTTTTTTTATCGAGAGTAACTTGGTGATCCTTTTCTGTGTTTTATTAAATAATGATTTTCAGATTTTGAGAAATATCCAAATATGGTATTTTCATGGAGAACAGTGCAGCTGCAACGGATAGCACTTTAGTGATACTTTTCTGTAATCCAAATTTTTTATTTATTTATTTATTTTTTTAATCTCAAGGCCCCCCCTGTCATGCCTCTGCGCCCCCCCTGGGGGGCGCGCCCCCCACTTTGAGAAACACTGCCCTAACCCCTCTCTCTCTCTCTCTCTCTCTCTCTCTCTCTCTCTCTCTCTCTCTCTCTCTCTCTCTCTCCCTCTCTTGGCTTCAGACGTCTGGGCATTTCCCTGGTAGTTCCCTCCTGTGAGCTGGATCAAAGTAGACAGAGGATTATTTGGAGCTGTGGGTCACCGCCACCAGGTCTGGGTCTGGTTGTGAGTAAAGCGACGTAGCCACAACGGCCCCCAAAGGGAGAGCAGGAAGAGGACACCGACGTACAGGCAGAGACCCGCCGAGAGCTGTTGTGTCTGCTCAGTGCTCACCTCTCCATTAATAGCCGTGGGTCTGTCTGGCGTGGACAGACAACGGAGCCACACACTTCTAGGCGTGCAAGTGTTTGCTTAGATATGGACATTCACTATGAAGTCTCGACGTTTATGTATAAAGAATGAAAGAAAGATGGAATTCTGAATAGACCTTGACAGAAGAAATTCGTTGCTAAGGGAAAAGCTTAGTGTATTTCCTTCAGCTATTGCATTAGCAAACACGACAACAGGAAATAAACTCATAGGCCCATTTAGAATGCATTTGCTATCATGTTTGAAAAGGCTGGTTTTGACCAATGCAAACCTTGCATTCTAGAGCTGATTCCAGCTGATTCCAGTCAACTGTAAGTAGGAGTAATCGCCTGTAGCGATGCACCAAACATGCCACTAGAAACAGCCAATGTGGGGGAATATATGGCATACCATATCAGGGGCGTAACCATAAATACATATCACAAAAAAGGAAGTCATAAATGTAAAGCCCCTGAGCCAATTCAGCCTCCAAAGTGCCAGGCAGGATTCTTGAAAGCCATTTAACAGTTTTGGGCCTGCTGGAAAGTGTAAATAGGAGATAATACGTCTTCAGTGGCAAGGCTATTGAGAGGGGGTGAAAGCCTTAAAACGGAGAGGTTAGATAACAGGTATTCAGCCGTTCAACACGCCAGACCGCCTCCCTCCATTCAGATTCCATCCAAGGCACTTGTTCCAGTAATTGAGGGGTTCTCCCATGGATGACACAGTGTATCGCCCTTGCTCTGTCTCTCTCTCTCTCTCTCTCTCTCTCTCTCTCTCTCTCTCTCTCTCTCTCTCTCTCCCACTCCCCACCTTTATCTGAAATTGCCGTCAGAAAATGAGGCTAATAATTCATTTTCGACAGCGCTGCGCAGCAGGCAATGCTTAAGTCTTTATGCCATTACCGCTGGGGCTGCAATTTGAACAAATCCAATTGCTGCCCAACTTCAAGCTCCACATTCTCTCCACACCCTTACAGCGCTACAGCAGATGTGATGTGTGGTGTGTGTGTGTGTGTGTGTGTGTGTGTGTGTGTGTGTGTGTGTGTGTGTGTGTGTGTGTGTGTGTGTGTCTGTGTGTATGTGAGGTGAGAGAGAGAGAGACATAGATGGGGAGAGGGAGGGAGAGAATGCCTTTGAGGAACAATTACCAGCTATTTTATCCATTGTTGTGGCAGACAAAGTGAAGAACGAGAGAATGGAATGGGTTTACAATTTTACTAGAGGCCAAAATGTGACAGATATTCATACGAACAACTTCACACCAGTAATCCTTTTTTGCATGTGTTATCTGCATCTTTGCCGCAGGCTAACCTCAAATATTACAAGAGCCAATCTGCCACTTCTAATTGGAGCTTGAGATGTTGAAACAGCATGGTTTATTCGGATAACCAGGAAGCAAATCACAAGTATAATAATAACAAACCTCTGTGATTCCCTCCACCATCACCACCATCACTATACTACAACCACCATCATCACCATCACCACCAACACCACTACCACCACCATCATCACCACCACCACCACCAACACCACTACCACCACCACCGCCATCACCACCAACATCATCACTATACTACCACCACCATCATCACCACCACCACCACCACCACCAACACCACTACCACCACCACCACCATCATCACCACCACTACCACCACCACCATTACCACCACTACCACCACTACCAACATCATCACTATACTACCACTACTACCATCATCACCACCACCACCACCTACTACCATCATCACCACCACTACCACCAACACCACTACTACTACTACTACTACTACTACTACCACTACCACCACCACCGCCACCAACATCATCATGACCACCAACACCACTACCACTACTACCACTACTACCACTACCACTACCACTACCACTACCACTACTACTACTACTACTACTACTACTGCTACAGTACCACTACTACTACTGCTACCACTACCACCACTACCACTACTACCACTACTACCACCACTACCACCACTACCACTACTACCACTACTACTACCACTACTACCACTACTACTACCACCACTACCATCACTACTACTACCACCACTACCATCACTACTACTACCACCACTACCACCACTACCACTACTACCACTACTACTACTACCACTACTACCACCACTACTACTACCACTACTACTATCACCACTACTACTACTACTACTACTACTACTACTACTACTACTACTACTACTACTACTACTACTACTACTACTACTACTACCACTACTACCACCACCACCACCACTACTACCACCACCACTACCACCACTACCACACCTACCACTACCACTACTACCAGCACCACCACTACTATTACTACAGTACGACTACCACAGCACACACACAGTGATGTGGATATCATCAGTCCAATCCTAACACAGGCCTAGTGTGTTTTTATTCCACTTGGTTGACATCATGGGTATACAGCGGAAGCCAGTGTATGTATGTGTGTGTGTGTGTGTGTGTGTGTGTGTGTGTGTGTGTGTGTGTGTGTGTGTGTGTGTGTGTGTGTATAATAATATATATATATATGTATGTATGGGTTAGAACTTGGGATGTGAGGCTATGAGTATGGTGGCATGGTGCCAAATTGCCCTGGCTTCCGTACGTAACGTGAGAAATAGGGAGCCGCCCAAACCCACTACGCTACAATAATGACAGGCTGACCTAAGTGGAGCGGGCACTACCGTGTCCATTTGGCAGTGATTAATGGTCGGTGACGATCAATCCAGCGGCCCTGAAATAACAAACAGCGCCTGGGGTAATTGGTTCACTTGGATCCCATTGCTGACACAGACTGGTGTCGCTCGAGGCAGAGAGAGAGAGAGAGAGAGAGAGAGAGAGAGAGAGAGAGAGAGAGAGAGAGAGAGAGAGAGAGAGAGAGGGACTGTCACCCTGTCACATAACTTTCCAGAACCAACAGTAGGTTCTGTTATCGTCCCTCAACTCTATCCCCTCTTGTCTTGCTCTGTGCCAGTAAAGCCATGCCTGGGAGCACTCAGAAATCTTAATACCAAGCCGACGACACTTTTATTTAGATATAAATTTCATTTGTAAAATAACATCTTTATAGTGGTCTGGGAACTTTTTGGCACCCCCAGTTTGATGGCTGGCAGTCTGCTGGAATGGCTTCAGACTCACAAAATCATCACTTAGTAAATACAAGCTGATCTGAGCTTTGGATTTCTGTCTGGTTCCAATGACTCTTTCTCAGTTCTGCTTGTCGTCCAGTGTTCTGGCAGGGTGTGGTCTATTTTACACCTGGCCCTGGCGTC
Organism: Notolepis coatsorum; assembly: GCF_963971535.1. NCBI lineage: Eukaryota > Metazoa > Chordata > Actinopteri > Aulopiformes > Paralepididae > Notolepis > Notolepis coatsorum. Next base: position 113,898,263 of record NC_140173.1, on the reverse strand, counting down.
ATTAAGCCTCTTGGAATAGGAGTGCTGATGTACTGTAGGACCAGTGGATGGTTGCTGCCATTCTCCTACGCAGAGAGTTGGACGATGTTCCACACACAAACATCTCTGCCCAAAGAGGAAGTAAACTAACCGGTGCTACCTATACTCATATTATCTTTCCTCAACATATTGAATAAATAATATTATAGTATTGTTCCCCCCATTTATTTGTGTGTCTTTTATAAATAAGAACCAAACATTTGCAGAATAAAGTTAAATAATAAAATGTCAAGACGTCTCTGCAGCCTTGTTTATTCACTGTGTCCATGGAAACGACGATGAACACAGCCATAAAGATATGGTTTCCTTGTGCAGAAAATACTTGACTTTTCTGATAACTACATAAATGATATAATGATAACACAAGGATAGAATGTTATGATGAGGATATAATGATATGATGAGATGGAATGATATGATGAGGATAGAATGATAACGTAAGGTTATGTATATAACCAAGTTCTGTGAGTTATGGTGCGCTCAGCACCAGTTGCACTGTACTTCACTTCGTGCACATGCACTGAATAAAAAATTCCACCATGTACCTTTACATCCCAACATTCGTCTGACCACACCCCCATCCGCTTACCTTCATAAGCAGGTGTGTGGTCACCTACTCGCCTCCTTCCCAAACTTTCACCACAAGGCGAGATCAAGGGCAGCAGCGGCGTCCTGGTGCTGAGCGCACCATAACTCACAGAACTTGGTTATATACATAACCTTACGTTCTGTTTCGTTATGGCTTCGCTCAGCACCAGTTGCACAACAGGAGCTGAGCGGGAGCCATAGCCAGACAAATGTACCCCGCTGAGGCCCCCCACAACCATCAGACCGGGGAGGACCGAGCCCCCCGACCCTCCCTAATGGAGGATACCCCCCCTATTGGAGGCTTACGGGAGGGAGACGGATCCGACCGGGCGAAGAGGAACTCAAGCAACTCAACGCACAGGGTGAGCAGACCGTGGCTTGACCCCACGACTACACACACGTACAACCCGCATGCCACCAAGGAACGAACGAAAGGAACAAACCTCGTTACTGCCCCCAAAATCATGGGGTCAAGAGCAACCCCAACCCTGTGGCAAGGCCGTAGCAGCGGAGCGCGAAGGAAGACCCAGTCCCACTGAAGGAACTGGATCCCCTGGAAAAAGGGGGCCTGGAGAGGTCAATGACGCCAGGCATCAAGACCCCACCAGGTGGTCACTTAGTGACACCGCCCCCCTACATCACCAGCGTATTCGGATAAGGCCCCTCCAAGAGCGGGCCCTTTCCCCCCAATAGCACACCGCCTGGCACACTGACCCTGCAGAATAGGCAGTCAGCATGGCCGTAAGCACTCAAAAGGTTAACCAACGGAAGCAAGCAGCGCACCGGGGAAACCAGGCAGCAGGCTGTAACCTGAGCCTGGAGCACTGCGGACGAGACAGGCGCCAAAGGAGTCAGCTGAAAACAGCCCCCCCGGCGGAAGGGGCGTATGCTGGCGTTGTTGATCACCATGACAAAGCCTCCCTTAAAAAAAAACCACCCAGAGGGGTCGAGGCAGAGAAGGCTGACATGATTGGCAGACGTCATGAACGTGCAGGGGCACACTCAACCGGGTAACCCGGGAGTTGACTCTGCTCCAACACACCAGGGAATCAACCACCCCGTTGGTACCATATGCGGTGGTTGTTCCTATAACCCCTCAAGAAAAAGGGTTATCCCAGGTCTACGGTATCAACAAAACTTTACTTCGGACCGGGCCCGGCGGCTCGGGAAGCACACAGGGTTACCAGAGGAGGTCCAGAAGACCACCCCAACAGCCCTCTCTCCGCCATGCATGAGAGAGGAGCGAAGAAAAAGAGAACAGCCCCTTATGATAGTGCCAGGTACAAAAGAGTACCCAACAAGGGTCTCCATAACGCCTAACCTTGTGACACCCCGGGCCGACCCGGCATTTTTCCCCCGAAAAAAGCCCAAGTCCCTCAGGGTACCAGAACAGCAGATCTGCATCCCCGGCGGACAAACGGGTTAACTGACCTGGACCAGCGTGACTAGAACCAGTCCCGTGCCCTAACCACGCTGACATGCCTACTCCGAGAGAAGGGGCAAATATGCGTGTCGATCAAAAAACATGAAAAGAGGGTGCCACCCAGACGGGCCGGTGTGAACCGTACTCGGTGGCCCACCCCAAGGGCGTGAGACCCCTCTACCTATGTTCTGATCTATTCCGTTAACATCCCCCAGATATGAACGAGAACCCGTCGAGAACCAGTAACAGGTTCTCGGAAGAGGACAAACCCTCCATCCCAGTTGTTTTATAAAAACGCTGTTTTAACAACAAGCAACAAAGGCGTACTAGCTACCCGCATGATTCTTATCAGAAACACCCCGAGCTAGCACCATGCATGCGTCGGGACACAACCACATCAATGAACAGGCTAATTTAGACCCTTCATTGAATCGTCAAGGCGCCTGGGAGAACGACAAGAAGGGTGTGGTGCTTCCTATACTCCACACTCTTTTATTAAAAAGAAAAGAAGCACCGACTGACATGAATCCCATTTGACACAGCTGAGGATAAAAACTGTTCACATTTTTATATCCAGTCACCCCCACCACAGAGGATTAGACGGAACTCCCCAGAGAGACTTCCCACGTGAGTCATAGAGTGAAAAAGCCATGGCAATCTTGAGTCATGTGACCAACCGACTCAAGTTACACATATATCGAGCGTAGTGGAACCCACGCTCTATCCCGACACTTTGACAACAACAGACCGTACAGTACATACAGGTCTAACTCACGGAAGCCATCGTCAATAGCAACGTGCGTAGTGACGTGTGCTATGACGGGGGGAAACCCAACATTCAACGCCTGTTTAATAGGAGCAGAGTCAAGGAAACCCTTCCCCCCCCCCCCCCCTCCCTGCCAAGTCGCCTAACGGCTTGGCCCTGACTGGACTGACAAAAGATGAATAAACCCCCTGACCAATCAGAAGAGGGAAGGAGGGGTTTATCCGGTACCCCCTCACAAGCCCTTCCCTTGCACACAACAACAACTTTAGCACACGATACCTTTAGTAGCAATGCTAATGAATAGCGCAAGCTAATACAATGCATGCTAACCACAGACAACTGTGAACAGGGTTTACAACAGAACCAAGTCGCGTGTGTGTGTGAATCCTACACCCGCATCCATGTTGAACATAGAAAAACACTGATAGAGAGAGCGAGAACGGCTGAGCCGTGGTACGTGTTCATACGAGCATTACTGCAACCAACACAACAGTGTTGTAGCTCAACATTACTTGTGTAAGCAACAGAACATACAAGTAACCTCTACCTTTATGTGGAGACTCAGGCCGAGGTAGAAAAAACCCTTTTTCAACCGAGTGTAGGCTGCAGACCTTGCTTAAGCTCTTAACATGAACGTAACCCTCCTATCAACCCATACTAGGGACGGTGGTGTAGTGGAGCGGCATGGTGGTGTAGTGGTTAACACTGTCGCCTCACAGCAAGAAGGTCCAGGGTTCGATTCCCGCTTGGGGACCAGGTTTCCATGATGCCAGGTACGCAGGTGGGGTATCTCCCAGGCCTTTCTGTGTGGAGTTTGCATGTTCTCCCCGTGCTCGCAAGGGTTTCCCCCCCGATAAGATAAACCCAATGGAAAAACATGCACAACAACAGATCGCTAACGCTGTGGCGTCCTTGACGAAGACGGACAGGAGCACTTGGATTGGTCCCCTGGCGCGGCTCACGTTGACGCCTGTCTGCTCCCGGCTGCCCTTAGGGGGGAAGGACGACGGGATGGGTTAATCGCAGAGACGAATCGCATCAGCGATTCTAAAGAGACAATGCATGCGTGTGTGTTCCGGTGTGTGTGCTAAAAAAACTAACCGCTGTGTGTACCGCTAAAACATTGAGTGTCGTTGCATGCCGAATAAAGACCTCTGCAACAGGTCCTGCATTATTATTATTATTATTATATACTAGTGAAGATTCACACTTTGCAACCCCATCATATGTTTGGTGAAGAAACACACAGTTTGTTAACAAAAAATACAGTCCCCCTTTAGAGGGGACTTTTTATTTCTGAACAAATCATACGGTAAGGCCGGGAAGGGAAAACAGAGGGGACCGCAGGGGAAAAAAAGTCACTGGGTCTAGCGGCGCCTGCCGCCTCGAGCCGCTCGGGATTTGCCACCCCGGGGAGCCCCGGAGGGACGGTAAGCAATCGGCGGCTGGTCTCGACGGTCCCTAAAGTCACCTCCGGGCGTAGATGGGCCGGCTGTAGCGGAGGCGCTATCTCTCCTCCTGGCCTTCTTCCTCGAAGGACCAGCAGTGGCGGTGGTGGCAGCAGCAGCCACGGCGGAAGACGCTCGACGACGTGGCAGCCGTCTGACTCCACCGGCGACATCGGGAGGGGGAAAATGAGGTTGGAGCATGGAGCGTTCCTCCTGCATCTCTCTGCACGTCGAGGTCATCAACTGCAGGGCCTTCCCGAATAGTCCAGCATCGGAGAGGGGTGCCGTCAGAAGTGGAAGCCTCTTCTTCTCCGGCACACGCGCCTGCTCCAGCCAAAGGTGGCGCTGGTTCAGAGTTGCCAGGGCGCGCACTTTCCCAGCGGCTATGGCCTGCAGCTGAGTCAGATGCAGGATAGCTCCTGCCGCCTGGGAGAGCTGGTCATGTTGTACATCACTCTGCTCCATGCCGCCCGTCAATATCCCGGACATGAATCTTGCCAGCTGCGCGATGTTAGACGCGGCAGCTAGAGATTGTGTTCCGGAGATAAATGACTGGTCGCTCCAGTATGCCAACCGCCTAGCCGATTTCCCTTGAGGAACCGGCTTCCGTAACGGCTCCCACACCACCTCCGGACAGAGGAGCGCGGCCATCGGCCTATCAAGCCGTGGCACGCCCTCCCTCATACCGTCGACCAAACCCGCCACCCGCGTAACTTGTACGTAGGTGGGGTGAGGCCTATGATGTGGGACACCACCTGGCCCTGACGAACATAGGCCCCCATTGAGGGGAAAAATGGGTAGACAACGTCCACCCCTCTCACCGGGCGACGCTGCCATAAATGACCTATGAGATCATCAGGGACAGGAACAGGCAGTGGCTGCGGCAGCGGCACGCCGTTTGCGACTGCCGCCACCGCCATGAGCTCAGGAAACAAAGCCTGCAGTTCCCCCTGCAGACTTTCCTCCACCGAGCCCGCATCCCTCACATACAGCAGGCTTCCACTGGTCAAGGAGCCACACTCCGATGTGGCTGATAGCACGGCATCCCGCCGACGAGTCAGAGGTTCTTCTCCAACGTCTTCAAACGAGGCGCCCCAAGGAGACATCTCACCCCCCTCCAGTGTTACCTGGACGGGCGGGATACCTATCTCCACCGGGCCTTCAAATAAGAACCCGTCCGCCTCTACCATGTAATCCTCTGTTTCCATCGGGCATGTAGAGACCGACACATCCTCACTGGGCTCCAGCAACTCACCAAACCCGGGCCGTTCGCATCTGCAAGCCACCATCTTGCGACGGGAGCGAGCCGACGCAAAAAGTTTGCGTCTCAAATCCCCTGGAACCAAAGGAACCAGCCGCCCAACAGCGGACGATTCCTCGGAAACAGAGGAACCAGAGCCAGAACCAGGCCATCGCATAGGCGACGGCACCGGTGCACCAGTTCCTTGGAGAGGCAAACTACGCATCGGACGCCTACCGGGCGTGGCTGTCAACCACGAGAGAGGCAACAGCCCCGCTCCAGGACGTACGACGGAGGCGGAAATGGAGAACCGCTGGTGGAGAGTGGCGCTGCGAACACGACTCTCCGGAGTAGACATTATGACTTAGGTTTTTCTATCGAATACATGAGAGAAGAAAAAAATAAGCACAATGTAAACACGTCTCAACTTTCTTCAGCTAACAACCTCGTCAAGTGGGGATCTACCGAAGGCACTTCCTTGTGGTGAAAGTGAAGAAGGAGGCGAGTAGGTGACCACACACCTGCTTATGAAGCGGATGGGGGTGTGGTCAGACGAATGTTGGGATGTAAAGGTACATGGTGGAATTTTTTATTCGGTGCATGTGCAGGAAGTGAAGTACAGTGCAACTGGTGCTGAGCGAAGCCATAACGAAACAGAACATGATGATATAATGATAAAACAAGGATAGAATGTTAAGACAAGGATATAATGATAACACAAGGATAGAATCATATGATGTGGATAGAATGATGTGACGAGGATAGAATGATATACTGAGGATATAATGATATAATGAGGATATAATGATATAATGAGGATATAATGATATGACGAGGATAGAATGATATGAGGATAGAATGATAAGATGAGGACAGAATTATAACACAAGGATAGAATGATAAGACGAGGATAGAATGATATGATAGAATGATATGATGAGGACAGAATTATAACACAAGGATAGAATGATAAGACGAGGATAGAATGATATGATAGAATGATAGATAGAATGATAAGACGAGGATAGAATGATATGATAGAATGATAGATAGAATGATATGATGAGGATAGAATGATATGATGAGGACAGAATTATAACACAAGGATAGAATGATAAGACGAGGATAGAATGATATGATAGATTGATAGATAGAATGATAAGACGAGGATAGAATGATATGATAGAATGATAGATAGAATGATATAATGGGGATAGAATGACAAGGATAGAATGATATAATGAGGATAGAATGATATGACGAGGATAGAATGATATGATGATGATAGAATGATATGATGAGGATAGAATGATATGATGAGGATAGAATGATATGATGAGGATAGACATAAGACATAAGTCAGGATTTTCGGTTCCACGAAGCAGGTTTGGCTAAATCACTATGGCAACAGATAGAACAAATCTTAACCTGCTCCAGCGCAGGTTTAGTGAAGTTAGCTGGATATGCTGGCCACTCCCTCGGAAAAAAAATGCCAGCTCCCTTGCTCGCGAGATGATTTCCAGAATGTAATGATTTATAATTGACTATAATTACAAACAATTCAAATACATTAAACTGGTCAAATAAATGCTTTTGAAATGTAAAATAATATACCTAAAATGCTGATAATAAATCATATTCAGCCTATTTTCCTGATTTCCTACATATTGCACGTCAGAGCTAGGGCGTGCGCGACACCTGTTTGAGCAGAGCTTGCTGCTCACCTCTCCGATCCCGACTGGATAACAAGGCTAGCATATTTGTCTTGCATATTTGCTAAAATTAATGGACTTAATCTGTCACTACAAGGTGAAAACACAACCATCCTGTCGTTCAATGATAAAATACAAGTGTTCACAAGGAAATCAAGCGACGAGTTCTGGATATCAATTGAGGGGGAATACGCACAGCTATCCGCCATTTGGATCTACCTACCTATGCGAAAAAACATTCTCTGCACTGACTTATATAAAAAATAAGTACAGATCACATCTGGATGTGGAGGATGATCTCTGAGTCGCTGTCTCCAAAATTAAACCCAGACTGGACTTGTTGTGCTCCAAGCATAGTGGCCATCCATCTCATTAGGTGAGTTGAACATTAGCCTTCTAAATGAAACATGCTATATGTATTCATTTTATGGTTGTTTGATTACTGTGTTATTTTGTGTAGTTATTGTGCGTGTTAATAGCCTCCAATGCTTATTAGTGTGTGTGTGTGCGAATGTTTGCATGTTTCAACCACCTCCTATAATAGTGGGGGTCGCGGCTCTCTGACACCGTTATTTCGGGGGTTGCGGCCTGAAAACTTTAGGAACCATGTATTTATATAGTACATGATATCTAAGCGCATACAGTACATATGTCCTCATAATTATCTATTAATTCGTATCAATTTTCTCTTTGGGCTTGTTTTTATCTACTTATTGTGAAAGAGTTGAAATAATTATTTTCGCTAGCAAGATCTCATTCGATGATTCATTCCATTAAGCCTACTGCCAGCAGGCACATTTAAAGAAATGTAATCTGATTGATTGGGGTAATGAGGCACTTCATATTAGCCTATAGATATGCATTTAACTTGTTGGCGATATTTTCCTGTTAGAAAATCATGGTTTCGGCGATCGACGTCTGCTGCCACAGTATCAATTATCCTGAGTACTCAAGTCTGGTTCGAATTAACGAGAGTGTTTGAGCCCGACTCAGCCTTCGAGGAACCGAGATAGCCTGACTTCAATCATCGGGTTAATTGAATCTGGCTAATGGGACTTTTGATCGACTTAGTTGAACCAGGTACGGGGAACGGGGCCCAGGTGATATTGTTCTAGTGGCAACAAGACCACATGGCTAACTACACTCAGGGGGCACAGAGGAAATAGTTATTTAAAGCCATGATACATAGTGGGAACATTTTGTAAACAGACAATTCCCACAAGCAATTATTGTACAAATTTATAAACTAGTAAGACTTTTTTAGCCATGATGTTTCAGTGGTAAAATCTACCGCCTTCATCAGAAGCACCATCGGTGTTGTTGTGTTATTGTATTAGCTCAAGGTAAAAGACCTTGCTAGTCTACACAGGGCGTGCGAGAGGTGCGGTCGCACAGGGCCTCGCGCCGCCTAGGGCCTTGCTGGAAATAGTTTTTTTTTTTTAATATATATAAAAATATAAATAAATATAATGTTAACAATCACTTTCCATCACAGACCGAAAATCTAGTTTTGCTTACATCTATGCTTATATATTTCACATTAGACACCTGCCTCACTATGCCTGCGACAGGCAGCGTGACTGCGTGCGTCATCTATCTGAAGCGGCGCGCATATAAAAAGCTGCCATTAAGCGCTGGCACGTGGACTGGTGGTCACTCACAGGTGTGTGTAGTAAGGTGGATGACTGAGTCAGAGACAGTGGTGGTAAACATTTTTTAACACAATGTCGACGCGAGAACGCGATAAAGGGCGGAAATTTGGCTCCGGGAATTTACAACGAAAGAAAGCAAAGAAAAAAGAAGTGTTCAATAACTCGCTGAGAGGTTCGTTTGATAAATGTATCACAAAAAACAGTGACCCGACCGAAGCAGCCACAGCCACAGGGCCTCGCAGGGGGAAGAATTATGCTTTGGAGAAGCTAGCAAGCGAAGCTAGCAGCACCAGGGCTGCCCAGCCCCAGGTGCAAATGTGAAGAGCAGTGAAGATGAGGAGGATGGCGAGGCCGTCGCCGCCGTGACCATAAAGACATCATCATGCATGGTAGCCAGCTAGACAAAATGTCAGAAGTTTGGAAGCATTTTAAAATTTAAACCGAAGCCAGTCCAATACGCACACGTTCCGCGTGCGTTCAACGTTATACCGGACGCGTGCCGCCAGGACGGACATTTCCATATGGAACGCATAGAGAAGTGCCTGCGTGGGATATCGATTCAACGTCAAGGTGGGACCGAGACAGAGGGATACACACACAGAACGTGGTACATCAGGAGGACGCAGTCAACTCAAGGAAAGTGCAAACAAACGCTAATGTTTTCTGAGTGGAATTGCCGTATTCTACTAGTGCTAGGATTGCTAGTGGGAGCTAACTGGCTAAGTGGCTCTGCTAGCCATCTGAGTGCTAACACACTGCTAGCCGCTAGCCAACCAAGTGCTAACACTGCAAATTTCTCTCACTATGAATTGAAAATGGGGGACCCTGATGTAGACAAACATCTTTCTCTGGTCTGCATCCCCTTAACAATTGTGTGTATTGAGCCATACTGTATTGTACCCATTCTGCAATCTGTTAAATAAAGTTTAATATCTATCGGACACTTTACGATAGGCACTGCCCAATGGTTCAACATAAACAAAAAAGTAATGACAATAGAAAACCATGGATAACGAGGGGGTTAGAGAATGCATGTAAAAAGAAAAACAAACTTTATAGAGATTTTATCAAATGTAGAAAAAAGACTGCTGAAACTAAATACAAAGTGTATAAGAATAAGTTAGTATTAATTATGAGACGGGCTAAGAAAGATTATTACAATAGATTGTTACAGTAGGCGAAAATAAAAATAATATAAAGGGCACATGGGACATTCTAAATAAGGTAATGGGAAATAAATCAGCGTCCATAAAAATGCCTAGCCATTTCATTAGTAATAGTAAGACTATAAAAAACATGAATGAGGTGGTTAATGAATTCAACTCTTTTTTTGTAAATGTGGGGCCAAATCTGGCAGATGCCATTCAAAAACACGATGAACCATTACAGGAAGGATGGAGAGGAGATAGTAAAGTACTGCAGTCTATGTTTTTGGGAAATGTCAGTGAAGCAGAAATCATATCCATTGTATCAAAGTCAAAGAATAAGACATCCATTGACAGTGATGGGATAGATATGATTATAGTGAAGAAGACAATTGATTGTATGATCAAACCTCTGTTATATTTGTAATCTTTCTTTTCAGACAGGTATTTTTCCAGACAGGATGAAGGTAGCAAAAGTTATCCCACTTTACAAAGTAGGAGATAAGCACAGCTTCACTAACTATAGACCAGTGTCATTGCTCTCACAGTTCTCGAAAGTGCTTGAAAAACAGTTTTCGCATAAGTTAGATGGTTTTGTGGAAAATAACAAACTGCTGAGCGAAAGCCAGTATGGCTTTAGGCAAAACAGATCAACAGCGACTGCCTTAATGAATATTATTAAAGAAATAACAACAGCAACAGATAAAAGGAAATTAACAATAGGGGTGTTTATTGATTTAAAAAAGGCATTTGATACCTTAGATCATAATATTCAAATTTCTAAATTACGCTCATATGGTGTGAGAGGAATGGTTCTAGAATGGTTGAGTAGTTATCTCCACAATAGGCAACAATATGTGCAGTTGGCAGATGTCAAATCTGAGCTCATGAAAATTGAATGTGGGGTACCGCAAGGTTCGGTTTTGGGGCCCAAACTCTTTCTTTTATATATTAATGATATTTGTGATGTTTCAAAACTATTACAGTTTGTCTTGTTTGCTGATGATACCAATTTTTTTTGCTCTGGAAATAATTTAAAGGAACTAGCTGAATATATTGTGTATGAAATGACAAAGCTAAAGAAATGGTTTGATGTAAATAAGCTATCACTGAATCTGAAAAAAACTAAATTTATGATTTTTGGCAATCGAAAACTAGATGAAAATATAGTACTGACAATAGATGGAGTTGATATAGAGAGAGTTAATGAATTTCGTTTTCTTGGTGTGATTATGGATGATAAATTAACATGGAAATCGCACATAGCACACGTTAAAAAAAAGATGTCCAAGAGTATTTTTGTTATGAATAAAGTAAAGGATGTGTTAGAGTATGAGGCAATGAGAACACTCTACTGTTCATTCATCTCACCTTATATCAGTTATTGTGTTGAAATATGGGGGAATACTTATGGGACCAATATAAAACCATTATATATACTACAGAAGAGGGCCATAAGAATCACACATAAAGTGAGTTATTGAGAACACACAAATACATTATTTATTAAATCTAGAATAATTAAACTTGAAGACATGGTTAAGTTTCAAACAATGTTAATTATGTTTAGGGCAAGAAATAATACACTGCCAGAAAAACTACAAAATCTTTTTCATTTAGAAAGTGAGTTTAGTAGGAGAAAATACAATTTTAAACATCAGTTTGCACATACCACACTTAAACAGATGTGTCCTTCAGTTATTGGTGTAAAGTTGTGGAATTCTCTCCATAGCGAGCTTAAGGGATGTAATAGTGTTTATCAATTAAAAAAAAATGATTAAAAAAAAATATTTAGTCAGTATTTGTTTTCTTGTTTAACTGTGGATTGTGAGTTTGTTGTATAATGGTATAAATTATTATTTGTGTAAATTAGGTTGTACGCCGACCATTAAGTAAATACTTCTTTAGTTTAGGAATAAGGGGCAGGTAACTATAAGATTTATTCTTTTTCCTGCTCCTTTTGTCCATGGAATGTTATTTATGATTGTGTAATGAAGAAACTCTGATTGTATGATTCCATGTGGCAAATAAAAACTCTGAACTGAACTGAACTGAATTCATTCATTCACTCGCCCAACACCGAACCAGCTTGAGAGATTTCATGAATGACCTATGCTCCCCAAAGAGCAAAAGGGTTTAAGTCAAGTTAAGTCAAGTAAGTCATTATTTCTCTCGTATGGTGAATGTAATGCGAGCCGCCGCGCTCGACTGGGGCTATTTCAAGGGAACAGAGGGGCTTGTCTCGCTTCGCCAGTTTCTGACAAAAATGCGTAAAATTGGTTACTAATGTGAAAGATCGGATCGGGAAAGATCGGTATCGACAGATACTCAAAATCACATGATCGGGATCGGATCGGGAGAAAAAAAGGCCATCTGGACATCCCTAGTAATCAATAATCAGAAATGACTTCTATCTATCTATAAAATATAGATTTAGCTCTACAAACAACCTCACGCACAGTTAAACCTTGTTATGAGAAGCTGGCCTTATAGAGTGAGATTAGACGGATCCCAGTGGCCGTGAAAGTGGCAAAAATAAGTATTCATTCATTCATTCATTCATTAATAATAAATAAAAAAGATTTAACCTTTATTTCGCACAGCCAGGGCCTCACATTTAAATTTCGCACAGGGCCTTGCATTTCTCCCAGACGGCACTGAGTCTACATACAGTATCAACAGTTTACAGAATCCCCACAAGTGTTTATTTCATGATAGATTCTAGAGCCAACTGTGATGCCCCGATTAACTTTGCTTAATTAACTCACCCCCTCTGTCAACATTTGGTAACAGCGGTTAGAGAAGCGGGCTTGTGACCGAAAGGTGACCGGTTCGATCCCCCGGACCGGCAGGAAAATCTTGGGTGGGAGTCCACTAGAGCTGCTTCAGGGGCCAACAGTGTCGGCCTGTGATTGTACTGGTCAGGAATGTGGTTGTACTGGTCAGGACTGTGGTTGTACTGGTCAGGACTGTGGTTGTACTGGTCATGACTGTGGTTGTACTGGTCAGGACTGTGGTTGTACTAGTCAGGACTGTGATTGTACTGGTCAGGACTGTGGTTGTACTGGTCAGGACTGTGGTTGTACTGGTCAGGACTGTGGTTGTACTGGTCAGGACTGTGGTTGTACTGGTCAGGACTGTGGTTGTACTCGTCAGGACTGTGGTTGTACTGGTCAGGACTGTGGTTGTACTGGTCAGGACTGTGGTTGTACTGGTCAGGACTGTGGTTGTACTAGTCAGGACTGTGGTTGTACTGGTCAGGACTGTGGTTGTACTAGTCAGGACTGTGGTTGTACTGGTCAGGACTGTGGTTGTACTGGTCAGGACTGTGGTTGTACTGGTCAGGACTGTGGTTGTACTGGTCAGCTCCCATGGGTGTTGCTGAAAAACAGCATCCGCAAATAAAGGTAAAAACATTCGTAGGGGGATCTACACACCAGCAAGAACACTGCGATCATCAGCTGCTGGACTACTAGAGGCTCCCAGAAGCAGTCAAAAGAGGATCGGTAATGCAGCCGTTATCAACTATGCCCCAAAACTATGGAACAAACTACCCCAAAACATCAGGGAAGCCAACTCGCTAGACATCTTTAAAAGACAGCTTAAAATCTATCTCTTTGCTCAGGCATTTCACTGATAGATATCTGCTACCACCTAGTGGCAAGAGGAAACATCAGGGATATCCTGACACAACTTGTATTTACCTGCACTATTCTTACCCTGCCTACTCTTATACACTGCCTATCAAATTCATGTGTCGGTTATTGCACTTTTTACTTCTTACTGATGACTATTTTTAAACTGAATCATTTTAAACTATTTTTATTATTTGCTAGATCCAAATGTGAAACACTGTGATTATTTGTATTACTGAATAGAGAGCCTATTAGGATGCTAGATCCTAATGTGAAACACTGTGATTTGCCATATCTTGCTATGCTCGCTCATGCCTGTATTTTTTATGTCCGTTCTATTTTATAATTTTTTGACTATTTTTAAACTGAATCATTTTAAACTATTTTTACTATTTGTGTTACTGAAAACTGTAAGCGGAGAGCCTATTGGGATGCTAGATCCTAATGTGAAACACTGTGATTCTACCTGTCTATCTTTTTATGCTCGCTTATGCCTGTATTTTTTACTGTTGTGAAGCACTTTGAACTGCAACCTCTGTATGAAAAGTGCTATACAAATAAAGTTATTATTATTATTACTCACCATGGATGGGGTTGTGTCCCACCGCCAGGGGAATGGGTCTGTCGGGCTGGGGCTGGACATGGGTCTGGGTGTGTGTGGTGTGCGTGTGGTAGTACTTGGGTTTGATGACATACTGCTGGGTCTGACCCGGGTGCATGGACAAAGGTCGGATCCTGGAAAGGAATGAAGAACACATAGTAAAACAACCAGAAACTATTAACAAACAGATACTACAATGAATTAATGAACAATAAATTATATGCATCTACTGTATGATATATGTATTATTATGCCACATAAGTGGCCCATCACATATGAAAATGGACTGCATGGACTGCATTTATATAGTGCTTTTATCTAAAGCAACTCTTCTTAAACTTCAAACACAACACGTAGAGTTTTTCTTCCTCCCTTGTGTGGATCAGATAGGCTACTCCACATTATGTGGTCAGGCATCTCATCAGGCATGAAAACTGAACATCAACAAATAGACCAGTGTGTTGTTAACCAGCAGCGTTAGTGGTGCACACAGCCAGGGACCAATGAGCAGTGTTGATACTGTAAGTCACACATGATGCAGGATTGTGAGCTAAATATTTTGTTTGTAAATCTTGTTTATTCTAGTACAATCTTGCTATTCTAGTACATGAATAATGTTGGTGCATTACTGTCAAAGGAATGCATTGTGGTACAGTAGGAGTACATTTATTTTATATTGGTGGCTTAAAGGTCCCATATTGTAGTCCTTTTCAACAAGTTAAATTAGTCTTTGAGGTCCCCTAAACATGTCTTTTAAGTTTTTTGCTGAAGAGAAAACCCACTCAGATTACGCATTCTAGCATGCGTCTACTCTATACCCATCAGTTTCAGTCCCGTTCTCAAAGGGCTATTTCAATCAAATACGACAATTATGCTACATCTAGCAATGCTGTACGAGCCTGTACTGTTGAACGAAATTCAGATCAAACTGTCAAACTATGCATTGCAGATCAAATATGACTCAAGATCCAGCAATATCATATAA
The DNA here is from genome assembly GCF_963971535.1 of Notolepis coatsorum. Classification (NCBI taxonomy): domain Eukaryota; kingdom Metazoa; phylum Chordata; class Actinopteri; order Aulopiformes; family Paralepididae; genus Notolepis; species Notolepis coatsorum. The sequence goes on along the minus strand of NC_140173.1, from coordinate 113,883,029 downwards.
AACTATAAGTGATGATAAGTGTGAAACATATTTTAGGTTAAACTAGGTATTCATAACAAATCCAACCCTTTCAACCTACTGACTCATACATTGGTTGTTTACTATAACATTGTTGCTTCCCAGACTACCCAGACTTCCTAACCAGTTTGGTTAGGACCAAGCAAATTCCAAATGTTAGTGTTTAGATCCCATTGCCTGTAGTCAAATACAATGTATTTTTAATTTGTAGGTAGAGTTTATAAACCTTTTTAGGTGACAATTATGCAGCTTGTCAAAACGTCCTTTTGGGAAATGGAAACTCAGTGGAGCTATTCAGGGTGGGAATCTTTGGGAATCTCACAATTCAATTTGATTTTGATTCTTGGGGTCACGATTCAATTTCAAATAGATTCTCGATTCATTATCACAAACTAAGCGATCCGATAGATTACATTCTAGATTGCTGTTAAACATTGTGTTACAACACTTGTATTGTTTTATTTTATTTTATTCATCCTTTATTTAGCCAGGAAGGTCCCATTGAGATACAAGATCTCTTCTTTCAGGGAGTCCAGGGCCCTCATGCATCAACGTGTTCTACGCACAGATCTGTGCTTACCCTGTGCGTACGATAATTTCTAAGCAAAGAGTGGGATTCATCAACTTCAACTTGAACTTGACTTTGTGCGTACATCTACGCACTTTTCAGACCTGGCGTACCTAGCGCCCAGTGGTAGAATATATTATTACAACAAGGAAATGAGCTTCTGTGCATAATAACACTGGCACGTTCTGTACGAACCGTAGTTCATTATAGTTCATTGTAAAATAGCAACAGTAGTGTAATTATGGTCAAAACCCTATAAATAGCATTTGGAATAATAGATCTTTCTCTCAGAATGAATGCAGCATGGTTTATATAGCGTTATCGGAATATATAAGTAGGCTACTGACTGACTGCGCTCCGCGTAGCTTGATTGATTGATTGATTGAAAAGTTTATTAACAGATTGCAGAATGGGTACAGTACAGTACAGCTCAGTACATACAATTGTTAATTGGGGATGCAGACCAACTTTCGTCTTGTTTACATCAGGGTCCCCCATTTTCAATTCATCATAAATCATAAAGCTCAACTCGTTATTATTTTGCGCACAGACCGCAGAAACACGGGAACGTTTTGATTATATTTAAAAGGCTTTACGTTAAACGAAACAAGTGGAACTTCGAAGCTGTAAGCAGAATACAGGTCATATGAATATAGTGTTCTTCCCCCTTTTTACTGTATAAGAAAGAATAGAAAACGCATTGCAATGACACTATAGTGGACAGACTATGTACATGATGGAATTCAAGTTCATGTATTGAAAGGCAGGCTATCATACATGCAGTGAGATTCATTGTTCTTGTATATGCTCTCGTATTATATTGTTTATATAGGCTACCCAATACTGACATCAAAATAGATTGTAGTATGCCTCTAGAAATCATATGCAGCAGGTAGAAAATTGACGGGAGATCCATCGCGATTTGGAATAAAATTGAGGAGAACTTTAATCCCTGGGGTATTAATCAAACAACACGGGAAAAGGCAGTCATATTCCAGCGCGGTCTTTATTAGCCGACAACAAAATAGATGCATCTAAAAATCATATAGCCAATCGAACACAACTAATAAAGGCATTCATATTACAGCACGGTTATAATGACACACAACCAACGCCAAACAGTGGTCAACGAACGGTCTTTATTAGTATTTTGAGCTGTCCAGGCAGAATTGCAGCAATGGTCTTAGGGAGCCGTTGATATCTGACATCACCGTTTACGAATCCGCCTTTTATTTATCCCACAATACGCGATAGTGTCTTCTTGGTTCGACAGCAGTGAACAATCTTCGTGGAGTTTCTCAGGGTTCCGCTCGGGTCCGTCCATTATTTCACATCCCATGGGGGGTGTTTCCTCATTTTCATGACCATATATGGATAATCATGCACGAGCATTGACGGTAGAACAAAGTGGTATTCATCAACACGGAGGACCATAGAGCCTGCGTACGCACGTGTGATGAATGCCGACTTCCCTGTGCGTACGCTAGTTCTACATTCCGTGCTTACGTGTGGAAGTAGGTCAAGTTCAAAGTCCACGTTGATGCATGAGGGCCGGTCAAGGCGGCAGCATAAGCAGTTTCACATAAAAAATAGTAAAAGAAGAGAGGCTTAACAGGCCATACCTTTTTGGTCCCAGCGTATAAACAGAGATCACGTGACGCCGTCGTGTCACGTGAGGTAAAAAAATGGGACGACCAATCAGAGGCCACGTTTCAAGACGCACTGGATGACGCCGACTGGGGAATGTTCAGGAGGAGTAACAGTGACGTCAGCGATTTCACAGACGCTGTAGTGTCATTCATAACAACACTGGCTGATACTATCGTCCCCACAAAGAAGGCGAGGGTGTTCCCAAACCAGAAACCATGGGTGGACAGTACCATCAGAGCAGCCCTGAACTCTCGCACCACTGCTTATAACCGGGGCAGAGAGTCAGGAAACATGGAAGAGTACAAGACAACAGTCTACACTCTGCGCAAGGCTGTCAAACTTGCTAAGAGGACGTATGCCGACAAGATGGAGGCACAAATGGCACAGAATGACACAAGAGGCTTATGGCAAGGACTGAGGGCTATAACTGACTACAAAGTCAGCGCCCCCTCAATGGGGAGCGACGACGCCTCCCTTGCGGACCAGCTCAACACCTTCTATGCGCGGTTTGGTGCAAACAGTGGCACTGCTAGCCCAACGGCTAGTGACGTCACTGGTGCGCCGGCTGTTGTGGAGGGGGGGGGGCATCCGCGGGGGGGGGGGGGGACGCTCTCTCATTGACGGTACATAGTGTGAGAAGAGCATTTATGCAGGTGAACACCAGGAAGGCTGCTGGCCCAGATGGTATAACAGGACGCATACTTAAGTCCTGTGCCAACCAGCTTGCCCCAGTGTTCACCGCCATATTTAATCAATCCCTGGCGGAGTCGGTGGTCCCTGCCTGCTTCAAGATGTCTACCATCATCCCTGTACCGAAGAAACCCTCCCCAACATGTCCAAATGACTACAGACCGGTGGCACTCACCTCTGTGGTCATGAAATGTTTTGAGAGGCTGGTCAAGGACCACATTTGTGCCTCCCTCCCCAGTGATATGGACCCTATGCAATTTGCATACAGGACAAACAGGTCCACTGACGACGCGGTCTCCCAGGTACTGCACAGCACCCTCTCCCACCTTGACCGTCAGAAGGGGGGCTATGAGGCGGTTAGGTGGCCGAGCGGAGATTGCGTTCGTCACCAACCCCGCTCACAGCTCCGGGGTTGTCACCAGCTTGGCTGGCCGTCTGCACTAATACAATTGGCTGTATTAGAGGGTGGGAGAAGCTGGCGGGGTGGGTCCGGGTCGTTGTAAACAGCGACTCCTACAGTTCGGTCGGGGCGCCTGCTAAGCGCGGATAGGACTTGAGGGGGATAGTGTGATCCTCCCACATGCTACGCCCTCTCGATGAGAATCCGCGCTGCCAGGTGAAAATAAGCGGTGATTGGCTGGACGTGTGTCGGAGGAAGCACGTGGTAGCCTCCACTCTCCCAGATGATCTGACTGTGGGGGGTAAGTGCGCAGCGGCCAGGAAGGGACTGGGAATTGGCATACGACTAACATTGGGATGGGAGAAAATCGGAGGAAAATGGAGGGGGAAAAAGACCAATAAAAAAAGAAAAAAAAAGAAGGGGGGCTATGTGAGACTGTTGTTCATTGACTACAGCTCAGCGTTCAACACCATAGTCCCCACCAGACTGGTGGACAAGCTGATCGAGCTGGGTCTGAGCTCCGCCCTGAGCGCCTGGGTACTGGACTTTCTGAGTGAAAGACCCCAGGCGGTCAGGGTGGGGGGTCAGACCTCCAACACCATCACCCTGAGCATCGGGTCCCCCCAGGGCTGTGTTCTAAGCCCCCTGCTGTACTCACTCTACACACACGACTGTGTGGCCAAGTTCAGCTCCAACTCCATAGTGAAGTTTGCAGACGACACGTGGTGGTGGGGCTGATCTCGGACAACGACGAGAAGGCCTACCGGGAGGAGGTTGAGGTACTGGAACGCTGGTGCCAGGACAACAGCCTGCTCCTGAACATTGGTAAAACCAAGGAGCTGATCGTGGATTATAGGAGAGGACAGCAGGAGACGCACACACCACTGATGATTAACGGGGCTACCGTGGACAGGGTGAGCAGCTTTAAGTACCTGGGGGTCCACATCTCAGAGGACCTGACATGGTCAACACACATAGACACAGTAGTAAAGAAGGCGAAACAGCGCCTCTACCACCTGAGACAGTTAAGGAAGTTCAGAGTATCGGGGAAGATACTCCAGTCCTTCTACTCAGGAGCTGTAGAGAGCATCCTGACCGGAAACATCACTGCCTGGTATGGAAACAGCACGGCACAGGACAAGAAGGCCCTACAGAGAGTGGTGCGCTCAGCCGAGCGTACCACGGGTATTGCACTACCCCCCCTGCAGGTTCTATACAACAAGAGGTGCAAATCCAGAGCCTGCGGGATAATTAAAGACCCTCACCACCCCAATAACAGCCTGTTTCAGCTGCTGAGGTCAGGCAGACGCCTGCGAACCCCAGCTACTAGGACAGAGCGGCTTAGGCTCAGCGTCTTCCCCCAGGCCATCAGAGCCATGAACAATGAACATTGAGTGCTCAGAACATTGAACTATCCACACACAAGCACACATGAACACACACACGACACGCACGCTATGCACGGTCACACACGAGCAGCCACTTAACACTTTAACATGAGCGGGCACACACTCATGTCGCACACACGCACACTTATGACCAAAGGAAAGGACACTTTAAATTAGAATAACAGGAACAGTGTATTGCACTACCAAAGCTAACTAGCATGTCCCATATGCTCTGTAAATAACTATGTACAGATACCGAGATGTCACTCCATGTTACCTGTTACCTGTTTACTGCACAATGGTGTTTTTAAATTTTTTGATTCTATTATATGTTGTACCACTGTATTGCACATCGTTGCGGGCAAGACCACCCGCATTTCATTGTATACCTGTATGCCGTGACAATTAAAACTCTTGACTCTTGACTTGACTTGACCTGCGATCCATAACTCAGTCCAACTCAAGTCAAGGTTATGTAACACAGCAACATGTTACCTTCAGGGCAGTTTGTAAAAGACCTATAAGGGTATTCAAAGGAGGGAGTGCTTCTAATGCAATGGTGTTTTACAGCTACAAGAGAAAGCATTTTTACCAAGCTCTGAGCGCACGCTGGGGACATCTAAAATAATCAGATTAGTAGATCTAGTGCTATAGTTGCTGGTATAATAAGATAAAAGGCTGGAGATATAAGTAGGTAGTTTAGCTAACAGTGTCTTGTTGATAAATATTATCATGTGTATCTTTCTCCTCTGGTATAGAGAGGACCATCCTTAAGATTCATATAAAGTGCAATGGTGAGTGTGAGCTGAACCTGCACTGTTGCTGAACCTGTTACTAAAAGTAATGCAGTGTGATAAGCAGAGTAAAAAAAATTTAAGTAGGGATGAAGTTACATACACACTGCTTTGCACAATTGTTTTTCTGGCTTCAAATGGAAAGCTTTTTTTAAATGAAAAAAAGCCCAATTTAGGCCTAAGCTTTTTATTATAATTTTTTTCATTATTATATTATATTATCCACCGCTTCTTTTCACCTGGCAGCGCGGACTCTCACTGGGGGAGTGTACCGTGTGGAAGGATCACACTACCTCTCCCAGATCCTTCCCTCGCTGTGCAGGCGCCCCGACCGAACTGTAGGAGTCGCTGTTTACAACGACCAGGACCCACCCCACCGGCTCTCCCACCCGCTGACACTGCCAATTGTGTCAGTATGGACGGCCGACTAAGCCGGAGGTACCGCAGATGGATTCGATCCCACTGTCTCTGCGGTGGTAGACAGACGCTTAGACCGCTGCGCTACCCGGCCGCCCCAGGCCTAAGCTTTTTCAACAGATTATCAATTAAAACCCAACTTTTCATCAAGCTATATGTCCAGGTATTTGTAAGAGGCCACTCTTTCTAGGCATGTAGCTTGTAATATCAGGATAATAATAATAATAATAATAATAATAATAATAATAATAATAATAATAATAATAATAATAATAATAATAATAATAATAATAATAATAATAAATAATAATAATAATAATAATAATAATAATAATAATAATAATAATAATAATAATAATAATAATAATAATAATAATAATAATAATAATAATAATAATAATAATAATAATGGGCGGCTAGGTGGTGTAGTGGTCTAAGGCACTCGCCACCAGTGTGGAGACGCTAGGATTCGCGTGTTCGAATCCAGCTCTCCACATTGTTTTTCAGTTTGGCTGGTCGTCCGCAGTAATACACATTGGCCGTATTACGGGGAGGGAAAAACTGAAGGGTGGGGATCGAACGTTGTGAACAAGCGACTCCTACAAGTCGGTTGGTGCGCCTGCGCAGTAGAATCAGGAAGTGTCGGGGGCAGCGTGAGCCTCCCACGCGTTACTCCTCGACACTGAGAGGTCGAGCTGCGCAGGTGAAAAGATGCGACTGCTGTTACCTCAAGTACCGGAGGGGACTTGTGCTATGTATGACTTAGTCCACATTGCAGCCGGCTTGTGGGAGGCAAGAAACAGCGTTCGTGACAGGGGAGGGTTGAATTGGATGATACGAAATTGGGATGGGAGAAAATATAGAAAAATGGGAGAAAAAGTGGATCAAAAAAATAATAATAATAATAATAATAATAATAATAATAATAATAAACGTTATTTGTATAGCACCTTTCATACAAAGATTGCAGCTCAAAGTGCTTTACAACAGAAAAAGACAGGCATCCTGCAAGAGCTCTATGGCTTGATTCAAAGAGGGTGCCACCGGATAAATGATTGTGTCATCAGCATACAAGTGTACTGTCAGGCTTTATTAACAGTAACAGATTACAGAAATTCAAGAAGCCTATTGGAACGTGAGGTTCTGATATGATTCGATTAATATCAACTCGTCCAGAACGCAGCCGCCAGGCTCGTGACGGGCACCAAGATAATAATAATAATAATGGATTGGATTTATATAGCGCTCTTCATGACACCCCAGTGACCCCAGAGCGCTTACAGAGTCCATTATTCGTTTCATACACAGTCATACCGGTGGTGGTAAGCTACAATTGCAGCCAGAGCTGCCCTGAGGCAGACTCACGGAAGCGTGGCGAATAATCATCGCCTACGGCCCCTCCGACCACCACCAACATTCATTCACATGCATACACATTCATACAAGGCAAGTAGGTTAAGTGTCTTGCCCAAGGACACAACGGCAGTGGGATGGACATGGGCTTGAGCGGGATTCGAACCATCAACCCTTCGATCATTGGACGACCCGCTCTACCCCTGAGCCACGCCGCTGAGGGAACACATCTCCCCAGTCCTTGTATCCCTACACTGGCTCGCGGTAAAACAGCGAATACATTTCAAAATCCTCATGTTCACATACAAAGCCATAAACGGTCTCGCCCCAGCCTACATAAAATAACTCCTGGTCCAATCAACCAGCTCCAGATCCCTCTGTTCAAACAACCAAATCTGCCTAAAAATCCCCCACACAAGACTGGTGACAAAGGGAAACCGGGCTTTCGCAGGCGCAGCACCGACCCTCTGGAACAAGCTCCCACTCAACCTGAAACTGCAAGCACCCTACGGACCTTTAAAGGCCAACTTGCAGGTTGTATTTTTGTTCAATAAACAATGTGACTAGGGCAACGGTGACTTTCATGAAGAGGGGGGGGGAAATTATCGAAATTTACCCAGTTTTAGCGTTTTTATCAAACATTTTGTCGACCAAACCACAACCTCCACGCACATGCATATTTTAATCCATGGTTTCATAGCGTGCGTGTGTCATCTTAATGATGACGTCACATCAGGTGCAGGGCAGCAGGGGCTCTGAGACTCACAGGCAGACGGCAGGAAGCAGAGAGCCTTCTTGTTACTACTAGCCGAGGAGCTAGTCTCTGTTTCACCTAACACTATTGCTCCGTGATCATAGCCATTCATCTCTAAAGCGAACCACTATTTGTAATAATGTAAATCATTGTGTTACATATGTGTACATATTGTGTTAGTAGCTGGCTAGGTTGGCTGGCGTGGCTTGGCTTGGTGGCCGGAGTTCTCAAGGCTCATAGCAATGCCCGATTTGAGGTGGTTCTCTCCTCTTTGTATACGTTGGTTAGCTCATAGCTATTGTGACTGATGCACCGAGTGGGGCTAAAATCATTTTGAATCGGGCCATGCAGAGGAGTTTGGGGAACGAGTGGGGTGTGCGGGTCCTCTTCTCTGACCTGTGGGGCGCACGTCGTGCCGGCTGGCAAGCTACACATCCCGGCATGTTGATACGATTTTAGCCCCACTCGGTGTGTCAATCACGATAGCTATGAGCTAACTAACGTTACAATCTCAAACACCTTATAACTACTACTATTGTCGTGTCCATAAGTTCCCTGGCAGAATACGTGTGAGGACAAAGGTATACAAAGAGGAGATAACCATTTTGGATCGGGCATTGTTGTGAGTTTCGAGAGTTCTGGCTGCCGGGCTGAGCTGGGCTACGTTGGCTAACTTAGCTAGCTACTAATCGTATCAACATGCCGGGATGTGTGGCTTGCTGGCCGGCGTGGTGTGTGCCCCGCGGGTCTGAGAGGAGGACCTGCACGTTTTGCTCGTTCCCCAAACTCTTTTGCATGGCCCGATTTAAAATGATTCACGACAGTAGACATAATGCTAACGTTAGCAGGAGCCATATAGCCAGCCCAGTAGTACTATGACCCGGAGGGGCATAAGGCATATGTTGCCCCGAGTGACGTCACGGCCATGCTAGCATCTGATAAGCTTTTTTTATTTGCGCGTGCATGTTATTCGTGCGTGGACCTTTTTAACCCTTTCTGGGTGGCATTTCCGGCGTCAAATGGAAATAAATAAATAATGAATTTAGATACCAATGATGTAAACTACCCATAATTGAAGAGTAGGGTTTAACCCCTTGCTCAAAACCCACCTATTCGCCATAAACAATCCATTAGCTCGTTTTTTTGTGGTGTATTATGTCTGTCTGTTCTCTATCTGATTGGTTGGACTGCCTCTATTTTTTCTGTTTTTCGTTCTGTTCCTGTCTTTTTTGTTTGTTTTCTCTTTCTCTCCCGGGATGCGGCCCGGGCCGATGTAACTATTGGTTGAGGGGCGCAATATAAATAAATGTATCATATCATACCATATCAATATATCTGCATTATTTTATCCCACTTTATGCTTTGCTCTTGCTGCTCGTTTTACACAGATTTTATGTCTTATTTCTTACTGATGTAAAGCACTTTGAACTGCAATCCCCTGTATAAAAGGTGCTATACAAATAAAGATATTATTATTATTATTATTATTATTATTATTATTATTATTATTATTATTATTATTATTATTATTATTATTATTATTATTATTATTATTATTATTATTATTATCTCAGCTGGATTCATTCCATGGACATAAAAATTGAAAATAATAATAGATCCCTGAGGGACACCTTTGTTTATTGTGACAAAGTGAGGCTGAGGTATAGTTTTCTACAGAGACACTCTCTCTGTGTCTCTGCAATAGCAGTTTGTGATCTACAGAATCAGAATGCTTTATTTAGACAAATCAATAAATAGAACTGCACGGTGCTGTTTACTATCTAAAGAATTGATAATACCATTAGTAACTAGCATAGTCCCTGTTATAGTACTATGGCCTGATCTAAGACTGAGATTCACTGAGAATATTTGTATCAGATAAAAACTGTTTTAGTTGGACATTTACAAGACATTCAAATACTTTAGCCATAACACAGACTGGAGTCTGGAGTCTGGAGATGGGATGGTAATTATGCAGGTCAGAGCGGTCTCCTGAACCATTGCTGAGGTTTCCAGGTACTGGGTATGACACTGGAACATAAAGTGAGATTAAAAACAGAAGCAATGGGCTTTGCAATAATATCTGCAGCAGCAGCAGCAGCAAAGAAATAAAAAGTAAAGCTCTATCTTATCTTGGCCTGAAGATTTTCTGCACTCTAGGTTCAATAGAGCTTTTTTTGTGAATTTGTGAGGTTAAAATGGGAGTAGTAGTATCAGTGAACAGTTGAGCAGGGCAACAGGATCAGAGTTTCCTTTTGCAACATGTACCTCTGCATTACTGGAATCAAAGTTTATTTCAAAGCAGAAATAAAATGACAATTGAAGGTTTCTGCAATATTGGTTCTGTATTGAGTCTTTGTGCTCGACTAATTTGGCAATCTGTAACATTTAGTGAGCTAACGACCTAAGGTCATGAGATAGTTTGAAACCATATCACACAAAAAAAAAGAAAAAAATCTGATCAAATCCATTTTAATGTTAGAAGATTCAATCTTGATTCTCGATTTTTGCAATTCCCCCCTCACCCAGCCTTATAGGAGCTGCTCTAGGTACTGTGCTGCATGGTGTCAGTTGTCTTCTCTCAGCCTCTCATACAGAGGAAGATGAAACTAGACCACTGGCCACAGTCATCACAGATGAAACCTAGTCTCTTGCTGTGGACACCAGACAAAAGACAGACACATCCTCTGCGTGGGTGAGTGCGTGTGTGCGTGTGTGTGTGTGTGTGTGTGTGTGTGTGTGTGTGTGTGTGTGTGTGTGTGTGTGTGTGTGTGTGTGTGTGTGTGTGTGTGTGCATATGTGCATGCGTGTATGTGTGTGTTTGGGAGCAAGGCCAAAACAACCTTATGACTGTGTGCAATTGGACGTCATGACAATGAGAAGAAAATAGGGAATATGGCAGATGACAGACTTTGTTGTGTGTGTGTGTGTGTGTGTGTGTGTGTGTGTGTGTGTGTGTGTGTGTGTGTGTGTGTGTGTGTGTGTGTGTGTGTGTGTGTGTGTGTGTGTGTGTGTGTGTGTGTGCAAAAGGCCTTTGTGTGTCTACATCTATGTACATGCATGTGATGACGAGGGCAAATCTGGAGCAGGGGGGCATCAAGCCACACAACATACTGTAACAACTGAACCAGGGGTGAGGTGAGCTCCAGGTTACCTCCAAAAACAGGCTCTTTAGGAAGCCTCCACCACGCAGAGCACTCTGCTAACCATCCCTCAGCCCAAATGGAAAGTGATGACTTGTTTACACCAGAGGAAGAGAGATCTGGTTGTTTGGTGCAGAGAGCTGCTGAGTGATATTGCCTGAGACAGCGCTAGTAAGATCTGGTCATGCAGCATAATAACCGTATAGAATTGTCCGCAGACGCACTAAGAGAACCACAGAGATGGGTCTGGGTCACATGGCTGGAGAGAGGACGGAGGATACAAATACTTTTCCTTTCACTGAGAGAGAGAGAGAGAGAGAGAGAGAGAGAGAGAGAGAGAGAGAGAGAGAGAGAGAGAGAGAGAGAGAGAGAGAGGTAAGTACAACGATACGGTTGGTGTTGAGAGGCGTTGCTAAACAGTTTAGGGGAGCAGGGGGGGTCGAGTGTCACAAGTTACACTGGAGACACTGGTGCTTATGGGAGCTCTCTGAGGGACCATTACTCCATGTCTAGAGAGAGAGGCCGGGCCGGGCTGTGCCGGGCCAATACAGAGCTTGTAGTTAGCCAAGGGCGCAGCCCAGAAGTAAAAAAGAAAAGTTAAAAAAGAAGAAAAAAAAACAGTGCATTTAATCTTATTTGAGCTAGTTGGCTAAGAGGCTTTCCAAGGCTGGTGTGTGCACACCATGATAAGGACAGCATGAATCTACACACATATGCAAATGCAAATGCACACACACGCACGCACGCACGCACGCACGCACACACACACACACACACACACACACACACACACACACACACACACACACACACACAGACACACACACACACACACACACACACACTCTCTTAGCTGTCCATCGTGTTCGATGATGACGCTTGCTCCAGGGATGGGGAGAGGGGGGGGTGGGGAGGGGAGTTAGCGACACTGCCGCTGGTGCCACTTCTCGTGGGCGTTGAGTCCGATCCTTGAGCCGCACACCCGTCCACAGATGGCGCAAGGGAAGCCAGATACCTGGGGGATGCCAGCCGCCCGCTGGTGTCGTTGCGTGCGCCTCTCAGATCTTCGGTCTTGGTTCGTTTGGTGTATTTGGGAAACTGCAGTGGCACAAGTGACTTGCCAGGCTGATCTGTCGAGTGCCAGAGTTTCAAGCTGCGTGATGTTTGCACACTTTAGGAGGTCCCTGGTGTAGTCCTTAAAGCGTCTCTTTTGGCCTCCAGCAGCCCGCTTTGCTCCTCTCAGTTGGCCATAGAGGACTTGGCGGGGCAGGCGGTGGTCAGGCATACGTATGGTGTGCCCTATCCAACGAAGATGTTTTTTGGCCACAGCTGCGGCCATACAGATTGAGTTGGTGTTGTTGAGGATGTCTGTGTGGGGGACTCGATCTTCCCAGGTCAGGCCGAGGATCCTTTGGAGGCAACGGATGTGGAAAGCGTCCAAGTTGGTGATGTGCCGGCGGTATGGGGTCCAGGATTCTGCTCCATAGAGCAGAGTGGAGAGACATACTGCGTTGTAAACGGCAACCTTGGTGCTGATCTTCAGGTTTCGGTTTTCAAAAACCCTGCTGCGTAGGCGTCCAAAGGATGATGCCGCTTTATTGATACGTGTGTGTATCTCCGCGTCAAGGGAGCAGCATGAGGACAGAGTGGAGCCGAGGTAGGTGAAATGATCCACTGTTTTGAGTGGAACGCCGTTTATGTGAAAACTGGGAGGTGTAGAGGTTCGGGAAGTGAGTTGGGACATGACTTCGGTTTTTTGTATGTTGACCTGGAGACCGAAGGATTGGTACAGGCTGGATATGGTGTCGAGAGCATGCTGCATAGACTCTGGACTGTGAGCTAAGATGGCACAGTCATCAGCGTACTGTAGCTCACATACTTGGCAGGATTTTGTCTTTGTGTGTGCCTGGAGCCGGTGGATGTTGAAGAGGCTACCATCAAGGCGGTATTCCACATGGACACCGTCTTCATGTCCCATGGCTCGGCGGAAGAGGCAGGTGACGGCAGAGAGGAGGAGATTAAAGAGCACCGGAGCCAAGACACAGCCCTGCTTCACCCCAACATTAACCTTAAAGGATTCTGACTGGAGTTCACCCGTCTGGACTCTGGCTTGCATCCCGTCATGCAGCTGCTGAAGGATGGAGAGAAACTTGGGTGGTACCCCAAGTTTGTTGAGGAGTTTCCAGAGCAGCTCACGGCTGATGGTGTCGAAGGCTTTGCTTAGGTCTATGAAGGCTATGTAAAGATCCTTGCGATGCTCTCTGCTCTTCTCTAGCAGCTGCCTCAGGACAAAGACCATGTCGGTGGTGGATCTGGTCTTCCGAAAGCCACATTGCGTTTCCGGAAGCGCAGCTTCAGAGATGTTTTCCACCAGCCTGTTCAGCATGATCTTCGCCAGCACTTTCCCTGCGATGGAGAGGAGAGAGATTCCACGGCTGTTTCCGCAGACTGCTCTGTCCCCTTTCTGCTTGTAGATGACCACAATGTTTGCATCCTTCCAGTCCTGTGGGAGGGTCTCATGTTCCCAGATGTTGCAGATCAGGAGGTGCAGACGGCGCGTGAGGAGGTACCCTCCGTGTTTGAAAACCTCTGCTGGGATGCCATCGGGTCCAGGGCTTTTATTGTTCTTTAGACCCGCAATGGCTTGACTGGTCTCAGAGAAGTGTGGTGGGGTGTCCAGGTGCATGACTGGTGGCATGTCTGGGAGATTATCCAGGATATGTGGGTCAGTGGGGTTGGTGTGATTGAGTAAAGACTCAAAGTGGTTTGCCCAGCGGGTGAGGATCTCATGTCGGTCCTTAAAGAGTTTAGAACCGTCGACTGATCGAACTGGAGCAGTCGCCCGCTTCCTGGGGCCATGCAGTGCTTTGATGGCATCGTAAAAGCCCTGGATGTTGTGGCAGTCTGCCAGGCTTTGGATCTCCTTCGCCTTCTGTATCCACCAGGCATCCTCCATAGTCCGGAGGGCTCGCTGGGTTGCTGTTCTTGCTGCAGCAAAGGCAGCTTTCAGGGTGGGAGAACCAGGGCAGGACAGGAGGGCTTTGTGGGCTTCATGCTTGGTTTTTAGCAGGGACTGTATCTTGGCTGAGTTACAATCAAACCAGTCCTGGTGTCGTTTCCTCGTCTGGCCAAGTGCCTCAGAGGCTGCGCTGTGGATAGCCTGGCGCAGAGCTGGCCAGTCAGCTGATTCCTCCGGGATCTTATTGAGGTTTTCAGCAAGGAGCTGTCGGAGGTGGTTTTTTGAGGTGGGGGTATTCAGTGCTGCAGAATTTAGTTTCTTATTAGGTGCTACCCTCGGTCCACGGGGTTGGATACTCATGAGGAGTTTGGATCTGACCATGAGGTGATCAGTCCAACACTCGGCTCCACGCATGACTCGGGTGGTAAGGACGTCCTGTCGGTCTTTTTGGCGTACAATCACATAGTCCAGGAGATGCCAGTGTTTAGAGCGGGGGTGCTGCCAGGTAGTTTTGAACCTGTTCTTCATCTGGAAGATGGTGTTGGTTATGACCAGGTGGTGTTCTGCACAGAGGGAGAGGAGCCGAAGCCCGTTGTCATTTATCTTCCCTACTCCATGTCGGCCAATAACTCTGTCCCATACCAGGTGCTCCGTGCCCACTCTAGCATTGAAGTCTCCCATTAATATGAGCTTGTCCGTAGCTGGAGTTTTCTGTAATATTGAGTCGAGGGCTCGGTAGAAATCCTCTTTGATGTTGAACTCAGCATCTAAAGTTGGTGCATAAGCACTAAGGAGAGTGGCGAAGCGTCCCTTTGCAAGGGGGATGCGCCATGTCATTAAGCGTTCGCTAACACCGATGGGGGACTCTGGGATGCGTTGCAGCAGTTGGGACTTCACAGCGAAGCCTACTCCATGGATGCGGCGAGTGCCTTCAGGGACCCCCTTCCAGAAGAAGGTGTATCCTGCACCAACCTCTGTCAGGGAGTCCTCTCCATGTAGTCTAGTCTCGCTGAGAGCTGCAATGTCGATGTTATACCTTGCGAGTTCCAGGGCCACGAGTGCTGTCCTGCGATGTGGCCTGTCAGGTGTTTCAGCCAGGTCCAGCAGTGTGCGAACATTCCACGAAGCAATACATAAAGGCTTATTTCTTAATATTTTAGTTTTTCGACCGCAAAAGGGGATGCTCCGATGGTTGCGGTATACCACCCGGAGTAGAAGAGCAGACAATGTTTGGACCACCTTTTCTAGGTCCTTCCCCATCTCAGGGGTGAGCAGTGTGGGGCTGCTCAGTCACAATGGAAGCTGCCGAAGCGATGCGCTGCTCCATCCCGCAGTCTCAACGACCATCACTCCACTGTCGCCTGTGTGCATGGTTTGGCTAGACACTCCCAGCCACATCCTTGGCCTGTACCTACCGCCATTCCACAACGCCACAGGACTTTTTGGGGGGGGGGGGGGGGGGGGGGCGGGGGAGGATGGGCAAGAAGCTTGCACATAGGTAAGGATTAAGGTGAGGGTGTGGCTGTGCAGTCCTCACTCCCACCATCTTCACTCCTTGCAGATTAACCTCCAGTGGCATGAGAGAACCCATGACGACCTTCGTCTGGCAGGAGTTGCAGGGGGCTGCCGGTGGTCCGGTCTGTTGGACTCCGCCTGTGCCTGTCCCCAGGGCAGATTTTTCCTCAGGGTTTACTCCCCTAGCCACTATACCCGCCCCGGGTTTACCCATGTGGCAATGGGGGTCCCTTCCTCCGCCTTCGCAGCCGTTGTGGTGGTTCTCACATCCACCATCTTCCGCCTGCTCCGCCGTTGAGGTGTTTTGGGATCACTCTTAGTCTGGCCTCTACCCTTCGACCTGTTCGGCTTGGGTGGCCCTGCCAGGAGTGCGAGACTCCCGCCGACATAGCTCTAGGGGTCATGGAGACACGCAAAGTGCCTCACCACAATAAGGTGGTGATCCCGGCGAGACACACACACACACACACACACACACACACACGCACGCTCTCTCTCTCCCAGGCATGCACACATTAAAGAGTTTTAATATGGGCACAAACACACAAATGCCCGCACACCCACACACGGACACACACACCACCCCCATACCACTGAACCCGTCGTCAAAACCGCCTTAAGACATTTATATAGAAACATTTAATATTTTTTTTGTTTTTTCTTCTTCTTTTTTTTTTACCCCTCTGTTTCATCTCCTCTCCAAAGGCCTTCCTTCCCTCCCTTCCTCACCTGCCCCTACTCAGACACAATCAAACAGTGAGACTTCAAGGCCGTGCTGGTGTTTTCATCTTTCGTTTTATCCTGAGAGAAGCATGGGAAGGGAGGGGTGTGCTAAGAATCAGAACAGAGTCTCAGTGTCCACTATCGATGTCAACCACTCACTCACACACACACACACACACACACACACACACACACACACACACACACACACACACACACACACACACACACACACACACACACACACACACACACACACACACACACTCAATCCACTTCACTTCACTGAATCTGAATGGATTATTGTTTGACTTCTGCCGTCCAGCTGATCCTTTTTTTTTATTATCTACTTTTCTCCCATTTTCTATTTTTCTCCCATCACAATTTCGTATCGTCCAATTCTACCCTCCCCTGTCTCGAACGCTGTTAGGCCATGCCTCCCACAAGCCAGCTGCAATGTGGACGAAGCCTTACATCACGTGTCCCCTCCGGTACTCGAGGAAGCAGCCGTTGCATCTTTTCACCTGCACAGCGCGATCTCTCAGTGGCGGGGGTCTGCGTGGGAGGGACACGCCGCCCCCGTCGCTTCCTGATTCTGCTGCGCAGGCGCACCAACCGACCTGTAGGAGTCGCTGTCCACAACGTCCGATCCCCACCCACCAGCTTTCCCACCCCTAACACTGCCAATTGTGTTAGTATGAACGACCAGCCAAGCTGATAGCAATGCGGAGAGCTGGGCTCGAACCCAGCGTCTCCTGCATTGGTGGCGAGTGCCTTGCCCACTACACCACCTAGCCGCCTCCAGCTGATCCTTTTGACGTGTCAGCGGAATCATGTAGATTGATCGTCGTCATCCATGACAAACCCACTTTGAAAACAAAGCGTATCACTGTGATGGTCTGCAGGCCACTATAGCATAACGTGGGTCATAATCATAATGCATGGCTGCTGCTCAGCTGCCCCAGTTCTGCTATATTGGCATTTCCATGTGATGGCTAATTACTAGGTGATGTAACGTCACGGTGACCAATTGCAGCCACTCTTATTGTCTGGGACCAAATACGGCCACGCCCCACTCCCAGCAAAAAGTGGGAATCTCTAGAATGGGTTTGGGGCGGCGCTGTATACGGAAGTAGCTCTCAAGGTGACGATTAGACAACACTTTTTTGTTGTCAGTAGATGGCAGCATTGGTTTAAAATTAAAGGCTGAAAATGTTGAGAACTACAACACTGCATTTCCCAAGAGCGTTAGCACAGGTCGCAGGTCACTGGGATGTGTCTATATTCTCCGACGTGATCTGAACAGCGTTAAACTAATACTGCGACCTCGGTATAGCAACCGTGAATGGCCAACTAATTATCTTAACAAAAGTGCGCTGGTAGCGTTACATATGTTGTCTAAAGGGGGACATATGGTACAATTTAAGATTCTAATGATAATCGGCATATAAAGGACAAGATAAAGCATCGTTAATTTGTAAGAAACCTCAATGAAAACGGCGCAGGGTGCTATTGTTATGAAAATGTGATCGAATCCTATAAAAATGTGGACGCATTTGGCCTATGTTCCGTTAATCCTAACTAGCGCTGCTGAATGCACAATCCCAATACGGGCCTTTCACAGAATGCCTGTTTGTTCTCCATGTTGGAAGAAACAACGGTCGCTATGTGCAAGAAAACAATTTCTACAGTAACAGTATGTGTTGATATAGTGTTGATACATGAGAAATACTACATCAACTAACACTTTATAATTTCATGTCCTATTACAGGATCTTGCAAACGAGTCGCAGTGGAACAGTAATACCATGCTTTTCCAGTGTTTTGCCAACTCTACCACTCTGTGCAGAAAGTATACATTTCCTTTTGGAAGTGGTTACCAATGTTTACAGGCAGCCATATTGGAAGAAAGTGCAACAAACATTCGGTGCAAGGCCTCTATTGGTATGGTATGAATGAACAAATGCAATTCTGTGATGCTTTTTTTAGTGCTAGCACACATTACACTTGAGAGTGTAATGACTGCATACATTCTTCAGTATGTTCGTTCCCCAGTGGGAATTTCAATTGTAACACCACTGGATTTAAACTAGGGATGCGTCGGATATCGGTCCGATTCCAGGCGAAACTACTGTATCTGTATAGGAGAACTTCCTTGATATGTCTTACTGTGTCAGAAATCAAAGCAAAATCTTCTGAAATGTTCTATACATAGAAGTATGTTAGATCTCTTTAATGGAGGATGTAGCGGTTGATACTTAAAGTTTATGATTCTGAATTGGCATCAGCGATGAAAAAGTGGTATAGGTACATCCCTGACTTAAATCTGGACCTCCCACATAGGAAGACAAACATTTACCGGTCAGCCAAAGGACAACTTCCCCCTCCCTCCCACACACACAGCTAAGGAGATATTAGGCTTACTAGGCTTCGGGCAAAGCTACTCTTCTACAAAACATTAAGAAGAGATTATGGTTATTATTGCCAAACAGGTGGCCCCTCAACTCACCCCCCCCCCCCCCCACACACACACACACACACACACACGTTGGTTGGAACTAGTTGTAAAAGAGAAGTATATGAGGATGAGACTTGAGAACACAGAGAATGACCGAAATGAAATATAGGATTCAGTGGAATGATAGAGGAGGAAGAAGAGAGAGAAAGAAAGAGGGGGGAGGGAGGGAGAGAGAGAAATAGAGAGAGAAAGAGAGCGAGAGGATTCGATTGAATTGAAACAGCAGCAATAGGGAGGTGTAGTGGTTACGCCATTGCCGTTTTTCGTGTTCCACCCTCTGTCCAACGCAATGTATTTCCCCATTGCCCATTTCTAAATCGTCTCGTTTAAAACAAATAAAGCATTAACATTTGCATGGTGTACCTTTCTGTGCTTATTCATCCACAATCTATAGCTCAACATGAAAATATTCGCAATTAATCATAAAAAAAAAGTCAAATATTATTTCAACCAAAAATGCTTAAACAATAGTGATAGAAGGGGACAAATGTTGTGCAAAAATGGAAAGCTTTTCAATTTCCATGTGGCAGAATTGTTACAATAGCCGATAATCCATTTTCCCAATGATAAATCCCTATACGGGTGGAACAACCAGTGACGTCAAACTACAGCTCCCTATAGAGTGTGAACCACAGGGTAGGCCTCTATAGTATATTTCGAAAATGCCCTTAGTTGTCTCTCTCTCTCTCTCTCTCTCTCTCTTAACATCGTCTCTCTTTCCAAATGCCCTGCGGTGGTCTAATTTGCAGCGTCTGCCATGCTGAAATGCCAGTCTGATGCAATGTGTTTGAACAAAGGAGAAACATATTGCAGCCCTCTGGTCACATCTCAGTTCTCTTGGGAGAGCCAGCTCAACGAGATTTTTTTTATTTTTTTTTTAAAGTGACAGAAGAATTCAGCCTTTATTGGGAGGGAAGGCAGCCAAACCGATTTGAATCCTGGTAAACGTCAGCCAACTGTAGCACATTTGAGCGAGTCTGTTTTCCCCATAGAGACAGGGCATACCTGTCCCTTGTTTGGTTTGGTTGGAGTTCACAGTGGGATGAATAGGAGACGGAGTTGGTCTACTGTACAAATCAAAACCCAAATGACTTAACACACTTTGAGGCTCGCTGGCTAGTCTAGATCTGGTTCATTTGAAAGCCAAACCTTTACAGTTCAACCCAGGGGCCCTGGTGACACCGTTGCATGATTCCTGGGTGTACAGTACATAACAAAGGGGAGCGGGGGAAATATTTTTAATTAGTTAGGACATAAGTAATATAATGGCAACTGTTTTCCTATTGATTGGTGATCAGACAGCAAGTAAGCACTGGGAGTTCAATTATGTGTTAAAGGGATAGTTCAGATTTTTGGAACCCTAACCCCTATGTCCTACTTATCAAGTATGATGTTGATTGGCAGAGTCCACAATCCATGCTGTTGCTAATAATAGCTCTGATAATTAGCCACAAACTAATGCAAAGGCAATGGGGTCAAGCCCCCCCCCCCCCCCCCCCCCCCCCCCCACTGCATTGGAGTACATTTCTGTTAGCTTCAGTCACCTAGTGCAACTGTATATTAGGGTGGGGGGGGTGCTTGACTCCATTGCCTTTGCATTAGTTTGTGGCTAATATTATCAGAGCTTTACCACATGCTCCTATTTAGTGGACTGAGGAAGAGGCAGCTTCTACCTAAACCATCCCCAACGTTGAATTTAGCTTCAGCAGGGAACACAGAGGAGAATTACTACAGTTCACAGATTCTAAAACCCTTTTTTTTTGGGAATACCTTTAGAAACAAATCCTAAAGACCTTCGATGCAAGTCGAATCAGTTAATCTCCGTGGAAGCTGCTCAGCAAATATCTTTAGACAAAACAAAATTGTCAAATTTGATCAGACAAATCGTTGCTCAGAGGTAACAACCGACCCCACCACAATCTTTTGAGAGTAGCCGATGCTATCAGTTCACAGCTGCTTACTGTATTACGTTGCGGCCAAGGTACATGTCAAATATATAGGCCATGGAGTGTTCTGTACCACCCACCACACCAACAGTTCTCTCTGCTCTCGCCCAGGTGTAAAGGCTCTGTTGTATCATTCTTCATTTACAAGACCATCATTCACTTAGGCCTGTTTGCCAAGCTTCGCTTGGGCCCCGGCGTAAGAAGAAAAACAACTGTAAAAACACACAGAACATATTAAAAAAGAGGGGGGATGTTTTTACAATCAGGCTCACACTTTTACCAGACCTTTGAATAAAATGCCTACTTAGGAGCGTGAATCGTACAGGGCTACTGTACTTGTTAAAAGTTATTTCTGAACTCACAAAGTCGCAGAGAAGCACAGGGCGGGACGGTTGGCCATGAGACTATAGCAAAACACAGCCGCGCTGAAAAGATCACCAAAAAAAAGGAAAGAAATTGCTTCAAACAATTCGCAGGGCAAAAATTATTTTGATGAAGAGAGAGAGGAGAGAGAGAGGAGAGAGAGAGAGAGAGAGAGAGAGAGAGAGAGAGAGAGAGAGAGAACAGAGAACAAGAGGAGAGAGATTACAGAGAAAGAGAGTGAGAGAGATTACAGAGAAAGAGAGAGTGAGAGAGATTACAGAGAAAGAGAGTCAGAGAGATTACAGAGAAAGATAGAGTACAGAGAAAGAGATTACAGAGAAAGAGAGATTACACTGAAAAAGAAACAGATTACAGAGAAAGAGAGAGAGAGAGAAAGAGGGAGAGAGTGAGAGAGATTACAGAGAAAGAGAGAGAGTGAGAGAGAGAGATTACAGAGAGAGTGAGCGAGATTACAGAGAAAGAGGGAGAGAGTGAGAGAGAGATTACAAAGAAAGAGAGAGAGTGAGAGGCTTGATGGCTGCCATTTTCCTCCTCTTCCTTCCTCGCAATGTGGTTTTCCTGCTCGCGGTGTGAGGAATGCTAGCGTGGAACGAGGGCTCAGGCCAGCTGGCAAGATGCGGTGAACGTCTCGCAGACGGCATCCATCACACAGGAGATTTGTCATGTTAGCCTCTTGATTTAGGAAGACGCTGGTCTCTAGACAACCCAGTAGTGGTGATGGGTGAGGTGATACCTGTCCCCCCTTCCTCTCCTCCTCCCTTACGCACCCCCCCTGCTGTCAGTATACACTGGCTGCTAGGGCTGGCCGATATGGCCAAAATACCATATCACATCTCAAGAATTTTCTTAGTATTGATGGTGTAATGGTATTTGGCAGAATTGAGTTTTCCAGTACAAATTTAAATGTGAGATGTCATATTTCTCATGTCATTATTGTGTAATTCAATTGTCATGGTGCTGTTTCATTCAAAAAGGATTTTCTTTTTAATCCATTTCAAATTATACAGTATGCATTTCACAATACATGCTATATATATCGTGGATGACAGTATAGTATATCATTTGCATGGATCCATGAGGGTATACCTTGATATTGGGTATAGGAGTCCCAGCCCTACTGGCTAACACAGGTTCGTCAAAATGGGACCTTTTCGGCCGACCTCTGACAGGAGTTTGGATGGGATGCAGACAGGAGAACTCACCCAAATGGATGCTCAGCTCTCACACATCTCTACAGCTCGGGCTTTAAAGAAGGGGTCCGGCCGGCCAGGGGTTACATTTCAAGACTAAACTAACAGCCTTGGAGGGGATTAAATAGCTCAACACCTGTGCATAGAAGAAGAATCGTTTAGAAAAAATAAAACGTTTCAAGACATCTCTCCCCTCATAGAAACGAACATATTCAAAAACATTATTGCATTTTGTGTTCAGAGGATGCGAGTACACATGAGGAAACTATCCCTGAGTGTTTCTGAGGTTTGTAAAATGATATCAGGAAATTTGGAGGAACGTCTTCCATGGATTTCGGCCAAGTAAAATGTCCAAAGGCTGTCAAATATAACTAGAACAACAAATGTGATGACAGAGAGATCTGCAATGCCTAGTTTGACAGTTTGATCTGAATTTCGTGAGCCAGACGCCTCCGCGTGTACGCGCTCGGCCGTGGGAAGCAGCCACTCATTTGCATTTAAAGCCACAGGCACAGAAACAGCCCATCAAGAATCAAGAACAGGGCTGAAACAGAGAGGTATAGAGGCTGCTAGAATGCATAATCTGAGTGGTATTTTCAGCAAAATAATTTAATACATGTTTTAGGGACCTCAGAGACATATAACTAACTTGTTGAAAAGGAGCATAATATGGCCTCTTAAATACCGCTGTGATGTTGGTACCCAATGTTATTATAATCATCTTCCAGATCTGGCCACTCAGAATCTCATCACAAATTTTATTTTGACTAAATTACCACAAAATGTAACAGTGCCTTCCATGGAAAAGTTTGACATTGTGTTCATTGCGTGTACCAGAGGTTCAGTGGGTTAAGACCACATGTACTGTACCATGTACTCGCAGCATCCTGGTGTTCGAATCCTGCTTATGTGTTACGTTACTGTACATGTCATACCGTCTGTGTGTCCCATCTTTCTTGTCTCTTTAGTGGTAGGAATCACCAGGAATCACCAAGAATCACCAGGAACCTCGCCATTCCAGTTTATTCCAATTATTAGATTCCATTACCAAGCCATGCATCACAATTATTTCTGTTTGGATCCTGTGCATACGTCATAATTTTTATTATATTTACGCTAGTTCACTGCATGCCTCTAGGTATTGCTACACGGTAAAATGGGGTCAACAAGTTTGACTTCAACTGTTAAGAGGGTTTAAACTAGCACACAATGGCAGGAAGGATAACACACTCAAACCCCCAAAAACTGGACTCCAAAAATGTGTTAAAAGTGTTGTGCATCGATGCAGACTTGGCAAAAGCTAGAATTGTGATTATTACATGTATCAATTATTTCACCCCTACATTTTGCCAGAGAAAGTAGAAATGCCATGAAAAGAAATGTAGCTGTTTCATACAAAAAATATAATCAAAAACCCAGTGCCCACCCTGCATTAGTGCTGGAGGATATCCCAAACATCTCGTCCTCTGGGGAATGGATTAAGACTTGCAGCAGGCAGTGAATAAGTAAGTCTTTTATGACACGTATGGTCCAGCAAGGACACAGTGGGACGACCCTCTTGAAATGATTCATTTTTAACAGGGACAGTGATGTATGTATTGTGATGTATTGTGACGACCTCTCTGGGCTGTTGGGCTGGCTGCTTGTCTTTGTGTTGCAGGTGTCCAGTAGGTTAGGGTTAGGTGGCCCTGGTATTCCCAGTGCTACGGTATAAGAACGCACCCCACTTGTTCCATGAGGAGAGAGAAAGACGAAACTCTGCCCCCTACGCCCCACACTCCCCATCCTTATATTTGTTCTTCCTTTTACCATACAACACTCCACTCACTATTTTACCATTCATGCATTGCATACACATTTACATTTAGTAGGGGTGTAACGATGCGACCTCACAACGATTAATTTCGATTACGATTATTCAGGCAACGATTCAATGCATCATGAAATCTCTTCATTTGACCACGATTTGATACATTTTCGATTAATTTTCTATCAGTTAATTCCCCAAAAACTGTTGAATACACAAATGTGGCTGGGGGAACTGATTCACTCAGCATGAATGGACTATAGGTCAATAAAAACAATACACACACAAAAAAAACATTGAAATTCTTTTAATTTTTTAATTTAGATTATAATTGATTCTAACATATTCAAATCGATTTGTTTTGAAGTTGAATCGTCACATTAGAATCGATGCATTTCGATTAAGACCGTTTTCGGCTTGCCATTGCCCCGACTGCTTTGTTGTTGAATCAAGTCAAATTCTAGGTAAGCGTGTATTGTGTGTGTGAACGTTGATGTGAACATGTGCGGCACACTTCATAGGTTTCGTTTCGCTCGTTTTTTTTTTTATGGAAACCTGGCCGAGCTAGAACAGGAGGAGGAAATCGAATGCCCGTGAATGAGTTAATCGATGCATCGTTACACCCCTAACATTTAGTAATTTAGCTGATGCTTTTTATCCAAAGCGACTTACAAGTTCTGTACAACAAGTCAGCAGGAAGGGTACAACTCTGGCAGCTAAGGGTCAGTAACATTGTTCGTCAAACAGTGTTGAACTTGAGTGCTACAGACTTGAGTGCAAGCATAGTAGTAGATAGTAATATTGGCAAGGTAGATTCCTTAGTAGCAAAGTGCATAATAACACACGCCAAACTACTGAATAACTGCCACACCACATAACACTTTGGCATCTTTAGTTGTTTCAAATAAATTAATGTTTAAAATTTTTGTTGTTGTTTTTTTAATTATCTTTTTCCTCCTTTCTTTTTTCCGTTTTTCTCCCATCCCAATGTTAGTCGTTATGCCAATTCCCAATCCCCTTCCTGGTCGTTGCGCACTCTACCCCCTACCGTCGGTCCGGGAGGGCAAAGACTATCACATGCTTCCTCCGACACATGTGTACCCAGCCCACCGCTTCTTTTCACCTGGCAGCGCGGACTCTCACTGGGAGAGTGTAACGTGTGGAAGGTCACACTACCTCTCTTAGATCCTCCCCTTGCTGTGCAGGCGCCCCGACCGAACTGTAGGAGTTGCTGTTTACAACGACCAGGACCCACCCACGCCGGGTTTCCCACCCGCTGACACTGCCAATTGTGTTGGTATGGACGGTCGGCCAACCCGGAAGCACCACAGCTGGATTCGATCCCACTGTCTCTGTGGTGGTGGGCAGACGCTTAGTCTGCTGCGCCACTCAGCCGCCCATGTTTGTTTGTTTTTTATGCTTTAACGTGTTGTGTCACCTCCCATACGTTTTGAGCCGGCCATGACAACATATGGGAGGGTATGTCCCTGAGCAACGGCAGCTGCTGCTCCGGGCAGTGACTCATCCCTTGTTATGTATTCCCCCATTGTACCACTAACTGCGGCCTGACGGAACTCTACGGCACTGAGTCATGTTGTGCCATGCCAGAGTGCAACTGGGTCACAGCATCAGCAGGTTTCCCCAAGTAGGTGACAAAGAGCATTGAATCTCAAAGAGCATTGACCGAAATGTGATTTGTTAGGGACGCTCGCTGCAACAGCCCAGGCATCTCTCTCTCTTCAACAGAAAATGACGAGTCACTGTGGGAGAGGGCCACTTGGCAGTCGGCGTACAGTAATTAGCGAGTCAGGTGGCTGCCAGTGCCGACTAACGAGGCACTGGCCACACCTGGGTCGCCTCATCGACGAGGAGGCATCCTAGGTGTGTTCTATTGTTTTCCCTCAACCCCAAAACGGGTTTGTTTCAGTTTGTCTGGGTTCCAGATCCGATGTCTCCCACGGAGAGAACCTGTGAGTTTGTGTTCCACTACTTGCGCTATTTGAGTATTTTTGGTTAATATAGGACCGTTTGGTCATTAACACATTGGGTGCCACGCCCCTTCCGGGAAGTGCATCTGGCCTTGCCACCCATTAACCCCATGTAAACGATCACCTTGTTTGTAGAGCTAAACCTATATTTTATATTATAGCTATGGATCTAATAACACTGTCGATTGTCAGTGAGTTGCTTCCAGTCAACGTGCAAAAAACAGATAATTTTTTCATCCGTACATTTCCGTTTTATACCGTTTTGAATATGAATATAGTTTGGGTGCTTCTGAATAATCCCAGGAAAAGATGCGAAAATAGCGTTTTAGTGGAATCCACTTATCACGTTGTAATTTTTTGCCTGATTATCGAATCTTCCTGAAATCAACGCTAGATTATCGTTATTATCCTTCCTCATGCACCCATGCAATGTGGTTTAGAGCTTCTACCTGAGCCTCTTCCTGATGCCCCGCTTACACTCACTTCAGAGGGGAACTTTCTTTTTAGTGCTGTTCTCTGTGCCAAAAGTGCACCTCAGAACTCCTGTGTGTGTGTGCGCCTGTGTTTTTTCTCTTCCCTGAGCATCCACGTACCGCTGGGCCCATTGCCAGCAGGTAAAAAGGGGTCCACAGTGAAGTGGGCTAGCTGTGAGGTCTGAATTTAATGGCTCATTAAATACCACAATAAAGCGACTGCAGCATTGCTCGGCAGCCCCAGACACACTGGGGAAATTATTCACTGCCGTCACATTTGAAAACGAGAGGGAGGGTTTGAGGGAGTAATGATTGGAGGTGGTGCACTGCATACAGACGAAATAGCTACTGTATCAAGAATACATATTTTGGGTTAACTCAAAGTTGCAGAATCTGAGAGGTTGCGTTATGAGTGACCTATCTCCGGCTTCGAGAAGGTTGTGTTTTGCTGTTGGAAGTGCCGTGAAAATTGTCCGTAAATCTATTTGGAGCCGTCCATCCCCCTGGCGAGAGCCTGAGGTAAAAATAAAAGTCAATCTGAATATATCCATCTATACTCCTCTCTGTTTGACCAGCTGTTAGCGTCAGGAACGACTCAACTCTGCAATCTTCAGCCTCTTAATATTTAGAGTTTAAATGCAGGACCGGGAGGGTTGTGATTGCCCTAGGTCTTGTTGGAGGCATATCTTGCATCATTGATCTTTCCAAGTTCAAGTTTCTTTATTATTTGTCATACAGAAATACAGAATACTTTGCATGAAATGTTTCTTTCTGTTTCGCTCCTGAGAGTGTGCTAGATAATAATAAGATAGTATAAATAAGTATAATAAGTAAAAAATAGAAAGTCAAGAAGTCAAGTAAACACAAGTGTAAACAACAATTGTTCAGTATACCTCTATATACAGTATGTACATCTGGTACAAAAATGGTGAGGTATAGCTTAGCTTGTGGTGCCACCTTGTGGTGGTGAGGTTCAATAAGGAATAAGGAAGAGATGTGCAATTCTCTTACCAATAATATAAATATAAAGTGTAAAGTGTGGTAAAGTGGGTGCTACAGTGTGTTGTTTATTTAAAGTGAGTGTGTGCTGTGGGTGTGTTGATGACTTGTTATTGTTCATTGTTCAATCATTGTTCATTGAGCAATCATTGTTCATTGAGCATCCTGATGGCCTGGGGATAGAAGCTCCTTCTGAGTCTCTCTGTACTGGCCATGAGACTCCGTTATCGCTTGCCTGACCGCAGCAGTTCAAAGAGGCAGTTGTTTGGGTGGCTGGAGTCTTTGATTATTCTCTTAGCCTTGCCCATGCACCGCTTGTTGTAAATGCCTTGGAGAGTGGGAAGCCCCCCTCCAATTGTGCGTTCGGCTGAACGGGCCACTCTCTGTAGTCTGCTGCGGTCTTGTGCAGTGCTATTCCCAAACCAGGAGGTGATATTGCCAGTCAGGATGCTCTCTATTGTGCATGAGTAGAAGTTCTTGAGGATCTTCTGACTCACGTTGAACTTCCTTAAGCGCCTAAGGAAGTAGAGGCGTTGTCGTGCCTTCTTGATAACACTGTCAATGTGTGTGGTCCATGTCAAGTCCTAGGATATGTGGACTCCGAGGTACTTAAAACTGTTCACTCTATCAACTGGTGCCCCGTCGATGCTGAGGGGGCTGTAGTCCCTGACCCCCGACCTCCTAAAGTCCACAATCATCTCCTTTGTTTTGCTGACGTTCAGGGGCTGTTCTCTTGATACCATCCCGCTAGAACCTTAACCTCCTCCAGGTAGGCCCTCTCGTCGTTTGCAGAGATCAGGCCCACCACTACTGTGTCGATAGCGAATTTGATGATTGTGTTGTTGTTCCGCTGTGCCACACAGTGTGTACAGGGAGTAGAGGCGGGGACTCAGGACACAGCCCTGGGGGGCCCCTATGTTGAGAGTGATGGATGAGGAGGTGCAGTTGCCTGCTCTCACCACCTGGGGTCTGCCCATCAGGAAGTCCAAGACCCACTGGCAGAGGTCATAGTTCAAGCCCAGGTCCCTGAGCTTGGCTATGAGTTTGGAGGGGACTATGGTATTAAATGCTGAGCTATAGTCGATTAATAGCATTCTCACATAGTTCCCCTGCCTCTTGTCCAGGTGTGATGCTGCTGTGTGCAGCACATGGGCTATGGCGTCCTCCGTGGACCTGTTGGGGCGATATGCAAATTGCAGGGGGTCCAGGTTGATGGGGAGCCTTCAGAGCTTCACGGACGGATTTGTCTAACCAGGGCTTTTGGTTTGGGTAAACTCTAATTGTGGTAGTGTGGATTGTTTCTTTTACCAAAGTACAAACAAAGTCCAGCACTGTTTCCGTGTAGTCATTAATGTTATCTGTGTTATCGCGGAACAAATAGGTCAGATATAGACAGTAGGCCCTGTCTACTGAGAGAGTAAATGCCAGAGCTGCGCCCGCAGTCACACAGGGCGTGTGCTCTGAATTCTGATCATGCAGTATGACTTTATTAGAGATAAGAAGCTTATCTCCACTTAGTTCCAGGGATGAATCACGCACAGGCTGACAGTAGAAGGAACGGTTGTTGAAATTGATTCAAGGGATTCTCCGGTGTTAACAATGCACCAAATAGAGACTAATGATCACCACTCCTTACCCCCCAGCCAAATAAAAAGGAACCTGCCTGCCACTGTGAAGTTACCGTAAGCAAGTCGTTTCCAAAATACGTTTTTAGGTTGTCTGTGGCTCTAGAGTACTGGAAAGACTGGAAGTAATTTACATCAGAAAAAGAGTATTTTTACTAAGCACAATACAAATAAAACAGGGGCATTTCGGCTTAGATTCACATTGACCATGAAGTCCCCCAAATAATCTCCTACGTCAGTCTAGACCACATTAACGCAAATTCCAAGCTTTTCCGCCAAAACCCTGGCAGTCCCACGCAGAGGGAACGGCTAATCTGCATTAAGTTGAAATGGGGCGAATTGGAACCAGAGTTATTTCTACATCTTTACAAGGCATGACTGATACATTTCAAAGGCCCTGGCCTTTTCCAAGAATAATTATTGCTTAAAGAACACCAGGAGAGATTAAAAGGCCTTCCAACAAGCATGCTCTGAGAAACCAGAGAGGGGACGATCCATCTTATGGGCAGGCAGTCTCCTTCCGCCTATGGTAGGAAGTCATAGGAAACAGAGGAATGTGTGTGTGTGTGTGTGTGTGTGTGTGTGTGTGTGTGTGTGTGTGTGTGTGAGAGAGAGAGAGAGAGAGAGAGAGAGAGGAGGAGAGAGAGAGAGAGAGAGAGAGAGAGAGAGAGAGAGAGAGAGAGAGAGAGAGAGAGGGGGGGGGGACAAGGAAAGAGAGGGAGTAGAGAGAAAGAGAACAGGAAGGAGATCAGGGAATGAGAGGGAAGAGAAAGAAGAGAGAACATGAATGAAGGAGAAAGAGAAAGAAAGAGAGAAAGAAAGAAAGAAAGAAAGAAAGAAAGAAAGAAAGAAAGAAAGAAAGAAGAAAGAAAGAAAGAAAGAAAGAAGAAAGAAAGAAAGAAAGAAAAGAAGAAAGAAAGAAAGAAAGAAAGAAAGAAAGAAAGAAAGAAAGAAAGAAAGAAAGAAAGAGGAAAGAAGAAAGAGGGAGACAGAAGACAGAGAAAAAGAAGAGGATGAGATAAAGAGGGGGGGCAGCAGAGAGAGATGGACAGAGAGAGAGAGAGAGAGAAGAGAGAGAGAGAGTCAACCTGCATACTGAATGGAGAAATACAGTATGGGTGGGACTGACTAGAGGGATATTTCACGGGCAAATGTAAACGCGATGCATAACCGGTGATCAGCTAAGGGGACCTCCCGCCCATCACAGCTGAACCAGGTCAAAGTTCACCCCCTGCCCAGAGGAGTTAATATTGACACTGGAGTCTAAAGCGAGCCGGAACATGGCTGAGGATTCAGGGTCAGGTCACAGGAAGACCAGGATTTTGTTGATGTTCGTTCCCAGACTCCAAAGAGTTTCCTAGAAGCATCTTAGCAGAAAGAAGCATCTGTCCAATTGTAAGGGAATTGGAAAATGTTGCGGGGAGATTACATTAATGCTACAGGGATCCACAGATTTCACAGTGCAGACACCAAGTCTTTCCTAAACTTTAAGGACTCTGTATGCATAGTATTCCCTGTGGAGTGATGGGCACAACCTAGCAAGATGGTGCCATAAACACAGCACACTGGCTATGGTTGTCATTAATATAAATATACATACATAAACTAGTGATTCAGTGGGCTGAGGCATACTGTGCCATGTACTCCTGGTGTTGTGGGTTCATCTCCCTCTCTCTCCATGTTTCCATTCACTCTCCACTCTACTGTCCAAACAAGCTAAGATGCCTTAAAAAGGAATCTCTTTAAAATACTATTTATTTATTTTGTTTAACTGGTCCTTCGAAAGGGAACTTTAAGACTTGACGGGTGTAGGTAAAGGTCACATCTGCCCTGGTTTGACTGACAGTCCATGTGTTAGATTCTGATTGGATCTGGGGCCTGGGAAGGGGGGGTGGGGCGTGGGAAGACGGCAGAAGGGCCGCGGGGATGGGTGAGGGCCCGGGGAGGAACATCCGGCCCCCTGGTACAGTATAAATAAACAGAATGTGATAGCCTTGTAAATAGCTCCTCTCTCTCCACCACACTTTCTTAAATAGCCTTTCTGTTGTCGCTTGAGAGCATGTACCCTATGTGTGAGCCTTCGTCTTACTGTACCATAGACCTGCGGTGTGTAAGTTGTTTGCACATACTCTTTTCTATAAAAGCTGTGAGAGCGTAATTAGTATATCGTTTGTGTGGTTATGTGTACTGTATGTGTGTGTGTCTGTATGTGCAAGTGTGTACGTGTGTGTATGTGTTTATGTGCATGTGTGTGTGTGTACTGTATGTGCGTGTGTGAGTGGGTGTATGTGTGTGTGTGCTTACTTCACTCCGCCTATGTACCGGTAGCTCATATACTGTATGTGTGTGTGTGTGTATGTACAGTATGTGTGTGTGCATACACGTGTTTATGTGTACATCTTTACTATGTAGTGTATATATATATATGTGTGTGTGTGTGTCTGTGTGTATGCTTGTGCATGCTGTACAGGCTCAGCTCCACTCCGAGAATAGAAGAACTGAGTGAGTGTCTTTACTGTCCTCCCGACCAGGCAAGGTCAAAGGTCACGGCTGGCCTGTTCTCTTCCTCATGGCCCGATCTGCTGACTTAGCTAAATACCTGTCGACTCAAGGCAATGCCTGACTACTGTACTTAAAGAGTATCTCTCTACAGTATGTGTCTCCTCTCTCTCTCCCTCTCTCTCTCTCTCTCTCTCTCTCTCTCTCCGTCTCTCTCTCTCTCTCTCTCTCTCTCTCTCTCTCTCTCTCTCTCTCTCTCTCTCTCTCTCTGCTCCCCCCTCCCCTGGGCTATGAGTATAATGAGTGGAGCCCTCC
>NC_140173.1:113541290-113850713 GCF_963971535.1 Notolepis coatsorum | reverse complement strand
CTGTGGGCCGGCTTCCTCCGGTCCACGATGGAGAGACGTGAAGCGACCTCGTCGTGTAGAGCGTCTCCTCACCTGTCGTCCTCTCCGGGGGGGGGTTTCCAACACACGGCAGTGTTGGTCTTTATCCATAGAATAATCACTGTATACAAAGCATAATCCGTGCCTGGGAAGGCGGGCTGTCGTCGGTAGAATAATCCGGTATGCAGGTCCACTCGCTCGTCGGCTCTGGGGCTCCTCGGGTGCAGCCTCACATGGGGTCGGCCACCCTGGATAAGCAGCCAGTTCTACCCGAAACGATGGGGGTACTGACTACGATAGTATTCTCACCGCACGAAGCACTACATATGAATAGACTATTATTAGCTTAATAGACTACGTCCAACTCGACGATATAGTGCCAAATATGACTATTCAAATATCAATATACACGATGTCTCAATACCGATGGTAGGCCGAACTTGGCCTTACTCCCACACGTGGCGTCGCGGGGAGGCTTTACGTCTGTCACTCTATTGGAGGGTAAGAAACTGGACTAAAAGGAAGTCCTACTTTAGTAGCGCAGTATATATACGCACTATGAACAAATAGTACCATTAGTGGTGCGGTAGCCAGATTCCTACGCGGAACTAGGACTTGTTCGTACATGTTGAGCGGTACGTTTGAACTGGGTCTGGGGGGTATGGCAGCCTGGCACCAAGGTCTCGACCAATAGTAGAATGGAGACTATTATGGGATGTTCAGTAGGCTAGAATGGATATTCAATGCATATTGTACAAGGAATATACAAGGGATATCAGGGAATATTAGAGAATATACAAATACAATTAAATATATATATATAAATAAATATATATATTCGGTTTAATCTGGCCCTTCACAACAATAGCCGTGAGGCTCATTTAGTGGAGGGGAGCTGTTGGCTGGTAAAGACAAAATGGTATTTTTCCTAACATTACTTGAATGACATGACCTGGAATTCATTGCATGATGAGAGACAAGACCAACACACCAGCATGTTAAGTCTCTAGACCAACTCACCAGCATGTTAAGTCAAGACCAACACACCAGCATGTTAAGTCTCTAGACCAACTCACCAGCATGTTAAGTCAAGACCAACACACCAGCATGTTAAGTCTCTAGACCAACTCACCAGCATGTTAAGTCAAGACCAACACACCAGCATGTTAAGTCTAAACCAACACACCAGCATGTTAAGTCTCTAGACCAACTCACCAGCATGTTAAGTCTAGACCAACACACCAGCATGTTAAGTCTCTAGACCAACTCACCAGCATGTTAAGTCAAGACCAACACACCAGCATGTTAAGTCAAGACCAACACACCAGCATGTTAAGTCAAGACCAACACACCAGCATGTTAAGTCTAGACCAACACACCAGCATGTTAAGTCAAAGTGACTTTATGAACTATTTTCGCCAGGAGGCTTCTTTGTTTGATAAGTATCAATATGTGCTTCAGAAAGACTGCTGTGCAAAGGCTACATGGTAGGTTAGATCCAGTGGTGCAGTCGTAATATGGGAACTGGTAACACGCCACGCCACGTGCACGCGCGGGTACGTGCATGCACACAGAACAGATTTTTTTTTTTTTTTTTTTTTAATAGAGAAGCTGAAAAAGGTAGCAGGATGTAGCCTTCAATATATAAAGAAATTATATTGTCAACAGATATGGTTGAAAAACAAACAATGTTTTAAATGTAATAGTACTTACAATTTCTTTAATTGAATCAACTTAAACTAGAAAAGTAAATACAAACTAAATTAACAATGTAAGTTACATTGTTAATTTAGTTTGTATTTACTTTTAGTTTAAGTTAATTCAATTAAAGAAATTGTTTTACACACAAACACAAAAGCAAACTTAAAATAATCAGACAACTTGTGTTTACTTGAAGTTTGTGTGTGCATGACTCCTAGTGCACAGCAAGGGAGGTTTGGTGATGAACCTTGTGGTGCGCTCACACCCACTCGCGCGTGCAGTTATACACACACACACACACACACACACACACACACACACACACACACACACACACAAGCGCATATACGCAAGTGCAATCTTTCTATCATACAATATTGCTCTCTATTTGTGTGAATGTGCGTGCGCGAGAGCAATTGGAAAGCTGGCGCGCAGCACGGCAGACGCTTGATTCAATCATAAGCAGGTAGACCCCCATCACGAATTCCGAGCCACATTAGTATTCACCTCCACTGCCGTCACACAGAATGAAGGGGGAGATGCATTCAGATAGCCAACACCCAGACACAGAGTCTACCTGCGCTTTTTGTTATGTAAAACGGTGGCCGCCGGCCGGGTACTTATTCACAACGAATGGATACAGCGCATTTTTGTGTGCGCGTACACGCGAGTACACATCCGTGCGCGATCGCGCGTACTTAGTTCTGCCTCAGTGATCTAATAACACGGCGTGTAACCGCGTGTGTGCACGACTGCACCCCTGGTTAGATCAAGGATGCTAGCTAGGTGCCGGCTAGATGCTAGGTTAAGCTTCATTTAGTCTGGATCACAGGACTGAGACTGTGGGTATAAGCATGCCATTGACCTACTATTTCAGTCGGAATTCTCCTCCCCTTCCGCTATTTGCAACACTATTTAGCAAGGGATGCATCCAGGGCACGAAATAAACTTTTTGACTCACCGGCCAGTGGCGGGTAGATGGGAAGAATCTACCCGCCAAGCATATTTCTTACCTGCCAACTTTTTTTTGATTAAAAAAATAATAATTATTATTTTATATAAAAAATTGTTTTTAATAAAATATATATATTATATAATCATACTTGTAGTTGTATTATCTGCAAGACATCGCCACCTCGCTGTCTGCAAACAGCTCCACTGTCTGTGTGTATACTCAAGTGGCCTCCAGCTCCAGCAAGGATTCTCCGGAGCTGCAGCTGGGCCCTAAACTCTACATTCAGCATGAAAGGATTCTCCTGCGCTGCAGCTGGACCTTATTCAGCAGCCCTCATGCGATGTAAGCCAGGGGCTCGAATACGCATGTTGTAGGACATTGATGTCAGGAGCTATCTGTAGCTACTGCTGGATGGCGTTGGGACAACACCTCTGAACTATTTAGTTTACTGGGACATTTCGTAGTGACTAGTGAGCTAACATGGGCTAACATGAGCTACCTAGCCAACGGAGGTATTATGCACTGGACACTTGCTGGAGCAGTTGTTGATGTCGGGAGCTATCAGTAGCTAGCCGGCTGGATAACGTTACACAATGCCTCATGTATTAAACTAAAAGTGAATAGTTGACTGGGTCATTTTGTAACAGTAGCTAACATTAGCTCACGTCACGGAGGTCCCTCTGACTAGACTAACGTCACGGTGACTGTCCGAGGCAATAGCCTCTGTTTACATGCAGCATACAGAAACAGGTGCGGGAGGGGTAGGAGCAGCAGTGCGCGGTGCGCTGCATGTCTGTGCTGAGACAGCGAGTGAGAACTGCGCTAAGAATTGGATCATGATCTTCGGTTTTCACATGACTATTATTGCCCCGGTGGGCAGACCTCTCAGTGGGAGGCGCCAAACGTAAAAACTGCCCGCCAATGGCGGGTGGCGAGCTTTAATTTCGCCCCCTGGATGCATCATAGGCTTAGCGCCGCCCAGGATGATTATGATTGGTTTAAAAAAGAAATACAAGCCAGAGCATATTTTCCTCTATACCGGAATGATAATAGGTTCAGCCTATTAGCATCAATATGGCTATGTGAGACTAGCCGTCATTCAATCAAGAGTAGACCTCGTGGATAAATCCTTGGATATAAGTAAATGGTTTGAACTCAGCGAATAATCTTGGTTACAACAAGGCTGAACTTGCTAAGCAGTTTTGTGTTTGGTAGAATATTTAGGCTGTTATATTGAAACTGGGGACATGTCTGTAAATAGTCATGTTTCTTTACTTCAAGTACAAAAATGTATACAAATAAATTTATTTGGCATTCGGTGGCGACCCTGAACAGGCCCCAAAGAAATGTGCAGCCCTGCTAAGATTGTTTTTCAATGTTTTGATATACATGGAACGATGGAAGTGAATTAGTCATCAGCTCATTCATTGCATTCATAGCGATCTACAAAAATAAAGAGCATCATCTTGTCAGAGCGTTCACGGCAGCAGAGAGTTCTAATTTTTAGTAGTTAATCATATCAAGCTAACTGCTAAACTTCATAGCATGCTAGTTGACACTCAACAACAGTGAAAGTAACTCTTTGTCAGATCACAATTTTATATATGCACGCTTGCAGGAGGGATTGGGAGCTTAAACTTGTGACAAATGTATTGATATGTTTAATCTTCCTTACTGCGATCTGAACCGTTTATAAATCCCTCTGATCTGTTCCAATGGAATGGTAATGCTCTTTATTTTAATCGGTGCGTCGGATTGTATATAGGAACGTACCTGTTACTGTTAACAATGATGCACGACTGCTTGCCCGGCAGGATTTTTGGAAAATGTCTTGCAAAGGTACATTGATCCAATGTGAATCAGGAGTTAGTCAAAGGGAGCACAGTGGGATTTCACTATCGGTGGCAGGCACGCTTTATTGACAAAACAGAGAAGCTTAGGTTTAAATATGCCAGCAAGAGAAAGAAGTCTGAGCAGAGAGAGAGAGAAAATGGAAAAGAGAGAGAGAGAGAGAGAGAGAGAGAGAGAGAGAGAGAGAGAGGAGAGAGAGAGAGAGAGAGAGAGAGAGAGAGAGAGAGAGAGAGAGAGAGAGAGAGAGAGAGAGTAGTTGTGTTATGGTGTGTGGTGTATGTGTGTGTGTCTCTGAAAGAAGTAAATTCTCTATGGAGTGTTGAGGCCGAGTCTGAACAGGTTCACCCCCCCCCCCCCCCCCCCCCCCACACACACCTCCATCAGAGGTGATCTGTTTATGTAGAAAGAAGCAGGATCTCCACTCTGATATTTCAGACTAGGAGACTCTCTTTCTCTCTCGCTTTCTGTCTCTCTCTCTTTTTCTCTTTTTTCTATTTAATTGCACAGACGTCGCCAGCACAGCCAGTCTTGCCAGATATTTTGTTGAGACTGGAATAAGATCTTATGTTTATACCCTCTCTTTTCCTTCACTATTTCTCTCTCTCTCTCTCTCTCTCTCTCTCTCTCTCTCTCTCTCTCTCTCTCTCTCTCTCTCAATTCAATTCAATGAACCATGAACGTTTAAAAACAATATTGCCAAAGCAAGGAAATACAATACACATTATCACCATTTCAGTAGTAATGGTACAGTGTGTGTGTGTGTGTGTGTGTGTGTGTGTGTGTGTGTGTGTGTATGTGTGTGTGTGTGTGTGTGTGTGTGTGTGTGTGTGTGTGTGTGTGTGTGTGTGTGTGTGTGTGTGTGTGCGTGCGTGCATGGAGAATTTGGGTTCTCAGCTCCTATCCTCCACTATGTATGTGTGTGTCAGTATGTATGTCTATGTGTATGGAATTAGTGTTTGTATATATAAATAGATACAAATAAATAAAAGATGGTTATAATAGCATACAAATTATTCATAAACACAAGAAAGAACACAAGAGGAAATATGAATAGAATTCAGACACCGTTACTCAGAGGCCCTAGCTTTGTGACAGACATACCTGGCTGTTATTATCTCCACCAGGCAGATAATCATATAATTGGTTGTCCATGTGTGTCTTTCTGTGCGTCTATCTGTCCACAGATAATCTCACAAACTACAGGGCCGATTTGGATGAAACGTTGCACAAAGGCTGACAGCAAGCCAATGACCTGGATTCTGGAATATCTTTCAGATTGGTCAACGACAAGTATTTTATTTGAATTCATTTCCATCATTGTCCAATGAAATACATATTCAGTATGAAGTTACACTCTTTGAAGGCAAGAGCGTGATACTACACAGGTTCACTGGTAATCAGCTCTCTGACAACATGCCATAGTGAACCTATAATTGTTGACACAGACAAACACACTGACTGCTCTCCAATTATAGTTATTAGCATTAGCATTAGCATAACAGACATGCTAATGCATTCTTAGTAGACTGTAAGAACAATTCTGCCTGTGCCTCTTTGTCTGTTACTCACTTCTTGTTTCCTGTTTATGTATTAGCTTTAGCATGCCAATGCTAACAAACACACAGACAAACACAATGACCAACAAACACACTGACCACTCTCCAATTATAGTTATTAGAATTAGCATGCTAACGCTAGACAGTAAAAGAAATTCGGCCCTTCGCCTGTCACTCACTTGTTATGCTTTTATTATCTGTGAATTCAGGATACTGCAGAATACTTTCACAAGGTTGCTGTTGACACAGATTATTCTGTAGTTATTGGGGTCTGATTATCCAGATATCCAACCATAATTTAACACATGTTGAATAATTTAAGAATGGCATTTTGCATCTCAGGGGTACTGTTTTTTTTAGCATTTCACTTTGTATGCCATCTGTGCCACAGGAATTTTTGGATTGGAGTTTTAAGTTTGTCTGCCAGGTTTTTCTGTGTGATTGGGTAATCTAAAGGACGTTGTTCTTAATAGCAGATTCAATGTTTTGGCCAATTTGGTTTTAATTTCAATTTGACAAGAGTTTAGCTCCTCATATGGAATACTTTTATAGAGGTTATGAAAGTGATTATTCCACATTTCTCTATCTTGTATGGCTAAATCCTGTGGTTTTGTAGTCTCTCTCTCTCTCTCTCTCTCTCGCCTTCCTCCTTCCCACCAGAGCCGGCACACTCTGCTCAGCTCTGGTAATGAACCCACTGAACTGAACCAGCTCAGCCCAATACTACAGCAGAGAGGGAAGGAAGGATATCCCTTCATGTCAGCACTTGGTTACAGATAGTTGGCTCTGTGAGCGGTTGGATGAGGCAATACCAGCTGCAAGTTCTGTACGACAAGTCATCAGGAAGGGCACAACTCTATCAGCTGAGTAACAATGTTCATCAAAGTGTTGAGTGTTACAGTGTAGGTTAGTATATTAGGACAAGTGCATGACAGTAATAAAGGACAAGGAAGGAAAGACCATCACAAGACTGGACCAACAGCAAGAGGGCTGGGCAGAGTATTTTGAAGAACTCCTGAATAGACTGACACCACCTAACCCCCCGGACATTCAACCTGCGGAGACTGACATAGTCATCAACTGTGAAAAGCCCAGCAAGCAGGAAATCCAAAAGGCCATTGCACAACTAAAGAATAGTAAGGTAGCAGGACCAGACAACATCCCTGCGGAGGCACTGAAGGCAGACATAGACACCTCGGTAGAGATGCTACACCCTCTGTTTGAGAAGATCTGGGAGAAAGAGGAAGGGCCAACAGATTGGAAAGAAGGCTACTTGGTCAAAATACCTAAGAAAGGAGACCTCAGCCAATGCCACAACTACAGAGGAATCATGCTTTTATCAGTGCCAGGAAAAATCTTCACAGAATCCTCCTCGAACGAATAAAGAAAGCGGTGGATCCGCAGCTAAGAGACCAGCAGGCAGGCTTCCGGCCCAATAGATCATGTGTGGACCAGATTGCAACCCTCCGAATCATAGTCGAGCAATCATTGGAATATACTCCACTATACATCAACTTCGTAGACTACGAGAAGGCATTTGACAGCCTCCACAGAAACACCCTCTGGAAACTGCTTCGACACTAAGGCATACCAGAAAAGCTTGTCAACATCATGAGGGACTCCTATGAAGAAATGACCTGCAGAGTCATACACAGCGGACAGCTCACACGAAGCTTCCAAGTGAAGACCGGAGTAAGGCAAGGCGGTATACTGTCCCCTTACTCTTCCTCCTGGCCATCGACTGGATATTGAAGACCACAACAGCACAGAGGAGAAACGGGATCCAGTGGACACTCACAACACAACTGGATGACCTAGACTTCGCAGACGACCTTGCCCTACTATCCTGCAGTCGACAACAGATGCAGGAGAAGACTAACATACTGGCAGACACCTCAACACAACTAGTCCTCAACATCCACCAAGCAAAGACCAAAATACTCAAGATCAACACAAACAACGAAGACCCAGTAAACCTGGAGGGACCAGCACTTGAGGAAGTAGAATCCTTCACCTACCTAGGTAGCATCATAGACAAGAAGGGTGGCACAGAGGCAGATGTCAGAGCAAGAATCAGCAAGGCAAGGGCCTCATACATCCAACTAAAGAACATCTGGAGCTCCAAGGTAATCAGTCAGCAGACAAAGATCAGACTCTTCAAATTCAACATCAAGCCAGTACTCCTATACGGATCAGAGACGTGGAGGACAACCAAGATCACAATGACTAGAGTGCAGTCATTCATCAACAGATGCCTGAGGCGGATCCTGAACATCCACTGGCCAGATACCATCAGTAACAATGATCTCTGGCAGAGAACGGGCGAACAACCAGTGGAAGAACAAATCAAGAGAAGAAATTGGGGATGGATCGGCCACACACTAACTACGCAAACCAAACACCAGCACCACCA
Source organism: Notolepis coatsorum (assembly GCF_963971535.1). Classification (NCBI taxonomy): domain Eukaryota; kingdom Metazoa; phylum Chordata; class Actinopteri; order Aulopiformes; family Paralepididae; genus Notolepis; species Notolepis coatsorum. The sequence continues at coordinate 113,842,219 of NC_140173.1, read as the reverse complement.
GACAGGCCCTTAGATGGAACCCCCAAGGCAAAAGGAAGAGAGGCCGGCCCAAGAACACCTGGCGCAGGGACATGGAGACAGACATCACACAGAGCGGACTGACATAGAAACAGCTGGAAAGCAAACCACAGGACAGAGGACCCTGGCAAACTGTTGTCGACGGCATATGCTCCCCCAAAAGGAGCGATAGGCATAAGTAAGTAAGTAAGCATGACAGGTTACAGTTAGGGTTATATTTATTTTATTATTATTTTTCTTTAATAAAAAATATTGCATGTATACCATTGGCGGAGGCTTTTATCCAGAGCACCTGAGAGAGAGTGAAACCTATGATCAGAACAGTACTTTTTCTAATTGGAATTAACCTATCTCAAGCTCAGCCCTCTTTTCTTGATCCTCCAATCACAACTGAAGCAACAATGAAGGTCAATTGCATTGCTAAGGAACAAGTGTATTTTCCTTACGTTGTCTAGTTTGAAAAAGGTCTATACATTCTCCCTCCTCCTTGGGAGAACTTCTAGAGAAGGAATGAAATAGTGAAATGTAGGCAGCACTAGCACCCTGGCATGGTGGACGGGCGCGTTTATCCAAAAATGCCGTAAGATCCTTTTTAAAAGGATGGAAATACCATAATATTATTACCATCAGTATCATGGTATACATTGGATTATATCATAGTAAAGTACAAAACTGGTGATACATGACTTTTACCTGTGGCTGTGGTCAAACTGAAATAACCATCAAAGTACCATTATACTAAATAAAATACAAGGATAGCTACTATGAGTGCATACTGTAACATGCTCTACCCTCAGTGGTTCACTAACCTTGGTAGTGACAGTAACATGCTCTACCCTCAGTGGTTCACTAACCTTGGTAGTGACAGTAACATGCTCTACCCTCAGCGGTTCACTAACCTTGGTAGTGACAGTAACATGCTCTACCCTCAGTGGTTCACTAACATTGGTAGTGACAAGTTTCAAGTTTCAAGTTTCTTTATTAGTTGTCATACAGAATACTTTTATACAAAATGCTTCTTTCTGTTACGCTCCAGAGACTGTGCTAGACAAAAATATATAAGTATAAAATAAAATAAGTATAGCAAGTATAAAATAGAAGTCACGTACGTAGACACAAGTGTTCAGTATGTACATATGTACAATGTTCAATGCAGAGTAGAAGTAACTGAGTTACCATACAATATACTATACAATATACTAATATACAATATACTATACAGTGCAAAGCAGAAATGGGATGAGGTACAATTTAGGTACAATTTACATTTAAGGTGTAATGAGGTATGGGTTGTAGTGCAAATTCTTTACCAATAAATATAAAGTGTGTTTAGGTGTTCTAAAGTGTGTAAAGTGGGTGCTGCAGTGAGTTGTTTGTTTAAAGTGAGTGTGTGCGTGTGGATGTGTGTGCTGTGAGTGCATTTGATGGTTGTTACATAGTGTTATTGTTCGTTGAGCATCCTGATGGCCTGGGGATAGAAGCTTTTTCTGAGTCTTTCTGTGCTTGCCATGAGACTCCGGTATCGCTTGCCTGACCGCAGCAGTTCAAAGAGGCAGTTGTTTGGGTGGCTGGAGTCTTTGATAATTCTCTTAGCGTTACCCATGCACCGCTTGTTGTAAATGTTCTGGAGAGTGGGAAGCCCCCCTCCAATTGTGCGTTCGGCTGAACGGGCCACTCTCTGTAGTCTGCTACGGTCTTGTGTGGTGCTATTTCCAAACCAGGAGGTGATATTGCCAGTCAGGATGCTCTCTATTGTACATGAGTAGAAGTTCTTAACACTATGTTGTCCGAGAACGAGTATATACGTGTTTTGAAAAAGAGCGTTGTGGACCAGAGCCACGAGTATATACGTGACAAGTTGTTATTGTTTTATTCCATATTTATAACGCTTATTAGGTACCCGATCCACTACCAGCATCTTTTCAGATATTTGATTTTCGAAACATGCAGTACCGGCCAAACCCGATTAGGGGCGCCATCGCTCCACTGCAGTATCATGTGAATAAAAAAAATTATAAAAAAGTACAGTTCTGTGGGCGGATCATAGTTCCTTGATCCCAGCCGAACATCCTCTATCTTGGATCAGCTTGGCGAGCGGTTTTTTCAGCGTGGAATAATGGGATTTATGATTAGCCAATGTGCATATCGATCTACCAGAATCCGATGACTGGTGAGGAAATGCTGCCGGCGATCACATGGCCTGACGGTAGGATAATATTACCCCAAATTACAGCTGGATTGGACATTGTTTTATAACGTAACGTGATCGGTCAATGAAAATGCTATATTGAACGCACTGTATTGCGGATCAATAATAGTAATCGGCGTTCCCCGCCGCCCCCATTTCATCCATAGATGCTCTGTAATAGTGCGGATGCTACGCAGTTTGTTTTATTTCATTCGTATATATACAGCAGAAATGGCATTTGATATAACGGCGCCAACGTTTAGCCTATTATCTAGCTTCCTGCAGAAAAGCCTAGACGAAAAGTGCGTTATACCTTATATTCACGACGCTATAAAATGACAACCAACTGATGGATTTTTATTTTCTTTAAGCCATTATGAAGGCACGGTTTATGCACTCAAGTGACAATGAGAATGGATAGATAGCAATACTATAAATGATATATAAAGCTCTTAGAAAGTACATCGGTTTGTTTACTTTCTGCTGTCCTCTGAGGCCTAAATCGCCGGGCCGCGCCGGTCGTCATAGTGATAAGGATCTTCTGACTGAATTGGAACTTCCTTAGGCGCCTGAGGAAGTAGAGGCGTTGCCGTGCCTTCTTCACAACACTGTCAATGTGTGTGGTCCATGTCAAGTCCTCGGATATGTGGACTCCGAGGTACTTAAAACTGTTCACTCTCTCAACCGGTGCCCCGTCGATGCTGAGGGGGCTGTGGTCCCTGACCCCCGACCTCCTAAAGTCCACAATCATCTCCTTTGTTTTGCTGACATTCAGGGAGAGGCTGTTCTCTTGACACCATCCCGCTAGGACCTTGACCTCTTCCAGGTAGGCCCTCTCGTCGTTTGCAGAGATCAGGCCCACCACTACTCTGTCGTCAGCAAATTTGATGATTGTGTTGTTGTTCCGCTGTGCCACACAGTCATGTGTGTACAGGGAGTAGAGGAGGGGACTCAGAACACAGCCCTGGGGGGCCCCTATGTGGATGAGGAGGTGCAGTTGCCTACTCTCACCACCTGGGGTCTGCCCGTCAGGAAGTCCAAGACCCACTGGCAGAGGTCATAGTTCAAGCCCAGGTCCCTGAGCTTGGCTATGAGTTTGGAGGGGACTATGGTATTGAATGCTGAGCTGTAGTCGATGAAAAGCATTCTCACATAGTTCCCCTGCCTCTTGTCCAGGTGTGATGCTGCTGTGTGCAGCACATGGGCTATGGCGTCCTCCGTGGACCTGTTGGGGCGATATGCAAATTGCAGGGGGTCCAGGTTGATGGGGAGGGAGGAGCCGATGTAGCCCTTTACTAGCTTCTCAAAGCACTCCATGGCTATGGAGGTGATAGCTACAGGGCGGTAGTCGTTGAGGCAAGCAGGCTTGGATTTTTTGGGTACAGGGATAATAGTGGACTTCTTCAGACAGGTGGGGATGACAGCCTGTTCCAAGGACAGGTTAAATATGTCAGTGAATACCGGGGCCAGTTGGTCGGCACAGACTTTTAGGACGCAGCCGGGGATACCGTCCGGTCCTGCTGCCTTCCTGATATTCACTTTCTTAAAGGTCCTCCTCACCTCATGTTCTGTTACCCTGAACACTGAGTCTCCATCAGCAGCCCCCCCCCCTCCATTGCAGTGGCTTGTAGGCTGGTGTTGTTATTCCCAGCCTCAAACCTCGCATAGAAGGTATTGAGATAATTTGCTAAGGAGATGTCACTGTTCAGCTTGAGGGAGGTGCCTTTGTAATCTGTCATCGTTCTGAGGCCCTGCCACATAGCTCTAGAGTCAGCCTGTTCATATTGGAGTTAAATTTTATTCCTGTAGCGCCTTTTTGCTTCTATTATTACTCTCCTGACATTGTATCTCGCCACCTTGTGGTCATTCATGTTGCCTGCCACAAGCCCGGCGTTGTATGCTGAGGTGCGCACTTTCAGAGCCTCATGGACGGATTTGTCTACCCAGGGCTTTTGGTTTGGGTAAACTCTAACTGTGGTAGTGGGGATTGTTTCTTCCACCAAAGTACAAACAAAGTCCAGCACTGTCTCCGTGTAGTCATTAATGTTATCTGTGTTATCGCGGAACACCCCCCAGTCTGTACATTCAAGTGCAGCTTGGAGTGTGCCCTCTGATTCTACAGACCATTTCTGCACCTCTCGCGAGACTACCGGCGCATGCTTGAGACTTTGTTTATACTCCGGAGAGAGGAAGATGGCGGCATGATCAGATTTGCCAAATCCACTGGCAGAATGAGTCTGGTCTTGTAACCACATTTAAATTGCGAGTAACAATGGTCTAAAATATTACCGCCTCTGGTGTTACAAGTCACATGCTGGTAGAAGTCTGGCAATACTCTTCTCAGGTTGGCGCTATTGAAATCACCCACAACCACAATAGCAGCGTCAACATTAGCTGCTTGGATTCTATTTACCTCGTCATGGAGTTTGGACAGCGCGTCACCTGTGTTTGCTTGTGGTGGGATGTACACTCCGATCAGGATGATCGACGTTAACTCTCTCGGGAGAAAGAAAGGCCGGCACTTGATGGCTATATACTCCAGTAACATGCTCTACCCTCAGTGGTTCACTAACATTGGTAGTGACAGTAACATGCTCTACCCTCAGTGGTTCACTAACATTGGTAGTGATAGTAACATGCTCTACCCTCAGTGGTTCACTAACATTGGTAGTGACAGTAACATGCTCTACCCTCAGTGGTTCACTAACCTTGGTAGTGACAGTAACATGCTCCTCTACCCTCAGTGGTTCACTAACCTTGGTAGTGACAGTAACATGCTCTACCCTCAGTGGTTCACTAACCTTGGTAGTGACAGTAACATGCTCTACCCTCAGTGGTTCACTAACCTTGGTAGTGATAGTAACATGCTCTACCCTCAGTGGTTCACTAACCTCGGTAGTGACAGTAACATGCTCTACCCTCAGTGCATGGTTGTCAAAAATGTTCACATCAAGGTCCACAGAATGTTATTGTTGGATATAATTACCGGTACGTCCAGAGTTCCACAGCGGTCTATAGAGATGGTGAAGAAACTCACTTGGATAACTTCTTAATCACTTAAACATGTGAAATTAAACTATTACCATTTTTTCTGCATCTACCCTAACCACTGAGCTATTTACAATATTACTGTATAGTATGCAATATCCCATGCAGATGTTTGGGCCAGTGTAGTCTAACGACTTTAGTTCCGATTGGATCGGTATCGGAGTCAATCACGGCATAATTATTTTAATTGATCGTTATTGATCGGTATCAGCTATATTTAAGCCTGATCAAATTCCGAACATTTATTAAAAAAAATAATTAAGACCATCAAGGACAGTTAGAATGCAGTGCCTGATGATGATGTGGATACAAGGAAGGACAGTCTGAATTGTAAAAGTAGAAAAAATATTTGCCAGAAAGATTGGCATTCAGGCTAGTAATAAGACACCAAATGATTACATTTTTGTTGATATATTTCTCATACTGTATATCAACATATACAGTAGCAACCGTTGTTTTGCACATAGTAACCATTGTCTTTTTCAAAAGGAAAAAGGTCATTCTAAACATTCCATGAAAGGCATCTCTACTCCGGTGTCAGTGACTGCTTCTCACAAACACCTGTTAAAAAACACAGACACAGACACAGACACACACACACACACACTATCACAAGTATTCTAAAATAATATTTTTTTTTTACTCAAAATTGTCTGGGAGCCATATGCCTTCACCAGAAGAGCCATATATGGCTCGCGAGCCATAGGTTCCCGACCGCTAATTCAGGAGGTCCCTGGTGTAGTCCTCAAAGCGTCTCTTTTGGCCTCCACACACACACACACACACACACACACACACACACACACACACACACACACACACACACACACACACACACACACACACACACACACACACACACACACACACACACACACACACACACACACACACACACACACACACACACACACACACACACACACACACACACACACACACACACACACACACACACACACACACACACACACACACACACACACACACACACACACACACACACACACACACACACACACACACACACACACACACACACACACACACACACACACACACACACACACACACACACACACACACACACACACACACACACACACACACACACACACACACACACACACACACACACACACACACACACACACACACACACACACACACACACACACACACACACACACACACACACACACACACACACACACACACACACACACACACACACACACACACACACACACACACACACACACACACACACACACACACACACACACACACACACACACACACACACACACACACACACACACACACACACACACACACACACACACACACACACACACACACACACACACACACACACACACACACACACACACACACACACACACACACACACACACACACACACACACACACACACACACACACACACACACACACACACACACACACACACACACACACACACACACACACACACACACACACACACACACACACACACACACACACACACACACACACACACACACACACACACACAAGGTCTTAGACATCAGCAGCCTCCCAGTGAGCCTGTGTGCTCATGGCTCACACAGCACAGCCCGAGAGAGAGAGAGAGAGAGAGAGAGAGAGAGAGAGAGAGAGAGAGAGAGAGAGAGAGAGAGAGAGAGAGAGAGAGAGAGAGAGAGAGAGACCTGCCATAGTCGCTCTCCCTCTGAGTCAGACGCTGCAAAGAGGTGAGCTCATCTTCCTCACCCCACCCACTCCTCACCCCAAACCCTGACCCTCACCCCCCCACACACACAATGGGTCAACACGAACCATTCTACTAATGAAGAACAGAGAGGGAGAAGTAGAGTGAGAGTTTGTATGTGACAAGCGGGGGGGAAGATTAAAAGCCCTATTCGCACAAGACTAGTGTCCCGAGAACTGAACTGGATACGCCCATACTTTTTTTGACTGTTGTGGTGTGTGACCAAACATCATTGTTTCAAATGGCACCTCAAACTAATTTATAACAACGGCAAATGCACTGCCTGGAATCATGGATCGTGCTTCAATATTTCTTTCAACGATAAATCAAATCTATGACAATCCAGCAGGGGGGGAAATAATGAACTGGATGCACCTATTTTGGATGGAAATATGTTTTTCAGGAACTGTAGGACTATCGATCTTCATGCTGAGGTGAAGCAGATTGATTTGGTGTTTGCACTGAAAATGCATTTAAAACCTTCCTTTATTGATTTTACTATGACCTTTTGCAAAAACAACCTACAACCCCAAATGACCGATTTGGGTCTAACATTATGAGATGACATCTGTGTTTGCTGAAATATGGTAGGTACTTTGCACTGGAATTTTTATTTCACAAATTGCAGACATGGCCGATTCGCACAGGTAATACTAGTCCTGTTGTCTGCAGGTAATACTAATCCTGTTGTCCGCAGGTAATACTAGTCCTGTGGTCCCCAGGTAATACTAGTCATGTGGTCCCCAGGTAATACTAGTCCCATGGTCCCCAGATAATACTAGTCCTGTGGTCCCCAGGTAATACTAGTCATGTGGTCCCCAGGTAATACTAGTCCCATGGTCCCCAGGTAATACTAGTCCTGAGGTCCCCAGGTAAAACCAGTCCCATGGTCCCCAGGTAATACTAGTCCCATGGTCCCCAGGTAATACTAGTCCTGAGGTCCCCAGGTAATACTAGTCCTGAGGTCCCCAGGTAATACTAGTCCTGAGGTCCCCAGGTAATACTAGTCCTGAGGTCCCCAGGTAATACTAGTCCTGAGGTCCCCAGGTAATACTAGTCCTGAGGTCCCCAGGTAATACTAGTCCTGAGGTCCCCAGGTAATACTAGTCCTGAGGTCCCCAGGTAATACTAGTCCTGAGGTCCCCAGGTAATACTAGTCCTGAGGTCCTCAGGTAATACTAGTCCTGAGGTCCCCAGGTAATACCAGTCCCATGGTCCCCAGGTAATACTAGTCCCATGGTCCCCAGGTAATACTAGTGCAAACAGGGCTTGGACAACAGGCAACATGTGTGAAAAGGGGAATGTTGCGCTACACTTGCGCGGGTGGGTTGGTGGGTGGGATGGGTGACACGTAGCTTAGCCTACTCACACACAGACAGGGGGGTTTTCCTCCAAAAAATAGAGGGGGGTTGAGCAGACAGGAGAGTGGGCGAGAGATATAAATAGAGCGAGAGTCAGAGAGAGACAGACCCCCTAAAACAGCCATTACTTGTCATCGCTGACCCAGTCCAAAAACCGGGGCGATCTCATACTATACTCACAGGATCTACTTGACATGTTTCCCCAGCCCTCTCCAAGGGGTCAGGACACAACAAACCACAGAAGTGCGAGTTCAGGCAGCTGGCTATGCCAGTCATGCCTACAGCCTCAGCTGCAGTGTATACAGTATACACCCAATACCACACTCATTAGCCAAAGCCAGATCCTCTCCATCATTTTACTAGATGGCACAACATATATTTGCACATTGTTAGGAACGCTCCAATATTTGGGAAAAATACACTAATTTGCCATCTTCCCCAGAATCAGACAAACATCAATTGCATCTCTGTATGACCGTTGCTTTTGATGGAACTAGGCTAGCTGCTCCCTACTGCTTCCAGTCCTTGTGCTAAGTTAGGCTAGCATGCACCTGGACCTCTCTCTGGGGCTAATGGACGCACAGAGATGAAAGTGATATCAATCGGGGGAGCTCCAGTAGCTCACCACGTACCGCGAGTGCCATTTCGGCGCCGGGGACAACCGTGCTCGTCACGGATCTGGGGTTTAGCGAGTTCGAATCCCGGACTGCAGCCGTGCCTTTCCCAGAGTGTCTTCCCCCCCATCTGAACCCTTTCAGCCTGTTTCTGTCGGTCATCCTTGACCAGAATAAATTCGATAAATGTATAAAAGAGCCAGGGGAATGGCCAAATTAAAAAAAAAAAAAAAATGATATCAATCTTCTCATTTGACTCTGGGGAAGATGGCAAATAAGTGAATTTCACAAATACTTATCAGGTCATTCAAACACATTAATACTGCTGACAGTATGGGTGTCACTGAGTATCATTAAGCCTTCCTGCTGTGGATGGAGGTCTGAGGAGGAGACAGAGAGATGGGGCCTCTCGTTTACATGGTAAAGCCAGCTAGCTTTTGGAATAAGAGGCTATATAGAGTCACCTGCGCTGCCCCTTCTCTCCGTTCCTCTCGTTTAGTTTTCTTTTTCTTTTTTTCCCTCGAGTATATGAAGTGAAAACAAAAAGTAATTTCCCTCTGGCAGCACAAGGGTTTGTCTTAACTCCTCGGCCATGACCAGTACTATATGGATGAGGCGCTAACCACTAAACATACCCCACAATCACACACACACACACACGCACACGCACGCACACACACACACGCACGCACGCACACACGCACACACGCACACACGCACACACACACACACACACACACACCTGTTATTTCAAGAAAATAACCTAAATCCTATGTGAGACCGTAACCCTCAGGCTCTATTTGCCATACGGTCAGCGTCAGCTGGTAAGTATTAAAGCACAAACAGTTCAGGATGAAGCTACACATTTTAGGCTGTTTAAAAGTGTTTGGCAAGATAAATCAGGCACACCTCAGCTAGTTCAAATATTTGAAATTATATATATATATTGAATATATTTTTGACCAAGGTCTGCCAACAAATCACTTTGTGTTGGCTTATGAACGACCACCATCTGGAGGATTCCACGGAGGTCAGCTACTGAGGCCCCCCATCTTACGGAACGGGGCCTTCTCTGTCTTATAATGAGCCTTCTCTGGCACAAATACCATAACAAGCCTGATGTTTATCTTCTCTCCTGGAGGGAAATTGCATTATTCTGAATGGCAACACACCTTATCCATCACCCGATTTCTCCTCTCTGACAGCTCAAAAGGTTAGCAGAAGCAGAGGTTCACTGCCGTAAAGCTCCTCGGCGCTCAGCGCATACCGTCTGACCCCAGCAGCTGAACCGTGGTGATAGCCGTTACAGTAGCATTAGCCTGTCTGCTGTGATTTATGTGTTGGAAGAGAAATGATGAAGGGGAGACTCTTCATCACATCTTATAACTGCGTGCAGACCACATGTGTCTGTCTAACCCTAGAACCGTGCTGGTGCACTGGACGCGCCACTGACAACTCTGTAAAATATGATATGTAATTCAAAAATATGATATCACTATATTTTAATGTGTGATTTATTTTTGCATCTATTTGGTGTCCCTTTTTTGTAATACAATTGTCGTGGTGCTTTCCTGTTCAAAATGGTATATTTGAATCCAGTTTCGATCTGAAAATCTCATACAGCTGCAACGATTTTTTTTTAGATTAGCTTAACTCAATCAGCGCCTAGAGGTCGCTGTTTACCTTGTGGTAAGAAGGCCAGCGCTTTAAAGAATAGAGATACATGGCAGTGTTTGCAGGGCTAGAAACTATATTAAATATTATAGCTATGGATCTAATAAACACGTTGATTGTCAGTGAGTTTCTTCCGGTCAACATGCAAAAAACAGATAATTTTTTCATACATACATTTCCATTTTATACCGTGGTGAATATGAGTATAGTTTTAGAGTGCTCCTGTCTAATCCCAAGAAACTCCAGCAAACAGCGCTTCAATGCATTTCCTTAGAAATCGTGCCATGTCTCGCCTGATTTATGAATCATTCTGAAATAAACGCTAGATTATCGGTATTATGTTTCATCATGCACACACGAAAGGGTGGGGGGGGGGGGGGGTTAATATGCTTTGAGCGCCACCAACTGCTTAAATTACACAGTACATTACAGAGTGACACACGCTGCGATTGTGGCGAAAAAATATCATCGGATCAATGCAAGATTGGTAACATATAGTCCTTACCTAGTCTCTGATGTACTGCAAAAAGAATAATCCAATTCCTGATCGCCATTCCAAATATTGATCGCGCCGTCTGTCCAACGTTTATGCACCAAAACACATGAATCCACGGTGCTCCAGTGTCCCCAATCCATGTGTTATAAACGTTACTCATGCCGGAGAAGGAAAACCCGGACCGGACTTCTTAGATCGATGCACAGCCCAAGCCAGAGGGATTCCAATGATGTGCAATACCGGCCGCAAGGCGTTAGGCGGCGGTATTGGCCGTTTGCGATCTCAGAGCCATTCCCAATGATAAAATCAGGCTGGATGGATGAATTATGAATGGATATAGCAAATAAAAGAAATAACGATTAAAACCCGACTTTTCTCGTGATTGGCGCTCAACCACCGGTGAGATAACCCGACTTTTTTCGTCATTGCCGCTGAAACAGTTAAGGTCCCCTGTCTTATAAATGGCCTTTTCCAGTGTTTAGCATTGTTTTCTAGCAATGGGGGTTTGTATCAATGGGGTCTGTGTCTCTAATTCAAATTTTGGCGGATTGCTCCAATTCAGTTGAGACAATATTCTCCCCAGTGAACTAAGCCATTCTGATTTGACTCGCTATCCTATGTAGCAAGGAGCTGATCTGCATAACTAACGCCCCCTCTATGGTTGTAGCGCAACCATTCGCTCAACAACAGAGCGAGTGGAAATACCAACACTTCCTCAAACGGGTTGACATAGCGCGGGTGCCGACAGAGCGAGCGTGAGAATGAGCAAGCGAGAGAGAGGGCGAGAGAGAGGGACAGGAGCACCCCACATGTATATATATGTGTATTAGGGCTGTCCCCGACTAAGGATTTGGATAGTCGACTATGATTGGCCGAAATTAGCAGATTTACTTTAAATTTTTTTATATATAGTTTTTATTTTTGTATCATTCCATTTGGGCTGTGGGGGTGCTTAATGTCTGAAGGAGTCAACGGAAGGCTTCTTGTCCTCTGCAAAAGCATGCAATTGGTCCACTGATCTTGATATTTGTCTAGTCTAGTGTGTTCATTAGATGGGTGAAATCCTCTTTCAGTGCCTCTGTGCCTGTTTTCTTAGGCAGTTAGCCTCTGGTATGCGTGCCATTAGCGTTAGCCACGCTTCTAGGCCTCTTTTCTTTTGGAAAGAATGATAAAAAAATTAAGTAAATTTTTTATTTATTTATTATAATATTTTATTATTATTATTTTTTTTTATTTGACTAAGAGGTTGGCAGTCGATTACGGCTCCTTTCGATTGATTAGTCGACTATTAGACTAATAGGGGTCAGCCCTTATATATATACAGTATATATCGTTGATGACGGTATAGTAAAAATTCCATAACTTTGTATGGATCCATGACGGTATACCTTCACATTGTGTATACTGTACGTCCTCCCAGCCCTATTTCAGTGCAATGGCTCGTCGTCACACTGACACAAACAAAACACCTCCTCTTGGCCGCGTCTCGCTCTCTTTTCATGTGTATCTGCAATATTGGTGGCTCTTCGCCAAGAGGTGGTTAGACTTTCAAAGACCAGCCACTGGAGAGAGTTTGAACAAGTGGTTCAAACAGGAATGATAAGTCTCTACTTCGGTGAGGTCAAAGGTCAATCTGACACCTAACTTCAAGATGCGGGACTCTATTTTCACGGCGTTTCACCTCTAGGGTGGCTATTTATACAACTAACCATTACCTTAATCCTAACCCTAATTTAAACTAGAGATGATCTTTTTTTCTTTTTTTGTGATAATCATGACCCATTATGTCCTTGCAAAACCACGGCCTAACCCGGGTCAAAAAGGCATGGGAATAGGCCGTCTCTTCAAGATGCAGGTGTGCTATGCATTAGTCCCTAAGGGGAAAGACCTGGTGGTTTTACACAGTAATAGTAACGATAGGTGTTAAAATACTGTATCACCGGGCAATCTTTCTAGATGCAATATCAAGATATTTTGATATTAAGGCGGCTGGGTGGCGTAGCGGAGATTGCGCTCGTCTCCAATGCAAGAGACTCCGGTATCGAATCCCAGTCTCAGCATTGCCTTCGACTTGGGCCGGCCGTCGTACTGGCTCATTTGGCAGAGTCAGCGGGTGGAAGTCGATGGGTGGGGATTGGATGTTGTGGACAGCGACTCCTACAGGTCGGTTGGGGGACGCCTGCACAGCAGAGACAGGAAGTATCGGGGGCAGCGTGAGCCTCCCACGCGTTACTCCTCGCCACTGAGAGTCCGCGCTGTCTGGTGAAAAGCGACAGGCTGCCTCCTCGTGTACCGGAGGGGACACGTGATGCAAGGCTTCTATCCTCACTAGAACCGACCAGTGGGGGGCATAGTCTAGCAACGTTCAAGACAGCGGAGGGGAGAATTGGCAATACGAAATTGGGATGGGAGAAAAATTGAAAATGAGGAGAAAAAATATATATATTTAGATATTATCCGAAAGCACCCAAGATTTGCAAAATTAAGATTTCTATCTGGCTCTCCCCGCTGCTTGTGCATGCCTAGCTGATCTGATTATGAGTTATTGACCCGGAGATTATTGCAATATTTTTTCATCCTATCAGATGACATGTTCCCCTGTTGCCGTGAGCGATGGGAGAAGAGCTCGCAGTAAGAGATAAATCCCTGCTGAAAATTGAGAGCAGCTTTCGAGGACACGGATCTGTTAGCAATTACACTCGGTGGAGCAGCGCATTAAAAAAAAACATGACGTTTTACAGCAAATGCATGTAAAAAACACAGCACATAAAAAGTATTCATTAATGTTTTAAATATCATTCATCAATATCGGCGCCGGGCCTAATGCATGCCAACATTTCTTGGAAACACTGTCAGGTAATTTTGGACATTTCCATCAACATGTTGCCCCACATTCAGGCTGAAAAATGGGAGATTTATTTTGAGTCTGCGTTCACTCCGATCAGCCTTGACAAGACGAGGAGGGGTGTCTGATACTATTGCACATTTTCCAGCCGTCTGCCGTAGTGACAGGCAAAACAAACCGATAGCTAACCGCAACGGGAGTTAGTGGCATTTCAACTGTACTTCATTAAAAATGCTGGGAGAAATTCTACCTATCACACTGATGGATGGCGATAATGAGAGTGTACTGGCTAGATACACCACAATAACAGTCTACACGTCAGGGGGATCTGAGTAAAACATTTAATTAAATAAAAATAAAATAACTCACTTTATTCATATGAGTGTAATTGCCATGGAGAGTGTTGGCTTGGTGAGACGGATCACCAGTCACCATCCTATGGGACACTGACTGAAGAACCAGACAGCCTGACTGTATGATTATCAACAGATGAGCCGTCACGCCAGCCTCAAGCTGGTGTTCGACAGGAAACGCTATTGTGACTCTACTCCTAATAAACTATGAGGGTGTTGGGAAGCCAACCCAGATTGCTGGAGAGTGACACATCTTTGAACCAGATTTCCTAAACTGCCTCGGTGTCGTGACTCTGAGTGGGAGTGGTGCAGATCAGAACGTCTCTCAGATTCCTGGTGGCGGAGGTCGTCAGTGATTCAAATACTAGACACTACTCACTGTTGCTGGATGTACTGAGGTCGGACCATCTGTGGAGACTGCTTGACGGTTAGTCTCATCTGGGCCATGTTGCTAACCGGAACTGGGACGGGGCCGTATCCCTGGGGGGGCACCTGCTGAGGTATTGGACGCTGGGGGACCACGTTGTGTCCGTTGTTGTGACCGTTGGTGTGACCGTTGGTGTGTCCGTTGGTGTGTCCGTTGGTGTGTCCGTTGGTGTGTCCGTTGGTGTGTCCGTTGGTGTGTCCATTGGTGTGTCCATTGCCAGGCAGGACTGGGAAAGGGGAGGTGGGCATTGGCTGCTCACATGCTTTGCCCTTAGAACCAGGCTTGCAGACACAGAGCTGAGGCCGGAGGCACATTCCTCCATTCTGGCACTGGGGTATGCAGCTGGCTGCAGCACAAAGCACAGGGAGAGAAAAAAGAGAGAGAGAGAGAGAGAGAGAGAGAGAGAGAGAGAGAGAGAGAGGAAGAAAGAGAGAGAGTGAGTGAGTGAGTGAGAGTAATGTGAACAGGGGACACATATTCACACAAAACCAAAGAGAAACAGATGCACAGATGCAAGCACACATTGTACTGAGCAAATGCCATCATACATACAAATTCACACGTGTATACACACACACAAACGTACACACACACACAGCACACAATCCATCATCATCTGCCACAATCAAAATCTAAATGTATCTATTCTATATTATCCCCTGTTAAATGCCACATGTATGATGTCACTGTGGTGAGTCCTCTGGTAGCTATTTCCAGGCATTTATTGAGGAAATGGTTATGGGGGGGTCGTCTAGTGCCATTATTGCTAAAAGACCGCCTACTGAACAGCCCTCGTATAATCAACTATAGACCCAAGTCAAGACACACACACACACACACACACACACACACACACACACACACACACACACACACACACACGCACGTACGCACACACACACACACACACACACACACACACACACACACACACACACACACACACACACACACACACACACGCACGTACGCACACACACACACACACACACACACACACACACACACACACACACACACACACACACACACACACACACACACACACAATAATTCACAGATTTATATATTTGGAAATATGCAAAGGATCTTGATAACACATTGGTTACACACATGCACACACAAACATACACATGCACACACACAAACACAAACACACAAACAAAAAACACACACAAACAAACACACACACACGCACACATAAATATGCACACACGGTATTTTGCATTCAGCAGAGCGTATGGTTCAAAGGTGGGCCACGTGTGTGAGCGGGTGTCAGAAATGGCTTCAGTAAGAGCTGTGTCCCTCCCTGACCCCCCCCCCACACAACCCCACGCCCTACATCACCTCATTAGACTAATTAGCACCTTTCTGATTTGCGAAAGTGATTAATGATAGGGAAGCCAAATGGCCTCCACAAGGCATGTCATGCAGCACCTGGGGCGTTGTGTCAGAGACAGCATGGGGTCTAATGAAGAGACGTGGAGCAACACGAGGGGCGATTACCTCGCGGATTACATCACTCCTGTCTCCTCCTCCATGCTGAGTTATGTTGGAGCTTGAAAATACCCCACACACTAGAATTTTCCATTTCGGGGCACAGCCTCTTTTTCCCCCAGACTAGCATAAATAGTTTTCATCCGCCCCCCCTCTCTCGCACCTTAGCTGGACTGAAGCTGTGGCTGCCATCTGTTTTTGTGAATAGTTCCCCTCTCTCTCCTGGGCTGAGGTAAGCTACACAAGGGCTCTGTTCTGGGACAAGGGCGACGGAGTAAGTGATGGCGGTTTAAGTGTTGGCTAGGGAGGGAAATATAAATCACTGAAGGTGATGTCCCCGTTCTTTGATGAATCTACACCGTGCCTGGCTCGCAAGGAGCGCCTCCACTGAGGTATGCTAGAGGTTAGCAAAAATATGCATGCACGTGTGTGTGTGTGTGTGTGTGTGTGTGTGTGTGTGTGTGTGTGTGTGTGTGTGTGTGTGTGCACATACATTTGTGTGTGTGCACATACGTTTATGTGTGTGTGTGTGTGTGTGTGTGTGTGTGTGTGTGTGTGTGTGTGTGTGTGTGTGTGTGTGTGTGTGTGTGTGTGTGTGTGTGTGTGCACATACGTTTATGTGTCTGTGTGTTTGTGTGTCTATGTAAGCTCACTTGCATGTGGTGGGAGGGAGCTAAGGGAGGAAGTATAAACTGAGAAGCATGTATGCGTATAATGACTTTCTTTGTGTCACTGCCTTAATGCAAGTGAAGTGAGGGAACTGCATCGACTGAATGGGTAACTGCAACAGATAGCGCCTTTAACCTCACATATGGCCAGCGCAGATGTTCAGTGAATTGAGAAGCAAGCAGGCCCGGAAGAGATATGACATCAATATGGGATATTGCATTTAGCTTTAGCTTCAGTCAGCCCTTAACCCTCAGGTCAAGATTAGCTGTGTGATAAGACACCTGTCTTCACCGAGCCATGGGCCGCTCCAAGCCCCCTGGGTATGAGAAGGCCTGAACTATCCACTGGTCTGCAATGATTTCATATAATCCCTGCCTGGTTAAATATAGTTGACAATAGACTGTATCAAGCATGGCGAGGAGGATACCATCAACCATTTACCATTTACCATCAGATGACCAGTGTACAAAAAGGAATAAAACCATTTACTTGAAATATTTTTCCTCATTTGATTAGGTATTTAAATGGTGATGAAAGAGGAGTGAACTCTGTTTGCCTTGACATCTCACTCAAAACACCTTTTCAATATGTGGGACAGCAAAAGAACACCTGGCGACTTGCTGACTCAAGCGGTGTGGGCCTCAATGCCCAGTGGTGGAGCCTATTAGAGCTCATTATTGTGTCCATCAGTGGCTTTGACACAGGAATGCTCCATGGTGCATGCAGTTGCTGTACGTTGAATGGGGAAGCACAGTAAACGTTCTGCAAAGCGCCTGCCATTCTGGTTCACAGGGCACCAGAGGAGCCAGGTCGATTAAGCCGTTGCTATTGCAGGGTATTGTGTCCCCACTCACTCCACTTAACCACTCCTCCAGATACAAGACCTTTGAATGAGGTCTTCAGAAACAGAACTAGCTGCCTAAGTACATGTTTTCACCCAATGAGAGCTAATCGTAAATTGCAGGTGGTAATCTAGGGAACATTGCTTGATTCTCCACGCTTCTCTCCAATTTGATTGTCTGCGGGCAGGAGGAGAAACGGGTTGATTTATCTGATAAGATGTATGCACTTTTCTCTCTTTCTGTCAGTGCTCTCTTTTTAATTCCTTTCCTTGTAGTTCCAGCTTTGGAAAAGACAGGACCAAGGCGTGCTGGTTTGGTCTTGGCGAGCGGCCGTGATCGCAGAGAAATTCAAAGCATGCACGCACAGAAGCTATCGAGCCAGAAGACTAATCACATACCTGGAGACTCAGAGTAACCAAAGACATATATACACTATACACAAGAAAATGGCTAGTCACTAGCTAGTGACTGCTGTGAATAGAGCAGATGACAACTAGGGAAAGCACAGAGGGAATTGACCCCATCAGGTAAGGCATGGGTTCGCACTCCATTACAGCGGCGGTGCAGACTGTAAATAGTTTCGCTGCACCCAAAAAAAGCTATGACAAATACAGGAAAAATACCCCTAGTGTCTGTGAGAGCAAGGGTGGGGAAAAGATGAGTCAGAGGCAGATTACACTGTTACAAACCAGGGAACAGACAGGACTATGAGTTGGATGAGCGATGATTAATGCATTAATAGAATAGAATAGAATAGAATAGAATAGAATAGAATAGAATAGAATAGAATAGAATATAAATACTTGATTTATCCCGAGGGAAATTCAGCACTACAGATCGCTTACAGTAAACAGTAAACATTTAGGTAGTCATGAACAAAAGTCATGAATAAGAATAAAAATAAGAATAACGAATAAAGAATAAAACACAGTCCGGGATATGCATTCTAAAATATTAAATATACAGCCAGAGGGCGGGGATGTAGCTCCAGATCTGTCCTTGTGGCAGAAAGTAACAACAGTAAAAGGCCTCTGAATGCATCAGGGAAGGAAGAAGTGCTTGGTAGAGGGAGTGTGGGTTGGCCGCATTGATCAATACTTCGGCTGCTATCTATCTAGGTTGTCCTCGGACGGGCCCTCCATCGGTGCTTCCAGTCATCCCGATCCTCCATGCATCTGGCTTGCTCGCCGGTGCATTCTGTTCCCGCATCTCTCCTGAGTACGTCCACGTAGGTTAATGTGGGACGTCCTCGTGATCGATGCCCGTGTGTTGGTTCCCACAGCACAAGTTTGCTGGTTGGCATCTCATGATGTCTCTGGCAGTGACCTGCCAGCCTCATTCTCCTGACTGCCACTTTCTCGCTCACCCTTAGCACCCCCCCATACAAGTTTGCATTAGTGACATGCTCATCCCTGTTGATGTTGAGCACCACACGCATCATTCTGGTGTAGCACCCATCCAAGGGCTTCTGCAGGGTGGGCTTCAAGGTCCAGCATTCACTGCCATACAAAAGGACAGACTCAACTGTTGCATGAAAGAAGTTGAGCTTGATTTGACGGGGGAGGTTGGATTTCCACACACTGGTCATGCCGTTCAGAGCCCTCCACGCAAGCGCCTTCCTCACTTTAAGGTCTTGCTCGGACGAGTTGACCCACAAGCCCAGGTATTTGAAATCACCGACTTCCTTTAGAGCAGAGCCTCCTGTTGTCCTTAGAGGTGGATGATCCGGGAGGATGTTATACATTATGACCTCGGTTTTCTTGGCATTTAGCCTAAGGCCAACCTTGGCGCACTCCGTCTCCACGCTGCACCTCCAACCAATTAGGGCTTACATGGATAATAATAATAATAATAATAATAATAATAATAATAATAATAATAATAATAATAATAATAATAATAATAATAAATAATAATAATAAAACTGTATTTGTATAGCACCTTTCATACAGAAATTACAGCTCAAAGTGCTTCACAACAAAAAAAGACAGACATAAAATGAGCACATAAAGTGCAGACATATAAAATCAGTTTTTCACATTAACACTTTGAGTGCCAGCCACGAGAAACTCGTTATTTCATGTCATGCGTTGAGTGCCAATGACGAGAAGTCTCGTTATTTAATCGTTATTGCTTTTATTAGGGATGTCCCGATCTACTGATACCGATCTTTCCCGATCCGATAAAAAAAAATATATATATAAAAAATTTAAAAAAAAATGTCTCCCATCCCAATTTCTCACATTACATTCACCCTGAATGTTGACGTTATCCAGGTGAAAAGTTTACTTCATTCAAGCGAGGCATTGCAACCGGAGTACCGTAATTTTCGGACTATAAGCCGCGCCTTTTCCCCCCCATTTTTCGACCCTGCGGCTTATATAACGGTGCGGCTTATATGTGACTCAACATGACCAAACCCCGAAAATGGACAAATCTAAATATTGCTTTTTTGACTGCATTGAAATGTTATTTATCTGTTCCCTTATTTGCTAAACTTAATACAACTTGTAAATCAGTTAATTCTTGTTATTTGTCCGACAGTATTGTGTCCCAATGCTAATTACATATGGTAATTAAACATTAAAACACCTGCAGCTTATAGTCCAGTGCGGCTTATATATGTACACATCATTCAATTTAGCTGCTGCGGCTTATATTCAGGTGCGGCTTATAGTGCGAAAATTACGGTAATCTAAAAACTCCGCCTCCAACTAGAGCTGCCGCGGTATTGATGTTTTCCTTACCGCACACATTTGCAAGATATTTCCTACCGCCGCGGTAATAACCGCACACACACACACAAAAAAAAAAAAGTTTGAATGCATTTTTTTTGTAGTCTACTCTTTATAGCATATAGCCTGCCTCTAGTCTAAATGTCTATCTTTAGAGGATGACTTTGCAGCATGAATATTGTTTGGGATTCGGCATGCACGCATTCGTTATTAAAAGTGAAACACGGATTCGAAGTCTCCCCTACGGTGTCGCGAGCAGGGGTGGTAGCGGCGCGCCCGCCGGTTACCCCCCCGACCCTTTCTTCTTCTTATTATTATAACGTTACTACTTATGATTACAAAGGCATTCGATTTGTGGCATTAACGTTAGTATAGTTACACGTTCGTATTTACCAGACCATAGCAAGGCAAGCGTTACTCAATTAATATCTAAGTTCCTTTCTTTGCTCAGAGCGTGCCGAGTTGTACCCATTCTGCGGTCTGTTAATAAAGTTTTCAATCAGACAAGTGTATAGAACGAAGGGCTTTTATTATAACATTTCGTTGCAGTAAAATCATTATGCCTCGTTCCCTGAGGAGCGACGGCGTCGGTAATCCACTCCGGTCTCCGGTGGGAGCTAACGTACTATTAGCCGTGTTGTGGTGGCTGAGATTCAGGAAGTAAAAGCGCTGCAAGATGCTCCAAGCATGTGACGCGTATCTCTTCTGACCAATCAGTGGTCTGCAGTGTTTCATGTGACTTTTCTGGTACCCAATAGGGTCGCTTGGAATCTCGACAGAGAAGTAGGGTATATCTGCAGAGCCGCAAGCCCAACGAGAGCGTAATAATAATAATAATATATTAAAAAACAGCGGTGATGCCGGTATTCAGCCCAACGCTGCGGTGGGCATGATGTAACAGCGATACCGCGGTAATACCGATACCGCGGCAGCTCTACCTCCAACCTGCTGCTTCATGAGAGCAATGGCGCCATCGTCTGTAAAAATCAGGTGACTGCAAGTTCTGCAACTAGTGGTTGTCCCTCATCCTTGACATAAATCATTTGATGTATTTTTCAAGTCAAGAGTTTTATTTGTCACGGCATACAAGTATACAATGAAATGCGGATGTATAATTAAATCAAAGGAAATGCGTTTATTTTGGCAAAATTCTTCTGCTCTGTGTGACAATAAATAAATGAATGATGATATGCAATTTAAAACCAAAACTAAGGCCTCAGTATGAGTTTAAGACGTGAACATGGTCATGTTTGTTGAATAATATTTTTTTTAAATAAAATAAAAAAAAATAAATCCAGAAAAAAAAAAAAAAATCCTGATCCTGATCTTCTGAAAATCACGTGATCGCCCCCCCGATCCCGATCACGTGATCGGATCGGGACATCCCTAGCGATATCCATTCATTTTTCATCAATCTAGCCTCACGTTACCATTGGGACTGTCTATGAGCTCGAACAGGGAAAATACCGCCCTCTATCGTCTCCCGGATGGTAATGCACGCATTGGATTGGACTCAATGAAAATGTATGAGAAAAAAAAATTCCGGATTCCACATTTTACTTCTCAGGCATGTAACCCAAGCCGATCTGATTCATTGTGGACCCTCAGAACAGCGTGGAATATGTGTTTCGAGTACCTAACGTTGGATCAATAAACGCGATCAATATTTGGAATGGCGATCAGGAAATGGAATAATCTTTTTGCAGAACATCTGATGCGAGGTAAGGAATCTATGTTACCAGTCTTTGGGTAATCAGATGTATTTTTCACATATATCTCAACGTGTCTGTGTGTGTGTGTGTATGATGTTAGCGCTGACCAGGAAATAGATAATCGATTTTTCAGCCCGCTTCTACACAAGTACACATATACTATCGATAATCTAGCGTTTATTTGAAAACGATTCATAAATAGGCAGAAAAATGACAACGTGTTTTTGTGTATTCCACTAAAGAGCTATTATCACAGAATCTTAATATTTTTTTGGAAATTTTCAAAACGGTATAAAACGGAAATGTACCGATGAAAAAACAATCTGTTTCGTACATGTTGACTGCAAGCAAGTCATTGATAAGCGACGGGCGTATTAGACACATAGCCATAATATAGAATATAGAAATAGCTCCGCAAAAATCATGAAATATCGGAAAATAGGATAGGCTGGCATTCAAGCGCTAAATCTGGCGCCCCCTGCTGGCACTCAATGTGTTAAGATCTAACATCCCAACAGGCCACCTTGTTTATGGTTTGATTCAGTTTAAAAAACAGACAATAGTAAAAAGAGTAAGATAGAATAGACAGAGTAAAATAGTGCAATAGTGTAGTGCAATAAGTAGTAGAATAGAATAGACATAAAATGTGCAGACATATAAAATCCGTTTTTTTACAGTGCAATCAAATAGTTCTGGATTTCTGTTTAACATGGATGGCATGACAGTGCTGATCACCTTGTACAAAAAGGTTACGAGAGAAGTTAGATGAGAATCTCAAGTGGGCTAGAATGAAAATAAAGTTAAGTTAAGTTGTACTTTTATTCATCCCCTTGAGGAAAATCATACTCTGCATTTTACCCATCCTAACTATTAAAGCAGTGGGCAGCCACAGAGTGCAGTGCCCGGGGACAAGGGAAATGGCAGAAGACCTAGCATGCATGTCTTTTGGTGTGGCAGGAAACCGGAGTACCCGGAAGAAACTCGAAAACACGCAAATACGGGGAGAACGTGTAAACTCTATACAGAAAGCCCCCCTGCTGGGGTTTGAACCCACGACCTTCTTGCTGTGAGGCAACAGTACTAACCACTGTGCCACCGTGCTGCCTGGTAATTCGAGAAGCATCTCATTGACCAGAGGGAAGGTAATAGAGAGAAGGTTTTACAGAGATGAGGAAGAAATTCCATCTATAATGGGCAAGCCAGTGACAAGTTTGGGTAGGTGGTATAATAGGGAGTTGAATGAAAGTGAACAGCTTGAACAACTTAGGAAAGACACTGTTGAGGGGATAGGAAGGATAGAGAAGTCAGAACTTCCAGGCGATTTAAGTTGTGGTGTTTGCCTTTCGGTTTATTCCCTAAGTTGATGTGGCCATTATCTTGGAAATGTAACCCAAGACAGGCAGTACAGGAAGCAAATGAGGCATACAGACATTGTAGGTAAGGTGCAAAAAGGCCGGGGGGCTTAAGGCTCAGCTCAGGGAAAGCAGGTCCCACAGAAAGGAGGAAGCTGGTAGTGGAGCAGGTACGTCAACAAGAGGAAGTAGTGAGGTGTACAGAGGTTGTGGCCCAGGCTAAGCAAGGACAGTAGATGAATTGGAAATGTATAGAGAAGAGGAAGCTTAGCTGGACCTGTGGAGTATGAAGGAAGATCGTATAAAATTCCTGATAGGGGCTTCTGATATGCTTCCATCCACAAGAGATATGTAGCACTGTTATGGTCTACAAGTCAGCAAATAGTTTATTTTATAGGATTGATGGAGCCCTGGGAGGATTACGTGGCTTATGAAAGGAAAAAGCTTAGATATGCAATTTTGGCAGCAGAAACTGAACAACGAGGATGGAAAGCTATGGTATGTCCGGTAGAAGAGGGATGCAGAGGGTTGATAACACGATCGACTATTGGGAGAGTTGTGGCTTTGTGGGTGGAGTTTGCAAAAGGCTGTAAAGGAGATGTCGGAATAAGCATTGAAAGGAAGTCAGATTTGTTGGCTGATGCTGAAACCCTAATTCATGCTTTTGCCTCATCACGTCTAGACTACTGTAATGCACTTTTTTCAGGCCTACCTAATTCAAGCATCAAAAATCTTCAACTCGTGCAAAATGTGGCTGCACGGATACTAACTAAAACTAGACAATTTGATCACATCACACCAGTTTTGTCCACCTTACACTGGCTTCCTATTCAATCCCGATCTGACTTTAAAGTGCTACTCCTCACCTACAAAATTTTAAATGGGCTTGTACCGCTCTATCTATCCGATCTCATCTCTCGATACTCGCCCGCTCGTGCTCTGCGCTCACAAAATGCGAGGCTTCTATCGATTCCTAGCCAGGGTCTAGCAGCAGCATGCAATTTTTGGCTACAAGCCATCCAAATGTTTTATTGTGATTCTGGACTCTTTTAAATACTTTTTTCAAAGCATACAAAGCTATTTTTATCATATTTTAAAGCCATATATAGAGAAGAGTTGCTGAAGTGTGGATGACTAACACCGAAAGAGATTTTTGATGGATTAAGAATCCGGGCCTACTGTTCTACCACCATCCAACCTACCTGACTGTCTTCTATCCATTGTCAAAATCCTCATACCAACTTCTACAGAGGGTAAGCATGTCCCCTCGCAAGATCAAAACAAGACAAAACATCTCTACTCAAGATGAGGACTATGTCTCTATGGAAAATGTGAAAGAAATGATGGATCAACAGAAATTATTCTATGTGGAAATGCTTAACAGGCAAGAGTCAAACTTCATGTCCTTTACCAAGCTCATCATGGAATCTACAACCACTAGAATTGATGGCATTATGAAAGAGGTACATGAGGTCAGGTCCAGCCTTCAGTTCTCTCAAGCCCAAATTGATGACTTGAGAGTGATGGAGAAGAAACTTGGCTCATTTGAATCACAGCTCCAGTCATTCCAGTCCCTGCCCACTCAGGGTATGACCCCGGAAAGCAAAGACATCATATCCAAAATGGACTATCTGGAAAATCAGAGTCGAAGAAACAATGTAATTATTGATGGTCTGACTCAGGAAAATGTGTATGAGTCCTGGTCAGATACTGAGCAGATGGTCAGAGAATTCCTAAAAAACAAACTGGAAATTGATCCAAAGTTCATCGAAATCGAAAGAGCCCACCGCACTGGGAGTGTGAAACAGAACACTGATAAAGCAAGACCAATTGTTGTGAAACTCCTGAGGTTCAAGGATAAAGACCTCATACTTGCCAAGGCGAGAGCTCACCTCAAGAACACCTTAATTTATGTAAATGAGGACTTCTCTGACTTGTTAAGGAAGAAGAGAGCTGACCTCATTCCAGCAATGAAACAGGCAAGGGATGAAGGAAAGTATGCCGTCATTAACTATGACAGACTGGTGATCAAACCACGAAAGCCTCAGGGGGTGATTCCAACCACACAACACGAGTGAAAGTCAGTGGGAACCTACCATGCTATGATGACCCCTTTTAATGATCTTTTCTCCACCTATCTATCATGTCATCTTCCTCACACAACCAATTTGGCGCTCATCTCCAAACCTTCCCTACATCTGTCTCTGGTTCATTACATGTAAACTCTAACTCCAACCCATATGATCAAGTAAATTAACTTTTGAAGGACCCGCCCACTACGTTGCTTCAGTCAGAAAGTGAATCTCAGGACTCATCAACATCAAACCTTTTATTCAATAATGACCCTGACACACATTGTTTTGCTCAAATGAAACAAGTCTCTGGAATATCTGATTACTTCAGTGTGAACGAATTCAATTCCACTGTTGACCCTCAAAATACTAGGAGTGACTTTTCCCTCATTCATATCAATGTCCGCAGCCTGCCAAAAAACTATGATACTTTATGCCTTTGTTTGACTAACCTTGACTTCTCTTTTAGTGTAATAGGGCTTACTGAAACATGGCTGTCTAAAGACAATGCTGATTTGTATGAATTCAATAACTATAAGCATATTCATAGATGCAGAGAAGGCCAAAAGGGTGGGGGTGTTTCTCTATATCTCAATCCGAACATGGTGTATAAAGAAAGGCATGACATCGAAAAGTATTTAACCCTTTCTGCTGAGGCTGTGTTTGTTGAAACCCACCAGGCCATTATTGCATGTATTTATAGACCTCCCAGCTTTAGCTTGTCTGCATTCAATGCTGATCTAACAAATGTTCTGGATGTCATTTCCAAAGAAGGGAAAAAATGCTATTTAATGGGTGACCTAAATATCAATTTTATAAACCATAAAAATGATAACTCAACTAAGGAGTTTATTGACACAATGTATTCCCACTACTTTCATCCTATGATTGCAGTACCAACCAGAGTGACGGAGACATCTGCCACTCTGATTGACAATATCTTTACTAATGTGTTGGATAAGAGCATGAAATCAGGAGTTCTGTGCATGGATATTGCTGATCATTGTCCAATCTTTCTCATATTATATAGGGAACATGAAAAGTCTCCAACTATGCTATATCCTAAATATAAGAGACGCTTTAATGAAGCTAGTTTGACCAGGTTTGGACTAGTGGTCGGCGAGTATCCATGGACAGATATCCTCCACTCTGTTGATGCACAAAAGTCTTTTACTTTGTTTTCTGAACGTATCTCCCAGGCCTATGACCTATGTTTTCCCCTTGTACAGGCATCTCCCAAGCCTCATCATAAACTGATCAAACCATGGATAACCCCAGCTATTATCAAATCCCTAAATACTAAACGTAGATTGTATAAAAAATATCTTCTCAATCCCACTCCATTTTATCTTGCTCAATTTAGGAACTATAGAAATAAATTAAACCACATTATCAGAGGAGCTAAAAAGCATTACTACAATATGGAATTATCTAAAAACAAAAATAACATGACTCTCTTATGGAGAACAATTAACTCTATCCTCAACAAAAAAAATAAACGTAATCAGTTGCCTAATGAATTTAAGGTTGATGGGGTTATTATCACTGACCCGCAATTAATTGCCAATAACTTTAATAACTTTTTCTCAGAAGTTGGTCCAACACTGGCTGCAAAGATTCCATTTAGTAACCATAGTCCCCTTCAGTTTATGAATCCTCCAATCAATGACAGTTTTAACTTCTTGCCGGTAACAGAGGATGAGGTTCGGGAGATCTTGATCAACCTGGGGGACTCTTCTCCGGGTTATGATGGTATTGGAGGCAGATTACTGATATCCATTCAAGAATCCATTGTGAAGCCATTATGTCATATTTTTAATACATCACTGGAGAAGGGAATCGTCCCACTGGAACTTAAAATAGCTAAGATCATCCCTATTTATAAAGATGATGACCCAGCCGTCTTCAACCATTACAGACCTATATCCATCCTTCCTACCTTGTCAAAAATACTTGAAAAGCTGGTCTATAAAAGATTAATTGAACATCTTAATAAGCACAATATTATTTACACTCACCAGTACGGGTTCAGAAAGAAACATGCAACATATATGGCAATAACACATCTAATTAATGAAATATACAAAGCTAAAGACAGAAAGGAAAACACTATAGGTATTTTTTTAGACTTATCAAAGGCATTTGATACAGTCAATCACAATATCCTCCTGCAGAAGCTCTCACATCTTGGAATAAAAAACAATGCACTGCTATGGTTCACCAGTTACCTTAAAGATAGACGTCAGTCTGTATCCTATAATGGGATAAATTCTCCTTTTCTTCCTTTACTTTGCGGTCTGCCCCAAGGTTCAATTATTGGGCCTTTGTTATTTTTGTTATATATCAATGACCTCCCTAACGTCTCAGACAGGCTGTCGAAAATTTTATTTGCAGATGACACGTGTGTATTCTATTCACATAAAGATCCTGATACCATCATTAGGGTCATAAATGAAGAACTTAACAAACTATCAATTTGGTTTAAATGCAACAAATTATCACTAAACATTAAAAAAACGAATTTCATTTTTTTTGTCTCAAATCTGTGATTTTTAACTCTTCATCTAAAGCAGTGATCAATGACATCCCCATAGCTAGGGTGTGTTTTACACGATTCCTTGGTGTTCTGCTTGATGAATCCCTATCATGGAAACCTCATATCACAGCCATAACTACAAAAATGGCCAAGAGTATTGGTATTCTTGGAAAAACACGTCACTTGCTGAGCACCGAGGTTGCCACAATGTTATATTACTCTATGGTTTACCCATATATCAATTACTGTAATTTAGTTTGGGGTAGTACGCATCAGACCAAACTTGAGCCCATATACCGTCTGCAGAAACGAGCTCTAAAAATAATCAGCTGTGTACATCGAAGTCATTCTTCTCAGCCTCTATTCCATAAGTTAGGTATCCTCAGTGTTTATCAAGTGAATCATCTTCAGACTGGTTTATTTGTGCATAGTTCTTTAAACAGAGCCCTTCCCCCTTTTTTTCATGACATGTTTGCCCACAATCACCAAATTCATAATTACCCCACACGTAGTTCCTGTTTGCTTAGACCACCCTTTTCCCGCACTTCCCAATCTCAGTTTTGTTTGCTCTACCGAGGGTCAAAGTTGTGGAACTCTTTGCCTCCACATATTTTGGAATTTTCTTTTCTGAAATTCAAAAGAGCACTGAAATCTCATCTCCTACATCACCAATATTTCCCATATGGACTTCCTTTACAAACTGTAGTCTGATGGCTTGATGTATTTTGTTATTGTATTTTCGTTTTATTATATATTCTTACTGTCATTGATTGTTTTCTCTATACCAGAAATCGTATGGCATGGGGTGCCTACTTCGGTGTCTATGTAGGCCTGCTTGTGTGTGTTTGTTTGTTCAGGGGGGGGGGGGGGGGGATTTTATTTTATATTTTAAATTTATCTTGATATAATGTAATTTTGCTTCCTGGTGAATGCCACATGCAAGCCCCTTGAGGGTTTTTAGGCAATTCTCCTACACATCCCTTGTGGACTATATTGTTTTATATATGTAACTGTTTTTATATGTGTAAATAAACAAACAAACAAACAAACGTGGCTTATGAAAGGAAAAAACTTAGATATGCAATTTTGGCAGCAGAAACTGAACAACGAGGATGGAAAGCTATGGTATGTCCGGTAGAAGAGGGATGCAGAGGGTTGATAACACGATCAACTATTGGGAGAGTTGTGGCTTTGTGGGTGGAGTTTGCAAAAGGCTGTAAAGGAGATGTCGGAATAAGCATTGAAAGGAAGTCAGATTTGTTGGCTGATGCTGAAACCCTAATTCATGCTTTTGCCTCATCACGTCTAGACTACTGTAATGCACTTTTTTCAGGCCTACCTAATTCAAGCATCAAAAATCTTCAACTCGTGCAAAATGTGGCTGCACAGATACTAACTAAAACTAGACAATTTGATCACATCACACCAGTTTTGTCCACCTTACACTGGCTTCCTATTCAATCCCGATCTGACTTTAAAGTGCTACTCCTCACCTACAAAATTTTAAATGGGCTTGTACCGCTCTATCTATCCGATCTCATCTCTCGATACTCGCCCGCTCGTGCTCTGCGCTCACAAAATGCGAGGCTTCTATCGATTCCTAGCCAGGGTTAAAA
Organism: Notolepis coatsorum; assembly: GCF_963971535.1. Lineage (NCBI taxonomy): Eukaryota > Metazoa > Chordata > Actinopteri > Aulopiformes > Paralepididae > Notolepis > Notolepis coatsorum. The sequence goes on along the minus strand of NC_140173.1, from coordinate 113,812,390 downwards.
AGAAATCCGCCGGCCACAGAGCTTTTGTCTACCTCGCTCCCTACCTGTGGAACAAATTACCTGCCGTCGTCAGTCTGCTCTGTCGAAGCTTTTAAATCCCTGCCTAACACATTAAGGACCAGCCACGAGTTTATACGGGTTTCGGTGCCATGCGTTGTGGACCAGAGCCACGTATATAGCCGTGGCAAGTTGTTATTGTTTTATTCCATATTAATAACCGGATCAACATCCCCCATCGGCTCTGCAGAATTACCCTCCTCTGTGGACTCGCCAAGATGCAATACCGGCCAGATCCTCTTAGGGGCGCCATCGCTCCACTGCAGTATCATTGTGGGCGATTGGATTATAATTTTTTTTTTTACCTCCAACGGAGCCTGATATTACCCTGATCCCAAAGCAACACTATGCACCGTGGATCACGTTTTGAATTGCAAATTTCACCATGGAATAAGGGCATTTATCATCAACCAATGGACATATCGATCTACCAGATGCCGGTAGATAACGGGGAAATGCTGGAGGGGATCCCACCGGGTGACGGTAAGACCTTATTCACCTAAATTACAGCCGGATTAGACATTGTTGTGAGACGCAAGCATTCGATCAGTGAATGTGGCTACTTCCACGGACATTCTATTGGTAATCAATAATACTAATCGAGGTTCCCCGCCGCCCCCCTTTCATCCATAGATGCTATGGGATAGTCCAGTTCATAAGCAGTTTGTGTTATTTCATTAGAATATATACAACAGAAATGCCGTTGAATATAACGTTAGTAGCCTTTAGCTCTATAAGTAGCTTTCCAGAAAATATATGAGACAAAATCTGCGATAAAGCTTATATTCACGACGCTATAAAATGACAACCTATTGATGGATTTTTTTTTCTTTAAGCCATTTTGAAGGGACTCTTTATGAACTCAAGTGACAATGACAATGGACAGATAGCAATACTATAAAGTATAGATATAGCTCTACAAAGACACATCGGTTTGTCAACAAACCTTGGTCCTCTAGCACCATAATAGACGGCGCCGAACGGTCGTCAAAGTGTTAAGACCCATCTTTTCTCTCTCTCCTTCAACCTAGCCTGATCTCACCTGGTCGGGGACTGATCCTTAGATTAATCTGTCTAGTTTAGTTAGGATGTCTATTTGCTCCCATGTCGAAGGTTATCCTATAACCCTAGTTATATGAATACTGGCTGAGCGTCTCGCTCTGCCATTATGAGATGTCATCTCCTGCACCTACTGTGTGCGTGAAAAAATTGCACATGCACGTCACTTGCACATGGCCACGCCTACTCCTGTGCGTGCCTACAAGACACAGGAAGTGGTCACATCCACGCCCTTCCAAGTTTGAATTCCATACATGAAAAACATCCAAGGGACCTCAGGGCGCTGAAGAGCGAGACGCTCAGCCAGTATTCATATAACTAGGGTTATAGGATAACCTTCGTTATATATTCATACTGGCCAATTACGTCTCGTTCTGCCATTATGAGATCAAAAGGGGCAGAGCGGACGCATGGCCACGTCAAATGCACCCCCTGAGGGCCCATAAGCTCCTGCCAGGGAGGAGGGGAGTCCCGTCCACCCGCCCGTCCTAATGAAGGGGGGGAGGCAGTCAACTACAACCAATGTGCGGAAAAGGGAACCAGTCGCCCTAGAACGCACAGTGCAAGCGGGACCACGTGTGACACAGCACTCCGCGGTCCACACCCACCTGCTAGCTTACCTGATGGCGGGATGCAGGAGAGTTCCCGGACCTCAGGACTGCCTGGGAGACAGAGCCCCCAGTCATGTCCATGAGGTAAAACCTAACAAAAGGACCCGGGGAGGACCAGGAGGCCGCAGCGCAGATGTCCTCCACCGAGGCCCCCCCCAACAGGGCAGCGGAGGCCGCCACTCCACGAGTGGAGTGTGCCCTGAAGCCCGCGGGGGGAACCTGTCCAGCCAAAGTGTAGCAAAGGGCAATGCCCTCGCACAACCAATGTGACAGGTGTTGCTTGGACAGCGCCTTACACGCGTGAGAGCCACCGTAACAAACAAACAGTTGATCGGTAGCCCTGAGATCCTGCGTGCGACTAAGGTAAACCTTCAGCGCACGGACAGGACACAACAGGTGAAGGCTCGCCTCCAACTCACTGGCGTGAGGAGGAGGGTGAAACGCCTGAAGCTCTGGATATTCTTTGGCACGAAGGCCGGATTAGGCCTCAGAGTCACACTGCTATCGGCCCGAATAGGCAGGCACTCTGACCGCACAGAGAGAGCACACAGCTCACCCACACGCTTAGCGGAGGTGATGGCCAAAAGGAACGCGGTCTTAAAGGACAGTCGATCCAATGGCACCTGCTCAAGAGGCTCAAACGGGGCCCCCAACAACCGTCCCAGGACCAGTTGGAGGTCCCAACTCGGAGACAGAGCACGTTCCACAGGCTTGAGACGCCGTGCGCCAAGCAGGAAACGTCTCACGAGAGGGTGGCTGAACAGTGTTCTGCCCTCAAAGCCCACATGACAAGAAGATATAGCTGCAGCGTATACCTTCACTTTCGAGGCCGACAGCCTATTCAGGATAGACTGGAGGAAGGAAAGAACCGAGTCCAGGGGGCATGACACCGGGTCCAGGCCCCCAACCTCACACCACTCTTTAAACATACGCCACTTCCCTGCGTAAACCGCGGTAGTGGGCAGAGCGCGCACATTCTGGATGGTGTTAACAGCCAAACCATTAAAGGCTGCCCCAGAACAGGCGGCTCAGTGGCCTCGTGGGTAGAGTGTCCGCCCTGAGTTCGGGAGGCTGGGAGTTCAAACCCCGGCCGAGTCATACCAAAGACTATTTAAAAAATGGTACCCATAGCCTCCCTGCTTGACACTCAGCATCAAGGGTTGGTTTGGGGGGAAGTCCTTGCGACATACTAGCGTCATGTCCAAGGGGTGTACTTGTACATCAAGCTGCCTCACGCTACGGAAACAGGAGATACATTAGGCTCCTGCCCCATGTGCCGTTACGGCTCGAGAACCATTGGTTCTCAAAGGCAAACTTCAGAACAGGAGGCAGAAACAGTGTTCTCCGTGCCTGAGAGAGGGCCCACGGTGACCACGGAACAGGCCACGGCGGGGCCACCAAGAGCTGAATCAGGGCCGGGAACCACACAGCTGTGCCCCGGTCCGGCGCGACCAGGATCAAAGTCATGCGCTCCCGACGTACCCACTCCAACAGCTGAGCTATCAGGTGTATGGGGGGGAACGCGTACAGAATCCCGGGCGGCCACGGCTACATTGAGAAGGCATCCACTCCCAGAGAGGGGTTGTCCTTCCGACTGACCAAGAACCACAAGGGGCACTGGTAGGACTGACTGCTCACAAACAGGTCCACCGCGGCCTCCCCGAATCGGTCCCAGACCTGTCTGACTATGTCTGGACGTAGTCCCCCATCGTCCGGGTGAGGACCGCCCCGCGACATTCTCCCTGCCGGGGATGTGGAGAGCCCTCAGGCTGCGCAGATTGAGAGACGCCCATAGCCAGAGTTCGACCGCCGCCCGGTGTAGACGGGGGGAGCGTACTCCTCCCTGTCTGTTGATATACGACGCTGACGTCGTGCTGTCCGTCCTGATCAAAACATGCTCGCCCACCACAAGGTGGCCGAGCTGCTTGAGGACTAGAAGCACTGCCTTCAATTCCAACACATTGATATGTAGTGCAGACCGGGCACCATGGTCTTGCCAGCTGCCCCCTACTGCGTCGGTCCGACACGTCCCCCCCCATCCCGTGAGGGAGGCGTCGGTGAAGACTGTGACGTGTGATAGCCTGCTGCCCATGGGGACCCCGCTGGTGAGGGCCCCAGGCCCCCCCCCAGTGGTTGAGGTCCCCCAGTACTGACACGGGAACCTTCAGCTGCTTCCACTTGCCTCTCACAGGGGCTATTTTCATACTGAAAAACCACCTCTGTATCCTCCTCATGAAGAGGAGGCCAAGAGGGACCACAGTTTGAGCAGATGCCATCATACCGAGCAGGCGCATCAAGGACAGCGCCGTAACCGCCCTGCCAGGACGGAACCTCCCGAGCACGCCAAGAATATCCTCTCGCCGCCGCTCTGAGAGGGTTGCCCTCATAGACCTTGAGCTTAGAATTAAGCCCAAGTACTCCACCTGTTGACTGGGAAGAGGAGTACTCTTCTCCCAGTTCACAGCAAAACCCAGACTGGTGAGGAATTCCACCACCTGCCTGGTATGAGACCTGGCGATCTCCTCTGACCGGCTGAGGACCCGAATGTCGTAGAGGTAGAATAAAATTCATATCCCCTGATGACGCAGAGGTCCCAGCGCAGTCTCCACGCACTTGGTGAAGGTGCGAGGAGCCAGAGAGTAGCCGAACGGCAGCCTCTGGTACTCGTACGCTATGCCCTGAAACAGGAAGCGTAGGTATTTCCTGTGAGGAGGGAAGATCGGGATGTGAAAATACGCATCCTTCAGGTCTATGGAGGTGAACCAGTGTTTGACGGTCAACATTCTGAACCTTCTTACCACAATCAACCGATTGAACGCAGACAGGTCCAGTATGGGTCTGACACCTCCCGATTTCTTGGGCACCAGAAAATACCGGGAGTAAACGCCACTCATCGCGTCCTCCCTTGGGACCACGACGATGGCTTGCTTCGCCACCAGAGAACGAAGCTCTTTGGCCAGGGCTGTCACTGCCGCGGACCCTGACAATAGAGTCTGTACCAAACACAAAAACAGAGGGTGGTGGTGTGCAAACTGCAACACAAGCCCCGCCCTCAGCATTCTCTCCATCCACGCCGACATATGGCACTTCTGTAACCATACGTGGTGATAATCCCAAAGCGCCCCCGCAGCCAACTGGCGCTAGTCCGCTAGGAATCGTAGATAGGTGGCCCGGTCCCTCCCGCTGTGCATTGCCAACCCTGGTCTCGCCAACCGCGCAAGCAGGGTGTCTTGTGGAGCCGGGATATCGCACCCTGACTCTACCAACGAGGCAATCGCACCCAAGGGGGGACCCCGACAGAAAAGGGCGGTCTGATACGGGGGGAGCGACCATCACCCCCAGTGAAAGAGGCTCCCCCGCTGAGCATCTTCCCGGCTTAGCTTGCTGGGGACAGCCTGCTCTGCAGCTGGACATGCATGGTGTGTGGTTCCCACGCTGCCCGATAGGGTGAGTCCCTACACACCGTAGCCCTGTAGTGATATTACTACCACCCAAATTACGCGTGCCTGACTCACTACCGCTGCTAGGATTGGAAGTCCGGACAGGGGAGGCACTAACGTAATACCCAGCCTGGCGAGGGCGGGGCTGGGGGAACCCGCGCTGCGACCTCCTGGGCCTAGGGTTCCCCCTCTGACAAAGTTTTTTAGATACAGGGAACCCTGCTCCATCGTCAGATACAACACCAGGCTCACCAAACACAGACGCAGGACGTGTGGTGTAGGAGCCTCCTGACAGTACAGCATTCTCATAGACAGACCCAGGCCTAGCTAGCAGCTGGGTGTCAGCCCCTGTCTCCATGAGAAGTGATATGTGGGGCCGCTTGCGCTTTACTGGAAGAACGCGGCCCGCAGCCAGAGGGGACAAATCAGAGCCTTGAGTCCTGTAGTGTAGCGGGGGGGAGTGACCGGAGAGCGTGCTAGACACAGCTAGATGGCAACGTTTTTTTAGGGCATGCCCATCTAATATAGCCGATCCCTCGGCCACCGAGGCTGTCGGCACCGTGATAACCTGTTCTCTTTTTGTCCAGGTTATCCCAGGCGGGGGACACATGGCTGCCAGTCGGGGGTCTCGCTGCAGCCGCTGGCGAGACCGTGCTCTCACCTCTGGCTGCGCGGTGTGGGGCGGTGTGGGGCCCCAGTCATACCGCCCGCGCCTCCGTGGACATACCAAAAAGTCCATCCGCGGAGAGGGGAGCCCTGAGGAGGAGAACTCTCCTCTCCTCCTCCAGGGGAGATTGCTCCAACCAAAGATGCCTGTGAACAAGCGTCGACAGCATCCTAGCCCTCCCTGCGGTTATAGCTTGCGGCTGGGTTAAAAGCTGAATAACCAGGCGGTTAGGTGGCCGAGCGGAGATTGCGTTCGTCACCAGCCCCGGAGCTGAGCTGGATTTGCCTGTTCGAATCCAGCTCACAGCTCCGGGGTTGTCACCAGCTTGGCTGGCCGTCTGCACTGATACAATTGGCTGTATCAGAGGGTGGGAGAAGCTGGCGGGGTGGGTCCGGGTCGTTGTAAACAGCGACTCCTACAGTTCGGTCGGGGCGCCTGCTAAGCGCGGATTGGACGTGAGGGGGATAGTGTGGTCCTCCCACACGCTACGCCCTCTCAATGAGAATCCGCGCTGCCAGGTGAAAAGAAGCGGTGATTGGCTGGACGTGTGTCGGAGGAAGCACGTGGTAGCCTCCACTCTCCCAGATGATCTGACTGTGGGGGGTAAGTGCGCAGCGATCAGGAAGGGACTGGGAATTGGCATACGACTAACATTGGGATGGGAGAAAAAATCGGAGGAAAATGGAGGGGGAAAAAAGACAAAAAAAAAAAAAAAAAAAAAGCTGAATAACCTCAAAACCTTGCGCGATGGTTTTGATGTCGGCTGGCCCTAATGCCCCACCACCGACAACATTTTTGACAGAAAGGCAGCCAATTGAGCAATGTTATTAGTTGCTGCTAAATTCTGTACTGCTGCGGTATAAGCTTCATCAGCCCACTCAGCCACCTGCCAGGCCGACTTGCCCCTTGGCGTCGGCTTCCGGGCGGGATACCGTTCTACCATGTCTGGGCAAAGGACCGATGCCACCTGCTTCTCTAAGCACAGCACACCTGTCCTGAGCCCTGTCGTCAGACCATCCACCTGTGTAAAGGGTAAATAAGCCTCAGCCAAACCCCCAACATTAGACACCGATTGACCGTCAGTAATGAAATGGTTAAACGGAGGGAAAACTGGAGACAGTCCCGGCAGGACACATGGAAACGGAGCCCCAAAAACATTAGCATTAGCAGTAGCTGCACGCGCCAGGATGATTGGAAAAACATTCAACAACGAGTCATGTTGCGGCTGATTGGCACAATGGGCAAGGCGCTCGCCACTAACGCAGGAGACGCTGGGTTCGAGCCCAGATCTCGCCGTTGCTACCGGCTGGCCGGTCGTTCATACTAACACAATTGGCAAGTGTTAGAGGGTGGGAAAGCCGGTGGGTGGGGATTGGACGTTGTGGACAGCGACTCCTACAGGTCGGTTTGGTGACGCCTGTGCGACGGAAGCAGGAAGTAGCGGGGGCAGCGTGAGCCTCCCACGCCTTACTCCTCGCCACTGAGAGTTCGAGCTGCTGCGGTGAAAAGATGCGACAGGCTGCCTCCTCGTGTACCGGAGGGGACACGTGATGTAAGGCTTCTGTCCTCACTACAACCGACCAGTGGGAGGCATAGTCTAGCAACGTTCAAGATAGGGGAGGGAAGAATTGGATAATACGAAATTGGGATGGGAGAAAAATAGAAAATGGGGAGAAAGAGTGGATATAAAAAAAAAACAACGAGTCATGTTGACCACATTCATCGAAATACCCACGCCAACACATCGCCCGGTCGTCTCACGAGACAACGAGTAGTATTGAACATGCTAGTACCAACGCCTGTCGTTGTCGGTCCTACCTGAGCGCGACGTGGCTCGACTGCAAAACGCTGCGCGTAGTCCATCGGTCCACTGCCAAGAGACGAGGACAGACCAGAATAGGACCGACGTTCCGTCCGGACGCACCGAGGAGGGTCCGGGGGCTGGCGAACCTCTGGCGAAAGTCCAACATTGCTTAATTTCTCTCTTTGCTTCATAATAACGTTCAACCTGGTTGAAGTGCATATGAACAAATCCACGGATGGAAAAAAAACAAGGAAGGGCGTGGACGTGACCACTTCCTGTGTCTTGTAGGCACGCATGGGAGTAGGCGTGGTCACGTGCAAGTGATGGGCATGTGCAATTTTTTCACACGCACAGTAGGTGCAGGAGATGACATCTCATAATGGCAGAGCGAGATGCGATTGGCCAGTATGAATATATAACTGCTTTTCTGCAGACATGGGAGAACCTTTTTAACCTTCATACCACCTTGGCCTGCAGTGCTGAATCTTCTGAGTGGCTTCTCCTGCCCCCCGGGGCATACGGCCCTGAGCTATTGTCTTGTATCTCATCCTGTATCCATACGCCTGCAGTAGTTCTATCTATTACTCAATGTCACAATTTTTTTTTATATACACATCCGCGACCCACCACAGTGTCACAAAATCCTGTGGGAAACACTGATGCTTACTACATATATCGATTCTATTCACATAGCTTACCACTTGTATCTATTGCTATGTCCGGATTGTCCGGCCATCACAATCACACAAACTGTCTAACGCTTGTCCCGTCTGCGTGAAATTTAAAGGCAACCAACTTGTGTTCAGCCTTTCGTTCAGTGTTTCTCTGATTGGCCACACGGCCACGTGACCGAGCTGCCGCGCGGCAGAGAGTTGCGCCGCCCGCGGCCGTCTTCCGTTGTAGAATTGTTTACATCAGGGTAAACGCTATTGTATTCGCAAATATGAGAGCCAGCAATACGCAGCTCCAGTTAACCTAATTTATACCGTAATGAATCATTAAAAAAATATACCGTTAACTGGAATATGTTGTTTCTTTACACATATGTTGGGATTATGTAATTGGTTTGTCATGACAAAACAATAAAAATCGCTACTTTACATCAGGGTGAACGCTGTTAGTAACGCTGCCACCACCCACTTCAATGACAGAGCTCTCATATTTGCGAATGCATAAACTATATCTTAAATTATGGCTATGTGTCTAATATGGCTGTCGCGAAGTCATTGATAAGCGACAGCCATATTAGACACATAGCCATAATTTAAGATATAGTTTATGTATTCGCAAAATATGAGAGCTCTGTCATTGAAGGGCTTCTACAACGGAGCACGGCCGCTGCTTGCTGGAGCTGGACCGAGTCAAGCCGGCGGCGGCGCACGGAAGCCGTGGACAATCACCGCATCGCCCCGCTGGCGCTTCAGCAGCCTCCACGGATGTACAGTGACGAGTGAATCTGGTAGTTGGTTTATGACGTTAAAAACGTGAAATAATAACGTTACAGCGTACAGTTCCACACTGATGTACAGTGACACCCAGAGTTTCTAGTTACAGTAGTGACGCGTGAATCGAGATAGTCCTAACAATGTTTATTATTAAGAGTCAGATAGTCCTAACAGTGTTTATAGTCCTAACAGTGTTTATTAGTAAGAGTCAGATAGTCCTAACAGTGTTTATTATTAAGAGTCAGATAGTCCTAACAGTGTTTATTATTAAGAGTCCTAACAGTGTTTATTATTAATTAACGTCATAAACCAACTACCAGATTTATTTTGCACCAGGGAACTTGAAGGTTCCTGCCGCGATCGCGGCAAAAGGGGGCGGGCTAGCGGCGTGGGGTCGTGGCCAATCAGAGAAAAGCTGAACACAAGTTGGTTGCCTTTAATATTCACGCGTCCCGCGTCCCTGTCTCCCTGTGAGTGGCTGTCTCGGAGTGATGATCGGAGTGTTGGACGTCCCGTGATGATGACCGGGAGGATGCGACCCTCTCTGCGCTGCCCCTTTGCCTCAAATAGATCCGCTATCAGCTCTATCTTTAATCTTTCGAAATGTTCAGTTGCTATCGCATGCACTTATCTGTGTTTCACCACACATATGAGTGCATGCTTAGCAACTGTTTGCCTGTTTTACTGCAACATCACCGACATCTAAGAAAGAAGGGAGATCCCCCCTTGAATGGCCCTTCTAAGGTTTCTCTCCTCCACATTGCCTGTGGTGCATTTTTTCCTATTGCTAGGTTTTAGTGAGTTTTTTCTTACCTTCGCATGGGGTATGTCTGGGAGTGTTGCATTTATTTTGCATTTATTTAAAAAAAAATTGTGTTTTTTGTTTTGTTCTTGACTTATTGTGATGTTTCTTCTTGACTTGTTTAAAGAAGACGTGTCCGGCCCATGGGGACATTAACGTGTGTAATGTTGTCAGGCCTTACAAATACATTTGATTTGATTTGATTTGATTTGGTTGAGGATAAATAATGTCAGCTGTAAACAAGTAAACAAAGGGTAAGAGTATTCCTTTTATTTTATGTTGTTTCTGATGATATTGTTCTATGTGATGAAATTGTTCTGTTTTCGACATAAGGATAGGATAACACAAGTAAGTTATGCATGTGGGTATCATGGACAGTGAGAGCAAGGATGTAGGGAGTGGTTGTAGGAGCTTTCCCGAGGTGTCGTGGGCCTAACCTAACAAAACACCAGTGAAGGGAGGTGCCCACTTGATGACCCTGGTGTTATGCTGGCTCTATACGGGCCTCACCAAGCCCCCTGGGTAGTATAGGAGATGGCCTGAACTATCTGCTGGTCTGCTAGCCACTTAATGTAAAGACAATACCCTGGAAGTTGCTATATTCAATCGATTGTTTGTAAATTGCAATGTCTATAATCCCAGCACTGTTTGCATATGACATTTCCTCAAACGGAGCTATTCAATTTGACACGTGACTGCATTTGAATTTGCTACTGGTCTGCAATAATTTCATATAAACCCTGCCTGGTTAAATATAGTTGACAATAGACTGTATCAAGCATGGCGAGGAGGATACCATCAGATGACCAGTGTACAAAATGGAATAAAACCATTTACTTGAAATATTTGTCCTCATTTGATTAGCTATTTAAATGGTAATGGAAGAGGAGTGAACTCTGTTTGCCTTGACATCTTTTTCTTCTCTCACTCAAAACACCTTTTCAATATGTGGGACAGCAAAAGAACACCTGGCGACTTGCTGACTCAAGCGGTGTGGGCCTCAATGCCCAGTGGTGGAGCCTATTAGAGCTCATTATTGTGTCCATCAGTGGCTTTGACACAGGAATGCTCCGTGGTGCATGCAGTTGCTGTACGTTGAATGGGGAAGCACAGTAAACGTTCTGAAAAGCGCCTGCCATTCTGGTTCACAGGGCACCAGGGGAGCCAGGTCGATTAAGCCGTTGCTATTGCAGGGTATTGTGTCCCCACTCACTCCACTTAACCACTCCTCCAGATACAAGACCTTTGAATGAGGTCTTCAGAAACAGAACTAGCTGCCCAAGTACATGTTTTCACCCAATGAGAGCTAATCGTAAATTGCAGGTGGTAATCTTCTAGGGAACATTGCTTGATTGAACACGCTTCTCTCCAATTTTATTGTCTGCAGGCAGGAGGAGAAACGGGTTGATTTCTCTGATAAGATTTATGTCTCTCTCTCTCTCTCTCTCTCTCTCTCTCTTTTTTTAATTCCTTACCCTGTACTGTAGTTCCAGCTTTGGAAAAGACAGGACCTAGGCGTGCTGGTCTTGGCGAGTGGCCGCGATCGCAGAGAAATTCAAAGCATGCCATGCACGCACAGAAGCTATCGAGCCAGAAGACTAAACACATACCTGGAGACTCATACTGTAGTAACCAACGACATATATAAAGAAAACAGCCAATAATCAGTGGGATGTGAGGCCTCTAAAAGAGGGAGTGGAATCCTTCTATTCAAAGTGACATACACATAGTATAATCTGAAGCAGCGACTATCTAGAGATGGTGTAGTGGTTAAGACCCCTGCCTCTGGAACCACATCTGGTATGATCCAATCATACCAGAGCCTTCTCTCCTGTGTCTCCCCTACTCTGTATCTATCTCTGTCTTCCTACTGTCTATATATAAAGAGAAAATACAAAACACTGTGAAGAGCCCACTCTCCTTTAAGAAGAAGTATGAATGGAGAATGAGAGAATGGATGGGGAAAAGTTGGGTATCGTGATTGGGTATTTATTTATACGGTATTTGTGATTATGTGTTTTCAATTAGATATTGTACTGTGTGTCGGGGGGGGGGGGGGTCAGGTGTCACAAAAGCACAATACTTTCATTCTGCAGCATTTCAGGTGTGCACACTTGTTTTTTCAAGCAAGAGCTTCATGAAAAATTAAGACAGTTCCTGTTTTGTGCCATGCAATGAAAAGAGTGAACTGAAATATGTCCATGCTTTGTTTGGTCTGGCTGGCTTCTACTTTTTGGGTTTTAGTCTGTGTGAGGGGAGAAATGGGACTGGGCAGGTTGTCAAAGCGTGCAATTCCAGCACAATTCCACATAATGCATACTTTAGCTCCTCTAAAGCCCTATGAAAGCATGCTGATTGACTGGGTCTGATGGTGATGATGATGATGATGATGATGATTATGATGATGATGGCGGTGCTGATGGCGAAATCCACAGGGATTTTAATCAAAATCAATTCACATATTGCCTATATTGTGGTATTTATGTAAGAATTATTGCTCAATAAACTAAGGATCAAACATCTAAAATACCTCTGGCATTTTAGAAAGTTATACTTGAAAGAGAGTTATGTGATGGTATGTTAAATCATCCAGGTCAACATGCCCACTTTAGCTTTTGGGGATTAAAACATAATACTAATGCTTCTTCTTTTTTTTTATCCACTTTTTCTCCCATTTTCTATATTTTCTCCCATCCCAATTTCGTATCATCCAATTCAACCCTCCCCTGTCACGAACGCTGTTTCTTGCCTCCCACAAGCCGGCTGCAATGTGGACTAAGTCATACATAGCACAAGTCCCCTCCGGTACTTGAGGTAACAGCAGTCGCATCTTTTCACCTGCGCAGCTCGATCCCTCAGTGGCGAGGAGTAACGCGTGGGAGGCTCACGCTGCCCCCGACACTTCCTGATTCTACTGCGCAGGCGCACCAACCGACCTGTAGGAGTCGCTGTCCACAACGCCTGATCCCCACCCATCAGTTTCCCACCCCCTAATACGGCCAATGTGTATTAGTATGAACGACCAGCTAAACTGAAAGCAATGTGGAGCGCTGGGCTCGAACATGCGAGCCCAGCGTCTCCGCATACGTGGCAAGCGCCTTGTCCACTACGCCACGTAGCCGCCCATACTAATGCTTCTTTTTAGTCAAGTGCCAAGTCATGCTACATTCATTCTACCATTTTGTTTGATAAGGTCACTTGATGTTGATTCCACAGAGGAACATTCTGCCCTGCAATTCAATAATTCCCCCAACATTTTGACTTCATCCATAGAGTCTGAAATAAATACCTGGAATATCACGGGATCATGTTTATTGAATCACAGTCCATTATGGACAAAAGGGAGAGTTTTGTATCTAAATTATATGTCCGTAAACTGTGGATGCCAAGAGGACAAACATAAAACCCAATGTTCCCAAGGAAGGTCCAAAATAAGTGTGTTCTTGCCGTGCAGAGCGCACTCAAGAAGGAATACGAATGACAGCTTCCTGATGAAAACAGTATCACTTGCTCAGGAGTAATGGGACATGCTATGTAGAGTCTCTTTTCTTCATCCTCATCACTGTTTTAAGTAGTCGTTTTTTAAGTCCTTTTAAGCCAAAAAGCCCTGTAAAGCCTTGGATATGTATGTGATGTAACGTGGAAGATATCTAGGATTCAATACACTGCTGGTAATAGTGGGCAGGGTGAGACTTTCCCAGCTTCTAACTCTGCTGCCCACATGATTAAAAAGGTCAGACTTGGTGGGAGGTTGAGGGGCTGCTTGGCGTGACTGACAATCTGAAAGAGCACTTAAAGCAGTGGCAGCTAACAGGCTCCTGTGGCCATGTGTAAGATGGTGCAAGAACAAACACAATCCATTCCTATTAAGAAAGTCTGTAAACAAGATAAAAGTAGGGTGGTGCTGGTAGTGGGTTGGGTGGGGGGTGAGGGAGGTGGTAGTGGTACTGGTGGTGGTAGTGGTAGTAGTGGTGGTAGTAGTAGTAGTAGTGGTAGTGGTAGTAGTGGTGGTGATGGTGGTGGTAGTGGTGGTGGTGGTAGTGGTAGTAGTGGTGGTAGTAGTAGTGGTGGTAGTGGTAGTAGTGGTGGTGATGGTGGTGGTAGTGGTGGTGTTGGTGGTGATTGTGGTGGTAGTGTGGTGGTAGTGGTGCTGCTGCTGGTAGTGGTGCTGTAGTGGTGGTGGTCATAGTGGTAGTAGTGGTAGTGGTAGTGTTGGTAGCAGTGGTGGTGGTGTTGGTGGTGGTGTTAATAGTGGTGGTAGTGTTGGTAGTGGTAGTGGTGGTGGTGTTGGTGGTGGTGTTAATAGTGGTGGTAGTGTTGGTAGTGGTAGTGGTGGTGGTGTTGGTGGTGGTGTTAATAGTGGTGGTAGTGGTAGTGGTAGTGTTGGTAGCAGTGGTGGTGGTGTTGGTGGTGTTAATAGTGGTGGTAGTGTTGGTACTTGGTAGTGGTAGTGGTGGTGGTGTTGGTGGTGGTGGTCGTAGTAGTGGTAGTGTTGGTAGTGGTAGTGGTGAAGCTGTAAATCCAATGTATGGATTTATTATCTAGTCTATTTCCTGTGACAGGAGAGGTGGAGAAGAGCTAATGCTGAAAAACAAATTGAGTTAAGGATACAGTATATGGGAAGACAGCAAGTGAACCATAAAAGACATGACTGATATGGCTGCAAGTGAGTTATTGTCCTATTTTCCCATCTGGAAAAGAACAAGCAGAAAGAGAATGGAGGGGGAAGGCTTGGGTATTATGCACATATGCAATGGGTCAGTAAAAAACTAATTCATCAATCACAGCCACATGATTCATCATATTTATTAGGCTTGTCTACACCAGTCCGCTCCTATACATTAATAGTAATGAGAGTAGAAAAACCCCTCCTAGCTCACTACTGTATTGTAAATATTGAGTAGTGGACATTTATACTACAGTACAATAACTTATAAGCACCCCGATGACCCGACTGTACGACTTGGAAGGAGGAGAGAGTGGTTTTAAAAACTCACATTAAATTTATTTTTGTATTTAACCTTTATTTAACCAGGAAGTCCCATTGAGATACAAGATCTATTTTGCAAGGGAGACCTGGAATTCATCTGTGTGAATATAAATCTAAGAAAGAAGAAGTTGAATTGTATGCGTTCAGCATACGCAGCAATCTCAGTCATATCCTCCCCTCTGATCCCAGCATCTGGCTTGTGAAGGTAGTACTATGGCTGACTCTGATCCTTACTTCAAACCTGCCAATCAAGGCCTTTGGGCAATGCAGGAATGTCCACTATTGGTCGTCATCCAGCAGCCTTGCACAGCGCTTCCTGTGCCCATGTAAACAAAGGGTTCTTGCCCATGGTGCCTGGCTGTCCTGCCCCCAACCCACCACCACCCTCCCACACACACCCTCATTTTACTGAACAGACTTAGACTACCACTTTTTGGTCACTGGGTACAATTAAACAAGACATAATAAATGTTCAGCATTAGAGAAGTCCAACATCCTTCTGTCTGCCAAAAATGCTGAAAATCAAGTCACTTTGGTGCTTTCATTTTCTAGATGGTTGTTACACTTCTTGGTATCGGATTTTACATTTTAGTATTAGGGGAATTCTCAAAAACCCTGTTTTGGCCTGGTATCGGTCCGATATCAGATACCAGTATTGGTATCGGTGCATCCCTAACACACACACACGCGCAACTCACGCGCACGCACACACACACACGCGCGCGCGTGCGATTTATATATTTGGAAATATGCAAAGGATCTTGATAACACATTGGTTACACACATGCACACACAAACATACACATGCACACACACAAACACAAACGCAAACACACACAAACAAACAAACACACGCACAAACACACACACATGCACAAATACATACACACACAGTATTTTGCATTCAGCAGAGCGTATGGTTCAAAGGTGGGCCATTATGTGTGTGAGCGGGTGTCAGAAATGGCTTCAGTAAGAGCTGTGTCCCTCCCTGATCCCCCCCCCCCCCACAACCCCACGCCCTACATCACCTCATTAGACTAATTAACACCTTTCTGATTTGCGAATGTGATTAATGATAGGGAAGCCAAATGGCCTCCACAAGGCATGTCATGCAGCACCTGGGGCGTTGTGTCAGAGACAGCATGGGGTCTAATGAAGAGACGTGGAGCAACACGAGGGGCGATTACCTCACGGATTACATCACTCCTGTCTCCTCCTCCATGCTGAGTTATGTTGGAGCTTGAAAATACCCCACACACTAGAATCCCAGTGTGTGTTTGTAAAACTAATTGATGAGCCACTAGGTGTGCTATCTTAAATTGCAAGTGAACAATTAACGAGTTGTTTAGGTTAAAGGGGTAGTTCACCCATTCATTTCGGGGCACAGCCTCCCCCCCCCCCCCCCCCCCCCCCCGACTAGCATATTAGGGGAACAGACTAGAGAGAGAGGGTCTGTGGGAAACATGGGGGGAATTCCACAGTATACTGTAGGTCCATGTATGTTATCAACAGGCCATTCCACAGCTACTAATGGTCCATAGCTGACTAAACACTGCACCATAAACACATGTTCAAATACAAACACTAACACAGACACAACATTTACATGGTCTCTCATTCGCTCTCTCTCTCTCACACACACACACACGCACACAGACACACACACACATCGTAACATAAATGCATGTACACACACATGCACTGACTGATATATACACTGATTGACATATACTGTACCAGCGCACACACACACACACACACACACACAAGGACAGACTGACAAACACACGTACACTGACTGACACACCACAAAAAAACACACACACACGCACGCACGCAGACACCTCAGCACCAGTACAGCCCCCTGTGATCCAAGTCATACTGTGTGTACAGTCTATAAGGTGTGGACCGATGGAGGCCAATTATTACACATAGAGACCCTGAGACCCTCCCTGACCTCCCCAGACCCTGGCCTGGAAGTTAGCACCCCCCCTCGGGTCCAGAGTCGTACAAGGCTGTCTGGCTCTTATATAACCAGTTGGCAAGCCCAATAAGAAAGTAATCTAGCGGATGGGCCGGGGCCAAGAGGTATAATACATTCCAAAAACCTGTTTCTCTTTCTGTCCTGACGTACACATATTATGTACACATACACACAGACACACATACACACACACACAGACATTTGCAGAGACACAGACAGACAGACAGACAGACAGACAGACAGACAGACAGACAGACAGACAGACAGACAGACAGACAGACACACACTCATGCACACACACACACATACAAACCAAGAGAAATAGACAGACACCCACACACACACACACACACACACACAGACACACAGACACACAGACAGACATTTGCAGAGACACAGACAGACAGACAGACAAACAGACAGACAGACACACACTCATGCACACACACACACACACACACACACACACACACACACACACACACGCACACACACACACACACACACACACACACACACATAGACATTTGTGCCCCATCAGTCCTGTATGATAACAGTGTTCCTATGACGAGGTCAGTGGCTGTAACGGACTGCTAACACTGACAGTCCAGTCATTGTTCCCCAGGTGGGCTGATCCCAGACCAGCCAAATTATCCTTATTTATGAAGAGTGCTGTAGGACGCCACTGTTCAACAATCTGTCACTATTAATCTTCCACAATTGCCCTCAGCGCGTGCCCCTCGTACTATATAACATATACATGTATGTGTGTTTTGGGCGAGGCTCCAGGTGGCGCGAGGGAGGGGGGGGGGGGGGGGGGCGTGTATATGTTGGTACAACACTGGGACCTTGGCAGAGCGTCTAGTCTAGCACATTAAAGGCCCAGTCAGTGATTTAAACAAATAGGTAGCCCAAAGCACCCAAAACCAGGAAATATTAATGGAGACATGTTTTCATTCTCTATTTGATTGGCTGAGACAAAGGTCAACAGATATTCATTTTTTAATTGCATTCTCTGTCATTTGTGGCTGTGAAGGTTTTGTTTACGGTGGTAATGTTTGTAAACCATTGGAGTAAAATAGATTTATATTCTCATTGACAACAGGTTCAAAAAATTCCAAATAATTTTTTTATTTCCATCTACAGATCAAACTGTTCAAGAATGTATGTGAATACAGTATATCCAACATTTATATGATACAATAAAATCACCAATTGGGGCTTTAACAATGACGATTCCTCCTGCCATCCATGCGTTTTCCAAGGAAAGATGAAGACATGAGGTGCCAAAAAAAATATATATATATATATAAATAAAAAAGGACAAGAGCACATACAGGGATTTTGAAGTTGTCATCAAGAGTTGGAAAGAACATTTTGGGCACATGGAGCTGGTTGGCTGGCTTTCAAGGGGAGCTTTACTGAAAGTGTAGTAGTGTGTGTGTGTGTGTGTGTGTGTGTGTGTGTGTGTGTGTGTGTGTGTGTGTGTGTGTGTGTGTGTGTGTGTGTAGAGACACTGTTGTGGTGAGTGGAGTGGAGTGTAAACTCACGCTTCGTGCACCGCTGCGATCCCTGGGCCTTGGTCCATCCGTGACAGCACTGCCCTCCACAGACATTCACCCTGCAAACACAGCCGGCGGTAGACAGGTCACACGCGCGCCAGCACACACATTTGGGATTCAACTCAAAGTGACAGAAACTCGGGCATATACAGACGCTATGCATTCACACACACACACACACACACACACACACACTTTTGTGATAACATCACACGTGCACAAAATATACACTCTCAACTTTTGCAAACCTCGATTGTGTCCTTCCACCCAGACAAACCCAAAGGTACTACATTTGGGGTACAAACACTAAAACACACACACACACAATAATTAGGCAGCAAGTGGGCCTACCTCCCCACCTGTCCCCTCCAGCCTTTGAATGACCTACTGAAGAGTTAGCTAGGCCTGATATGCAGAGTGTCCCTTCATGAGAGGTGGGGTCCAGGGCCCCTGGCCACAGGTGACAGTGTGGGAATCCACTAATAATCACACATCTCAGAGAGACAGGGGGCACACATAGGAGTAGTGACGTCATGTGTATGAACCAGGCAAGGGTCAGTTGGACCATATCATATCATATTTAATTTAATTTGGTTTTCGTTTCAAGAACAACTAACTTACTTACAGTCTACTGCTTGAACATTTTGACAATAAAAGTGCACACATACAGGCCAATACAAGCGGTAAATGAATACAACTATGAGTGTTCTTGTCTTGGAAGTGTGATTATGTAGAACAGGCTATAGGTACAATTTAATCAATTCAAGCTTTTCAAAAAATCAATACAGACTTAAAATGATGATATTTTTTTGTATTTGAGTTTTTTTGGAGTGGACTTTATAATACATCGAGATGTTTCGCACGTCGTTCTTCTCTGGCCCTTGCTGGCCTGGTGATGATGTGACACCTCGTATAATACATCTCCAGCCTGCTGCTCACTGTACTGGAAAATGAACTATTCTAAACGCGTTGCCTTCTTACCCGGGCTGTTTCATCTGGTGGTTCTGGTGGACGCTGTGGCTACTAGTGTGCCGGATCACTTGCTGATGCTGCGTGAACTGCGTGTCCTGGCGAATCGGGATTGGATTGGCTTGATTTCCCATCCTACGGGTCCGGACCTGGCCACCGAAGCTGGCCGTGAGTTCCACATTGTAGGAGCGGGGCTGCTGTCCCGCGGCACCGGAGCGCGACGAGATGGAGCTCACCCTGTGCCCCCGGTCCGCGGCGCTCGGTCCCGGCTGCAGCACGTAGAGCCTCCTATAGCCACCCTGCGTACTCTGGTCCATGGACACGAATGCCGGGGAAATGAACAAACATATTGAAAATATGAGGTCCCATCTAATCCAAGCCATTATCCACAACGAATCCACTGGAAAAAGAGATGAGACGCAAAACTTTTTCCCCCCGTAGAAGCTCCTTGAAGAAGAGGGTAAAGTTATTCGCTTCAGCTGCGCGCTCCGTCTAGCCTACAACTCTTGACCGTGACTTTAATCGCAAGTGAAAAAAAAGTGATATATCCCTGAGCATATATTCCTATAACAAGAATCGACCTCCAAACCCACATGCAAATATAAAAACATCCAACTAAAACTTAGGCTCAACTTGGAAAAGTCTCAAATGAAATTGGACACAAAAGTGTTACTATAGGGTCTAGAAGAACCCCAGCGCAGGGCAGGCAGGGGGGAGCTGGGCAGCAGATGTTACGGCTGCTACTGGAAGGTCTGTGCGATACTTTACTCCGAAGATGAGATTGAAAACTGTTTAAAAAGTTTCACTGTGTCAGGGCAGGAGTTGGTGTCGGGACCGAACAGCCAATCTCCGGCAGACATGACGTCAGGAGTGGGACGCTTATTGGAACACACAGTCTTGTGGGGCTGAACCCTAAAAGAAAGTTTTGGGGGAGAGTTTTTGGGCCCCTGTAGTGTGATTCTAAAGGAAAGCAACTCCCCAGTACAGTAGGCACAGACTAACCTGCGGCAACAGCTCAGAGCAGCATTACCCCCCCCCCAAACTTTTGATGAGGACTGATGCCAGAAATATAGTTGGCAATATAATGGGAACATTTCATGCGCAATGGTGCATTGTTACAGATAAGCACACAGCATGTATCCCCTCAGTGAAACAAAAACATAAACAAATAAGTAAACGAATACATAGATAGCTAGATACTATAAAGTTCTTTATTTAAAGTATGTTGCCATAGCCTTTGAGTTGCATTGTTATTTTTGGTCACACTGAAAACATAAATCAAAGCAGGAACTGACATGTGTCACAAACTGCGCCAGGAATGCATAAGGCCATGTGCACACGGTGCACCATCATTCATGCTTAGAGGCTCCTCGAGTTGCTTGACCACAGTTGCGTCGCCGAGCATTCCTCTGTGCGCCTCTAGCTTCTTAACGCCTTCGACCGAACTGTCCTAACTCCTAATCCGCCAGGGTACCAGCGACCCCTGGGCACATAGCACAGCAGTGACTCACCCTTCCATTGAAGACAACTGAGGATTTAGGGGCTGGACTCTGGAGGGGTGAGTTCATTGAAGACATGCATGTCTATAGACATTATGCATTATGCCTGAACAGTTTGGACCCATGTGTATTTTCCAGTCAGTTATTGCATTATGGCAAACATTGCAACAGGAAATTAACATGGGCCTGTTTAGAATCTTTATGGTGTCAAGATGAAACTGCCTCTACTCATCCTCCCGAAATTATTTTCTTTGGGCTAACCTGTAAATATAATCACATTACAGTATTACTTTTGGGGACCTCTGGAGGGGATCCCTGCATCCCACTTTTGAGAACCATTGCATTATTGGACATGGACGCAGCAGCGGTCTAGGACCTCATCCCCACACCCAAAAACAACACAACCCCCCTGGCCCCTGCTGGATCAGCGCACGCGTGTGTCTTGGAAAAACCACCACCAACACAGCAATGTGTGTTTCTCTTGAGAAAGTGAGCCTCTTACTTGTTGCCTTCAAACCTCCATGTCTCCGCTGTGGGGTTTGAAGAGGGCGGGTGCATACAGCAGTGTCATAGCCTAGTCTCCTCTTATTTATAGAAGACTAAAAAAGTGACCCACAAGACTTTTCCCTCCAGATAGTGGTGCGAGGATGGGGGGGAACAGAGCAAGCGAGAGAGAGAGAGAGAGAAGAGCAACATGTGTGTGTGTGAGATGGCTGGGTGGGAGCTGACTGAGGGGGATGTTGCTCTGAATTCGACACACAAGAGGTGATGGTAACCAGAGCCCAGTTTCTGTGTAACAGCATCCTCCAGCAAGGAGGAGGGGTCCTGCCAGATATGTGGGGAACGATCGACATGGCAGCAGTTCTAAGGAGGCTGAACCCATGATGGTGTGTGTGTGTGTGTGTGTAATGATCACCGGTGATGCAATGTCAAATATTTGGTCAGAGATGCAATCCTGACATCATTATGTGGGCCAGAGGAGCCATGATGGGGGGGTCCATCTGCCCAAGACACAGGAGTCACGCGGACATTTAAGGAAATCAAGTAACGTTACATCTATAAAAGCTAGCCTGAAGATGTGTCTGGGAATGTTGATGGTCATTCCTGGGATGGTTTAGGAGCCAGTAAAAAGTGACACCGAGCAGACGTTGTTGCAGGATGAGTATTTTAGAAGAAGCTTAATGTGAAACTTGGTCGGGAGACATTCTTTCTGGATGTTGCCTGGAAGTCTTTAAAACCTAAATAAATCACAAAGGAACAATGTTCAATCTTGAAAAAAAAGAAAAAATAACTCAACGAAGTATAACAAGTTGGTTTCCAAATAGGACGTCATTCTGAAAAATCTCCAAAAAAGGTGTTATGAGTCAGACCTCATAATGGAGGATCTGGCCGCCTGGCCGGTGTTACATTAGCTTCCCCGCTCCACATCTACCAAACTGGGTCCTGTCTAGAGTGTTCATTCATACTCCACTGATCCACGTAAAAAAAACACCGTCAGTGTGGCATCCATGAGCAGCTGTGACATCAGCACTGCATCTCAGCCGCCTTTTCTTTCTTTATGAGGATGTCGTCAGGCTGTCACCAAGAAACACCAGGAATGTGCGAGAGCAGCGGTCCAGGGCTGAACAAGCAGTACTCTGTTTGCCTACATCAAAGGAAACCCCTCCTTGAGACCCAGACGTCATGGCAACAAATCAGTCCAATGAGGTTTTGCCCGGTGAATAACATTTGAGAGTTACTGTACCAAACCGGCGTTATGAGACATCAACTTTCTTTTTACTGTAGGTAGGCATCCTGGCTGTGTGTGGTATAAAGCAAATGAAAATTTTGACACAAGACAAAAAGAAAATTGTCAATATTTCAATGTCATTTTTATGTATTTAATGACAGGGATTTTAGGCTGGAAATCTGGTTTACATCAAATGGTTAGGGGGGCAAACAGATAGTTGTGTGGCAATTGAAACCCTTAGCTTTGGTGAAACTAGTTAGTGAGCACAACATTCAAATAGGCCCTTCTGCACGAAGCTGCACGTGGGAAACACAACTTTAAAAGATTTGTTGAGTAAATCAACTAATCAATTATTTGGCAAAATACAATAATTACTAGTCGACCCAACAATGGAGGACTGCTCTAGTGCAAAATGTAACAGCGTCGTCATGTACTATTCCAAGATGCTTGTTGATTCATAATGTTGTCATGTAGCATTCAAACATGCCTGTTGATTCATAATGTTGTCATGTAGCATTCAAACATGCCTGTTGCTTCATAACATTGTCATGTACCATTCAAACATGCCTGTTGATTCATAATGTTGTCATGTAGCATTCAAACATGCCTGTTGATTCATAATGTTGTCATGTAGCATTCAAACATGCCTGTTGCTTCATAACATTGTCATGTACCATTCAAACATGCCTGTTGATTCATAATGTTGTCATGTAGCATTCAAACATGCCTGTTGATTCATAACATTGTCATGTACCATTTAAACATGGCTGTTAATTCATAACATTGTAATTTAGCATTCAAACATGCCCGTTGATTCATAACATTGTCATGTACCATTCAAACATATTGTTCTGAGGTTCCAACTGTCCCCATGATGGATAAACAAATGCATAACATCATCTGCAAACAGAAGCAAGTGTCTTCACACACAGCCTTTATGGCCACAGTACTGAGTCCTTTATGCTCTTATCAGTCAGCCTACAATAGGCCTCTTCCCTTCACAGCGGCAGACGGAGCCACCGCTCACTGTGACAAAATGACACTGGCGAAGGGAAACATCATCTCTATGATAATAATAAGACAATGGAGAAAAAAAACACAGCGCTGAGATAAAAGCAAATCAATGTCAAGGTCATTTTCCCTGCAGGAGAGAAAAACACATGGGGGAATATATTGCAGGATCTTCCTTGTGTTAGACATGATGATGAGGGAGTGTACCTCTACTGGATCCATCAAATGTGTGTGTGTGTGGGTGAGTGAGTGTGTGTGTCCACATGCACCAGTATGAACTGATAATTTTGCTTCTACTGAATCAATGTGTAGAATGCACTGTTAAAAGTATGAATGTGTGTGTGTGTGTGTGCGCGCACGGTGGCTTGCAGGGCTGGATGACACTTTCATGGCCTACTGCCTCCACGGTGATGAACGTCTCCATGCGGTCCCGCTGGCTCTGGAATGACTCTTAGATTCCCCTCCTCACATTCTGACACTCCACGGCGGGTGGTTAAAGTTGGGCCAGTGCACTGTAACGATAAGGCTATAGAGGCGGGATTGGCTTTTTTTTTAATATATAATTCTAAGGCAACATTCCATACATACAGTCCATGATTGATTTCCGTTGGTTCCATACTGTGGGGTTCTCTGTGTGATGGTTGGAGAGGTTAGGTCTTAAAACATTGCTGAAGAGGAGTAGGGTTAAGCCTCGGATATAATGTTCATACACCAGGCAGAGTATCCTGCAAGGCTAAAATAGAAATCATAAAAATACACTTTTATTTCTCTCCTTTCATACAAGTGAATAAAAAGTAATATTTTTGGATTTTTACTTAAAATTTCACCTCTCTTTTTGCGACATAAGTACATCTTTGTGATATTAACATCTTGATTTCACTCAAGAAAAACTTCTGTCTTAAGGTGTGCAGTGACATTGGGCTGAGGAGTGGATGCTGTAGGGGGGCTGACAGTATTTCCTCCTTCAGGGTTCCGCCATTGGATAACCTCAGCAGCGGGAGGGTTCTGTTTCGAGGAGGGTCATTCCGATTGGCCGCGCACTCATGTCCTGCATCTCTGCGATTAGTTGCTCCAGCTCTGCGACGCCATCCTTTAGGTCATCATGGAGTTCCCCTGTAGCCACGTCTGTGTGCATTTGCTGAGGAGGACGCAGGAAGGACAGAATGTGAAATGGTACCGTTTCAACTATTATGAATTGTATTCTATTATTAATTATATTCTATTATTAAAAGACCATACCAATGTCTACTGCTCTCCATTACCAGAGATTGTCCCTGTGTTTAAAGGAACATGCTACCAATATGGGAAATGTGCCTACCATCTTCTCCAGACAGTGTTAATTTTGTCAACGAAAATAATGACTATATATGGTCGTCAATGAAGCTTTTCCCCCCGACGACAACGAGACGTGACGTCACGTTAATGTAGATCATGTGATACTAACGTAACAAAATTATTCATGCATTATAGTTGACTACATCCGAGGACACAAAAATTTACTTTACAAAAACCATGACGAATTCTCTCTTAATCGCCGTTGACGCTGAAACACGTCATTCCCCGCCATGCTTATTCTGCCGATGACGCTGGACAGCGTCTTTGATATCAATATTTCAAAAATCTATTTCTTCCCCGGAGACATTATATGTACTGGCGAGCCCCTGTCAACTCTCTAACGGTTCAAGAGCGCCATCTGGTGGCCGATGGGCAGATCGCCCAGGGAAGAAACAGGGAAGTGGAAGCTGGTGCTCATTTCAATTTGGTCCGATCACTCGCTATAGGTCCAGGGACTCGAGCTCGACACAATGGATATCGATCCGTTGCCAATAACTCGATAAACAACATGATTTGGACGTATATACTATTATACAACCTGGAAATGGATCGGGTATTTCTATATCCCATAATAGAAAAAATTCTGTTCCACACTCATCTCCCAACGGCGAGAGGAAGCTACGGTGAGTTTCAGCGTTATTTTGTAATGTCTTCTATACTAACTGCTCCAATGATCATATCACCCACACTAGATGAATGATATAACGTTGCCCACGGAATTATAAACGACCCCCCGCCCATCCGGTCAACATCAGATCATACGTAGTAACTTCTAGAAGTACGTCCATTTGAAATTTTTTATCTCGCGCCGATTGCTATCAAACTGTATACAATCATCAATATAATGCATTTAGGGCTATAAATCACGTTCTGGAGAAAGCTGCAGAAAACGATAAAAACATACTTATACTTTAGACCGTATTTTAGTATGAATATGTGAATGAAAAAGTATAACGTTGCTACACCCTAATAAATAAATGTTATTATAGACTATTTTTGTTTTATCCTGTTTCTGTACTTGCATATATTATAACCACCTTTACTGAAAGTTTCATTATGCATTGTGTGTTGAGTACTGACTTTTAATAACTTTTTGTTCTGCAATAATAAAAAAAAAAAAAAAAAAAAAAAAAAAAAACGTTGCTACACCCTGAACAATAGATATAGGACTTTGAATGGGCCATGGTAATGTCAATTTAGCAATACAATTTAAAAAGTTATAGCCCTGCAAAGAAGGGGAACTTCTCCATGTTAAATAGGGCTGGCGAGGGATGGTAAATTATGAATTTAACCCCGGCGATCAAAGGGTTAATTTATGTTGACTAAAACAAGATGAGACAAAATAATTATAACTTTTAGAATATTTCACGTTATTATTTCAGCATTTCCCATTTCCGGACCCTACTAGTATAAGTTGTTAATGAATCCCTTTAGCGCTTGAAGTGCACTAAAACATCGTCATGACTTTTTATTTTTCATATAATGTTGGGTACATGCTCAGTAGAGTTAGAACGCTCCCAGTCTTAGGGGCTGTGATATTTTGTTACCACACTTTATGCACATAGAAGTGCGGTGGCAGGTTCGCTAAGATAATGTTGTTAGCCGAATGCTCTGATGGAGGCCGCCATTTTAAGTTTTAAGTTTAAAGTGATCAGCGATCTACGGTTGTACTCGACGGACAAAAGGGAATGTGTGTGTGACGTGTGTGAAATTTGTACTGTAGGTCCCAGTGAGAATTGCAATCAGTGTGTAAAAAAAAAAGCAATTTAAATCAGAATATGTTCCATTCCATGTCTGACTATTTCTGAATCTATTGACCATTTCAAGGAATGTTTGGTTACTATTGGGCTTCTAGCCTTCTACTGAACTTATTGTGAATCAGCTGATAGGGTTTTGGCTATAGTCTAGACTATACTTAATAAATAGAATTGCATTATTTACAATATAAAAATGCCTTTTTTTCATTAGCGAAAACTAGACAAATCATCAGTTTTCTGCAACTAAATCTAGACAAAAACAAAAAAGACAAAAATCGAGACTAACACTGACTAAGACTAAAATGCTCAGACCTGTAACTGACTAAACGAAAAATAAATGAAGGTGACTAAATATGATGAAAACGAAAAAGGAGCATTTGACACATGACTAAGACTAAAATTAAAATAGCTGCCAGAATGAACACTCCAGAGTCAGACAAGAAGATAGATACCTGTGCGCTCAGTAGAAAGCTATCCGGGTGCAAGCTAGCCTAGTGGTCCTCATCTACTTCCATTACTTTGTGCTTACAACCAGACAGCTTTCTACTGAACGCACAGAGAGGAAATTGATATCTATTTACTTGTCTGACTCTGGAGAAGACAATTCGGAAATCACAGTCAAGTGGTCCATTTATTTCCGTTTGCGCATATACTTGCCTTATTACGGTAAAACGGTTTTTAGTTCATGCTAACGTTACCTTAAGCAAGTTGCCTTAACACTTTGAGTGCTAGCCACGAGAAATCTCGTTATTTCATGCCATGCGTTGAGTGCCAACGACGAGAAATCTCGTTTTTAATCGTAATTTTTTTTATTAGCAATTTCCATTCATTTTATCATCAATCTAGCCTCACGTTACCATTGGGACTGGCTTTGAGCTCGAACAGGGAAAATACTGCCCCCTATCGTCTCTCCGGATGGTATTGCACCCATTGGATTGGACTGAATGAAATGGATGGGAAAAAAAGACTCCGGAATCCACATTTTACGTATCAGGCATGTAACCGGAGACAATCCCATTCATTGCCCACCCTCAGAACAGCGTGGAATATGTGTTTCCAGTACCCAGCGTTGGATCAATAAACGCGATCGATATTTGGAATGGCGATCAGGAATTGGAATAATATTTTTGGAGAACATCTGATCTGAGGTAAGGAATACATTTGACCAGTCTTGGGGTAATCAGAGTTTTGGGCTTGAACTATGGGTGGTTTCCTTGAAACTATAATCTGAAAATTGAGGATAGGTAGCTAATTTATGACATTTTAGAGGGCTTTTGTTTTGAAATGCCACATCAGAATGTACTGAACACTTCTGGGTGACAGTCTGAGGTGTTCTGCTACGACTCTGAAGTGGAATTGGGATGGAACTATGGGTGGTTTCCTTTAAATTATAATCTGAAAGTTGAGGAAATATTGCTAGTTTATGACCTGTCAGAGGGCTTTTGTTTTGAAATTCCACATCAGAATGTACTGAACGTTTCTGGGTGACACTCTGATGTGTTCTGCTACAACTCTGAAGTGGAATTGGGCTTGAACTATGGGTGGTTTCCTTTAAATTATAATCTGAAAGTTGAGGAAAGGTAGCTAATTTATGACATTTTAGAGGGCTTTTGTTTTGAAATGCCACATCAGAATGTACTGAATGTTTCTGGGTGACACTGAGGTATTCTGCTACAACTATTTTTTTTTATCCACTTTTTCTCCCATTTTCAATTTTTTCTCCCATCCCAATTTTCGTATCATCCAATTCAACCCTCCCCTGTCTTTGAACGCTGTTTCATGCCTCCCACAAGCCGGCTGCAATGTGGACTAAGTCATACATAGCACGAGTCCCCTCCGATACTCGAGGAAACAGCAGTCGCATCTTTCCACCTGCACGGCTCGATCTTTCAGCGTCAGGGGTCTGGGCTTTGGAGGGGCCCCACCCCCGTCATTTCCTGATTCTACTGCGCAGGCGCACCAACCGACCTGTAGGAGTCGCTGTCCACAACGCCCGATCCCCACCCATCAGTTTCCCTCCCCCTAATACTGCCAATGTAGTATTAGTGCAGACGACCAGCTAAACTGAAAGCAATGTGGAGCGCTGGGCTCGAACAGGGAGGCGTACCTGTTCAAGCCCAGTCTCAAGTATTTGTGGTGAGCGCCTTGCCCACTGCACCACGTAGCCGCCCATTCTGCTACAACTCTGAAGTGGAATTGGGCTTGAACTATGGGTGGTTTCCTTTCAATTATAATCTGAAAGTTGAGGAAAGGTAGCTAATTTATGACATTTTAGAGGGCTTTAATTTTGAAATGCCACATCAGAATGTACTGAAAGTGTCTGAGTGACACACTGAGGTATTCTGCTACAACTCTGAAGTGGAATTGGGCTTGAACTATGGGTGGTTTCCTTTAAATTATAATCTGAAAGTTGAGGAAAGATTGCTAGTTTATGACATTTCAGAGGGCTTTTGTTTTGAAATGCCACATCAGAATGTACTGAAAGTGTTTGAGTGACACACTGAGGTGTTCCGCTACCACTCTGAAGTGGAATTGGGCTTGAACTATGGGTGGTTTCCTTTAAATTATAATCTGAAATGTAAGGTAAATTTATATAACATTTTCGATGGCTTTTATGTTGAAATGCCACATCAGAACGTCCTTTCCCTTTCTGAATGTAGCGCTTATGCTAGCTAATGGGGATGAACGTAGGGCTGGGCGATATGACCAAAAACGATAACGCGATAAAATTATAAAATTATTTTCATATAATTCGATATCGATAATTATCGTCGATATAATGTCTGTCAAGTTTAATTAACTTCTTATGCTGCTGCGAATGTCTCAAGTCGAGTTGATGTCGTCATCAGTCCGCGCACGTTAACAGTAGCCGACAAGCGGAGCATCTCATGACAATAAATATGACACTAAAACTCTTCCGCCACAATATATTGAAACGACGTCCACTGTATACCCCACCCACACTACTTAAACGTGGCCTCAGAATTCAAAACACACACATACTCGGCACGTAAATATATAAAACAACGCCGTGCAAGCTAATTAGCCTAGCTAGCCTGTTGTTTATAAGTGGTGTATTCCATGACAATGTGCTAAATATTACACTAAAATACTCTTCCGCCACAATATATTGAAACGACGTCCACTGTATACCCCACACTACTTAAACGTGGCCTCAGAATTCAAAACACACACATACTCGGCACGTAAATATATAAAACAACGCAGTGCAAGCTAATTAGCCTAGCAAGCCTTGTTGTTGAGTGAGTCCTAGTACCTCTGGGTCTCCTTCCGGATCTCGTTCGCTCTCGGCCATCTCCTTCACTGATTGGTTGTTAGCTGT
The DNA here is from genome assembly GCF_963971535.1 of Notolepis coatsorum. NCBI lineage: Eukaryota > Metazoa > Chordata > Actinopteri > Aulopiformes > Paralepididae > Notolepis > Notolepis coatsorum. Next base: position 113,782,326 of record NC_140173.1, on the reverse strand, counting down.
TGTGCGTATGCACGTCACGTCATCACGTAACGTTGGTTGTTGTTAGTGGGTGTGCTGAGCCGAGGCTGAACGGAGCCAAGCTTGGAAATCGATATATCGAAACTTTGCGACCACGTTTCATGTTTATTTCGAGGAAATAATTTATCGCGATAGTTATCGTTATCGTTTTATCGCCCAGCCCTAGATGAACGTTCATGTCACACTCGCATATACGATATGAAATATTGTAACTGAACATAACATCTCTCGCTAAATCGTATGAGATACAAAGGAACTTCACTGATAACACGTGAAGGGGAAACACAGGATGGCAACTTTACATAGGAAGGCAACTGGCTTAAGGTAACGTTAGTGTAGCATGAACTAAAACCTCTTTACCGTAATAAGGCAAGTGTATGCACAAAAGGAAATAAACAAGTGGACCACTTGACTGTGATTTCCGAAGTGCAGGCTGGCTTGACCGCAGTAGAAGACGGTAAGCACATTTCCCATAATGTTGGTGTGTTCAAAACCCTTGTGCATCCCTAGCAATGGTGGAACTCACTGGGCTTAAGAGATGAAATGATACATCATGTTTAAAGCCATATAATTTTAACTGTTTACTATTTTTAAAACATTTTTCTACCCATGATTAACAGTAATAGCATAATCTCAATATATCTCTCAACAGATTACTCATATTTATGAATTATAACCACTCAAACCTGTGTTTGTTTGATACAACGTGTTTTTTCATCGAAAAAACGGATAAATGTTGTTTACCATATTTCTCATTTTTTTTTGATAAATTACATTTAGAAATATCTCGATGAAATACCTCTGAATACGAATCAAAAAAAATATTAAAGATTCGATGACTAGTTCGGCCAGAAACGGCGTTGAGGCGAAACGTTACAACGTTTTTTCTCATCGAAAAAAACGGATGAATGTTGTTTTTTACCATATTTCTCATATTTTTTTTTGATAAATTACATTTAGAAATATCTCGACGAAATACCTCTGAATACGAATCAAAAAAAATATTAAAGATTCGATGACTAGTTCGGCCAGAAACTGCGTTGAGGCGAAACGTTACAACGTTTTTTCTCATCGAAAAAAACGGATGAATGTTGTTTTTTACCATATTTCTCATTTTTTTTTTTGATAAATTACATTTAGAAATATCTCGACGAAATACCTCTGAATACGAATCAAAAAAAATATTAAAGATTCGATGACTAGTTCGGCCAGAAACGGCGTTGAGGCGAAACGTTACAACGTTTTTTCTCATCGAAAAAAACGGATGAATGTTGTTTTTTACCATATTTCTCATATTTTTCTTTGATAAATTACATTTAGAAATATCTCGACGAAATACCTCTGAATACGAATAAAAAAAAATATTAAAGATTCGATGACTAGTTCGGCCAGAAACGGCTTTGAGGCGAAACGTTACTAAGCGCTCAACTTATCCAAATCTGGTGCGGGCGGTTCCAAGTTGTTTTGCGGCAGAAATCTTGGACTCGCCTCGCTGTTGGGAAGAGAACCAGACCTGCTCCGTGCAGGACACTTCCTCGTTGGCGCGGGCCGGCTTTGGGGGGCTTGTGTTTCGGCGTGTGGCACGCTGTCGACTGCGCGGTCCGGTTCGTCTCTGGTTCTGTCTCAGAAAATCCACTCGCCCCCCCCCACCACCACCCAAAACGATGTCTCCGGCGTTTCAATCACTAGCAGCCCGGTACAGCATATCTCACCTCCCTTGAATTGTGGCAAAGTTATCTGTGGAGCGATTACGCCACCATGCGTTTTACATCGGTAACAGCACATCCTGACCTAGACAGGGTCCTTAGCTCGTGGAATATGCAAAGGTTTGGAAGATATATCGAGAATTGAACGAATAAGAGCATATTTAAAAATGGTTAAAAATGCCGTTTTAACATGGGAGTGGACGGAGAGTAGAAAAAGGGACCAGGGGTAAAGAAGGCAGTAAATACTGTAACTATCTTTCTAGAGTGTTTCATGTTATAAGCTTTTCACACAATGAACATATGTAAAATTAAGATATTTACCCAATTTCATGAAATAATAATAAACACAGACACCGCTGTGCTCACACACACACTCAAAATATTTCAAAAAAGTAGAAAAAGGGACCAGGGGTACACAAGGGTTAATGTTGTATTCAAAGACTCTACTACAAGCCCTGGACGCTGAACATCTGTATTCAGTTGGCTTCATTTGCTATTAAAATCCCATGACATTTTAATAATTCCCCCCTCCATTTTAGTCCTTTTGTCTGCACCTTCTCATCTATTTATCACTACGTGCCAATTTCCTTCTTATTTTCGTCTAAATAAATACATTGTTTTCTCTTCCTGGAAAACGTACCTAATCCGTGAGTGACGTCTCTCTGCACATTGGCGACCACACACAAAAAATCTCCCCGGCACCCTCCAATGCGCAGGGACTTTAGGATGTCAATCAGAATGTCAATCAAATCGGCCTCAGGTGTGGAGAGACGTCACTCACCCCCCCCCCCCCCCAAAAAAAAGCACTGACCCGGTCAGTTGTACCTATGAACACAATCGGCAGTGTTCGCGGGAGCATGTGCGTCCTCGTGCGCTTGCTTCACTAGTCCACTAATCATTTCAGCAACTAGTGGTTATACAACTCCATTGGATTCCTTCAAGCGAGAGACCATCTCCGGTGAGACATCAAAATGACACAGGTATGGTCCTCTAAGGCCCTAGAAAAGACTGTGCCACTCATTGTTACACTTTGTTTATGTTTTTTGGATGTGGTGGACATCTGTGCTGTATATATAACCGATAGCAAGTTACTGACTACTCATGAAGTGGTCTCACAACTGTTCTAGAGTCTGAATTACTGTAAGACTTAATGCAGCCATCAAACGTTCACATAGGACCCATAAACGCTTTCAAGGAGAACCTCCTAATACGGAAGCAGTTGAATACACACATAATGTATTAATTGAAATACATAACACACGTCAAGACACGAGACAAGAGGAAGGTATGTTCTGTGCTGCACCTTGGCTTTGGTGGCCAGACTCCTCATGCTGAGGCGCGTGGAGGAGATCATGGTGAGAGCTTCCTGAGGGTTCGCCTTCTTCTTACTGCAGCTGACGGTGACTGGGAACAAATGAGAGACAGAAGAGGATTACTCAACTTCTTTGAGTCTACTTCCAGTGAAAGGTACAACAAGAGGATTGCGGAGCGGCTGGTCAGCGGTTTCCAGCTGTCAGCGGTACCTCCGGCTTGGTCTGTCGTCCCTACAAACACAATTGGCAGTGTTCGTGGGAGGGAAGCCAGTGGGGTATGAGTCCTGGTCATTGCAAACAGCGACTCCTACTGGTTGGTCGCGGTGGCTGTTCAGCAGGGAAGGGATCTGGGGGAAATAGCGTGAACTTCCGCATGCGTTATGTTCTCCCAGTGAAACCCCTTACTGTCAGGTGAAAAGAAGCGGCTGGCGACTCCACATGTATCGGAGGAGGCATGTGGTAGTTCTACACCCTCCCCAGACCGACAATAGGGCAAATAGGGCAATGTGCGCAACGACCAGGAAGGGAATTGGCATAACGACTAAATTGGGGGATGGGAAAAAAAGATGGAAAGAAAAAGACAAAAGGATTGCTTTCCATTAGAGAGGAATAGCACCTCCTCTTTGACCCCTAAAAACAGAGGAATGCCGTTTTACGACCACTAACATGGTTAAACATAGACAGGATGGTGAATAATTATTAGTTCCCCTTTCAGGCTATTTCACATGATTAACAGTTTGAGGAGGGCTTAAGACCTCAAATATTACTTATTTAGAAAAAAAGTTATAGAACTTAAACTTAAAAGTTATTAAACATGATGATGGATTTCTACATCTTCTCTCGACTCCCCCCCAACACACCCTGGTTTGAGAACCATGGTCCTAGTGAACAGGAAGTGATGAGGAGCATGTCTCGAGTGTCTACAGTAACTTCCACTGGTGGTCTTCCAGGACAGGGATCAGAGTCTTCAATGTAAAGGAAGGAGGTCCAAGACACTCAGAGCTTCAGGACGATCAAACCTTTTCATGAAAAAGGCCACGGACCCTCATCAGAGAAGGTTTTGGTTGTTAGATGTGATTTAGTACAGAATTTCGCAACCGTCTTTACTGTGAGTGGGGAGATAACAATGGAGTGACAACTATGATCAGAATAGTAATCTTTATACATCCTGTCATTGGACAAACTTCAAGTGAATAAAACTAAATTTAACTTGTTTTAATGAGGACCCCCCCCAGAACCCCTTCAAAGACCCCTGGGGGGGGGGGGGGGGGGGGTCATCGACCTTACTTTGAGAACTCATTATACAATGCAGTTTAGTATACAACCAGCAAATCTACAAACGAAGTGCAGGGCTCATGCAACTAATAAAGCAGAACTGCCATAAAAAGAAAATACAAACATAAATATATATATATATAATATATAATAATGAAATGCACATTTCCCTGATCCAGAAAAAAATGGTGGATTGAGGTGGGCTCCAGCATAAACTAGACGAAGGAAGAGATGACAGATTCAGAGAGGGTCACAGACCTCTACTATAGGTGGTCTGCAGGGGGATCTTTGACACTACAGACTGTGACCCAGCCACTCCACGCATGACGAACACGTCCCACATTCAGTCAAAGGAGCGGACACTGCTACGGATGATGGATGCATGGAATGGGGGAGAAGTATGGAGGGCAAAGAGTCAGCCGTCCCTCAAGTTAACGAGTGGTCACCCCTCACCTCACCACCATCTCTCAGGACAGGACGGAAGGGGGGGGGGGGGGGGGGGGAATGCAGAAGAGTGAGAAAGAAAGTGAACGTGCAGAGGTGTGATAAAGAGATGGAGGCAAGAAAGAGAGGAGAGAAAGTGAACAAAAGATAAGATAAACCTTCATTAAATTCAGGTGTCAAAGCAGCAACTGAAGCACAAGAGAGGAGAGGTTGAGATTAAGAATCCAAAGAAGCTATAGGATAATAAGATAAAAAAATTAAATAAAAAGATAAAGTCCTTGAAATTCGCATTGGATCTCTGAGTGAGTGAATAAGTGAAAAACTATCAATAATATAAATATGTGCGTATTTACTCTATCCTAAATCCACCCAGGTATAACATACACAACACAACTATTCTATGTCTGCCCTGGTATAATACATAACATAACTATATTATATGTCTGTTAATGTACATACCTCTAACCTAAGTCTACCCTGGTACAAATATACCTAACTCTAGGTCTACTCCTGGTACACTATATACAACTAACCCAAGTCTACCCTGGTACTCTATCCTAGGTATATCCTAGCCGGGGGCGACAGTGGCTCGGGAGGTAGAGCAGTCGTCTTGCAATCCGGAGATTCCTGGTTCGATTCCCGCTCCTCCCAGGCAGCATGTCGATGTGTCCTTGAGCAAGACACTTAACCCCTAATTGCTCCTGATGAGCAGGTTGTCACCTTGCATGGTTGCCTTCGCCGTCGGTGTGTAAATGTGTGAGTGAATGGGTAAAATGTGAGGAACAAATTGTAAAGCGCTTTGGATAAAAGCGCTATATAAATGCAGCCATTTACCATTTATTCCTAGGCTACTCCTGGTACACTATATATAACTAAGATTCAAGAGTTTTATTCATCACATACATACCAGGGCATACAGTGAAATGCGGTTGGCCATGCCCGCTATGATTGTGCAATAAAACAATAGTAATAGTAATAGTTATAATAAAAAGATAACTAGAATAGACATGGTAAATAGACATTAATAAATCGCTTAAAGGCACTGGATAGCATGTCCCTATGCTATACTTGCTGTTACTAACTATACTATACAACAATCACAAGTTCTTTTCTTAAAGTGTCCTTTTCCTTCCTTTAAAGTGTCCTTTTCTTGTGTTTAAAGTGACCTGTGATGCGAGTGCAGAATGTTGTGCTTGTGCTTTTCAGTGTTCTGATGGCCTGAGGGAAGAAGCTGAGCCTTAGTCTCTCTGTTCTTGTTGCGTGTATATGGAGGCGTTTGCCTAACGGTTAACCGCAGCAGCTTGAACAGGCTGTTATTGGGGTGGTGAGGGTCCTTCATTATTCTGCAGGCTCTGGATTTGCACCTCCTGTTGTATAAGTCCTGCAGGGGTGGTAGTGCAATACCCGTAGTCCATTCTGCTGAGCGCACCACTCTCTGTAGGGCCTTCCTATCCTGGGCTGTGCTGTTTCCAAACCAGGCAGTGATGTTCCCAGTCAGAATGCTCTCGACAGCCCCGGAATAGAAGGAGTAGAGTATCTTCCCTGATACTCTGAACTTCCTTAATTGTCTCAGGTGGTAGAGGCGCTGTTTCGCCTTTTTTACTACAGTGGCTATGTGAGTTGACCATGTCAGGTCCTCTGTGATGTGGACTCCCAGGTACTTAAAACTGCTCACCCTGTCTACGATAGACCCATTTATCCACAGTGGCTTGTGTGTCCCCTGCTGTATTCTCCTAAAATCCATGATCAGCTCCTTGGTTTTACCAATGTTCAGGAGTAGGCTGTTATCCCAGCACCAACGTGCCAGTACATCAACCTCCTCCCGGTAGGCCTTCTCGTCATTGTTAGAGATCATCCCCACCCCCACATTGTCATCGTAAGCTAGGTCTAAGCTAAGCAAATATACTGTAAAGTACTCTACCCCAGTATAAACAAACAGAATATAACTAGTCTCAGCCTTGGTCTATCAATAAATATATATATATATGCATGATTGAAGAAAGATATGTGCTTTTTATGTAGTAAATGTCAAATAGTTTCAGATTTTTGGGATGTTTTTGTTTATCATCTTCTTGTTTTGTCCACCAACAAAGTCCACATTGGGAACAAGTGTTTAAGTAGCTTTAACGTGTTATCCTCTACGATGTACTAATGTCTGTACTTTTACCCAATACAATCAATCAATCAATCATAGCAACCGATCATGCAGGTCATGAATTTGTTTACCTTTGAAAGGTTCCTGTATTTATGATGCTAACTTGACATCTTCTTACATGGTGCTTCTAGGTGTGCATGCCATGTTAGCTGATGATCTGAATAAATTAAAGGTATCAGCATATTACTGTGCCTGGGGTGTTCTTTAAATGTATAAAGTGATTTTAAAATGTTCTTTAAGGTTATGAAGTGATTTGGGAATCTCCGCTAGTTTATAAAGCACTGGGATTCTAGGATGATCCACTTTCATGAAATTATGTACATTTCTACATCAATACATGGCTGGGAGCAACATGCAGTTGTATGGATCTACCTTTAATTTATTACATCTACGGTGCCCACCATCTCTGCCAACACACCCTTGAGCAAGGCACTGAAACCTCAAACTCCTTCAGTGGCATTGCAATTGCGACCTTACACTGTGACTTCTGGGAAGAAATGGATACAATATGTGTAGTGGGACTGTGTGTGTGTGTGTGTGTGTGTGTGTGTAACTAGGAGGGATATGAGGACTGTGTGTGTGTGTAACTAGGAGATGAGGACTGTGTTTGTGGAACTACTGTAAAACGGATGTGTGACGGATATGTGAAAAGACACTTTAAATTGTCTTGCATAAATTGACAATAAAGTAATCATCTTCTAATGATGGCTGAGTGAACACAAAGATAATGTATGTAAATATAACTCAACAAGCAATGGCAAGATTATTATGTCCAAATAAATAAATACTCAATAATGCAACTACCATTTTGGTTCTCCGTGTTTTAAGTGCAGCATGAATGCTCAGATTATGACCTTAATCAAAATACCACTTAGTGTAGTAATTACATCAACGTGTTTATAGTAGCCAAGATTTAACTGCAGTGTTATCATATAAAAACCGGACTCGCTGTGGGCCGTATGGCAGTGTGTGCCAGCGCTTTAATGAATGGGGATACATGCCGGTGTTTGCAGTGCTAAAAAAAAATATATATAAAATATCTTGGCTATGGATCTAATAATATAGTCGATTGTCATAGAGTTTCTTCCGGTCAAGATGCAAAAAACAGATAATTTTTCCATCCATACATTCCCGTTTCATACCGTGGTGAATATGAGTATAGTTTTAGAGTAATTCTGTGTAATCCCAGGAAACGCCGCTAAGCAGCGTTTAGTGCATTTCACTATATTATCGGTATTATGTTTCATCATGCATGCATGAAGGGGGGGGGTTTATGCTTCGATCGTCACCAACGGCATACTTTGTGGAGTAACGTTACAGTAACACTTTGGGATCACAATGAAGGCATGCTCGCATCAACGCAAGATTGATACCATATAGCCCTTACCTTGACTAGGATGTACTGCAAAAAGAATATTCCAATTATCTGATCGCCATTCCAAGTATTGATGTCGATCGTGTTGCCAACATAATCCACCAAAGGATATGAATCGGTGGTGCTTGATTCTCCCCAATCCATGTGTTATAAACGTGGTTATAAATCGCATCACAAGAATGTACTCAACCTCTACCGCCTTTAACTATAAAAGAACACAACACTATAACGTACCATCTTTAGATGATTAAGGAGGAGACGGTGGAGGACAGGAGACGGGTGGAGGAGAGGAGGGGTGGAGGAGAGGAGACGGGTGGAGGAGAGGAGAGGGGTGGAGAGGAGGGGTGGAGGAGAAGAGAGGGGTGGAGGAGAAGAGAGGGATGGAGGAGATAAGATGGGTGGAGGAGAGGAGGGGTGGAGGAGAGGAGAGGGGTGGAGGAGAGGAGAGGGGTGGAGGAGAGAAGATGGGTGGAGGAGAGGAGGGGTGGAAGAAAGGAGAGGGGTGGAGGAGAGGAGAGGGTGGAGGAGAGGAGACGGATGGAGGAGAGGAGAGGGGTGGAGGAGAGGAGGGGTGGAGGAGAGGAGACAGGTGGAGGAGGATGAGGGGGTAAGTAGGTGGGGTTATGAAAAGACAGCCTCTTCACCTGTTAAATCATTAAGATCAAAAGCCCTCCAGCAACATGGCTGAAGGACACATGACGGAAGGTGGGGGGTTCATACCACTGTGTGCGGAGCGGGGTGGGTTGAGAGACACAGAGAGAGAAAGACTGAGAGAGAGACAGTGATAGAGGGACATACAAACACACAGGCAGAGAGAGAGAGGGAGGGACACAGATAGAGAGAAGGACATATAGGGAGACAGATATACAGAGCGAGAGAGAGAGAGAGAGAGAGCGAGAGGGGGACAGAGACAGAGAGGAAGGGACAGACAGAGACAGAGAGGAAGGGACAGACAGAGGCAGAGAGAGGAAGGGACAGACAGAGGCAGAGAGAGAGGAAGGGACAGACAGAGGCAGAGAGAGAGGAAGGGACAGACAGAGGCAGAGAGAGACAGACAGAGAGACAGGCAGACAGGGAGAGACAGATATACAGAGGCAGAGAGACAGACAGAGAGACAGGCAGACAGGGAGAGACAGATATACAGAGGCAGAGAGAGACAGAGAGACAGGCAGACAGATAGACAGGCAGACAGGGAGAGAGAGGGAGAAGGAGGGAGGGAGCGTTGCCTCCTCTTCCACATTGCTATTCTCCCCATGTTGTCCACTGTGGGCTCCTGCTCCTCAGTCTAATGTTTAATTCAGCACGGTGTGTTGCTGTAATGAAAAACCTGAGGATCCTGGAGATTAACAACTTTACCGCCATCGCTCTATAGAACACACCGCTGCATCTGTCTCCAATCGCTGCTCCACCTCTCATGTCTCCATCCCTCACCTCCTCCACCCCCCCCCCCCCCTGAAAAGCCAGGAGTAATTAATGGTCTGGATGGTGGACGGCGGCTGAGCAGAGGCCAGCGGGGCAAGCGGTTTGTTTGGCTTCTTTTTACTGGTGGTGTAGCCCTCCATCCATCAGAGCGGACCCCAGGGAGACGTTAGAGCCTGATGGGGAGGTGACGCTCCACCCGCCTGGAGGCTCCTGGAGGGAGAACCTGAGGCTCACGTGTGGCGGGCGGGGCGGCGTCGGGAAGAACGCGCTGCTATCGGTGTCGTCAAGGTGGGCGAGGAGCTCTTGTGTGAGTCAAAGTGCATGTTAGAATGAGTGGATGTATAATGATAGTAAATTACCACCAGAGTGTGGGGGGGAGGTCACTATCACCTGTTTGGACCACTCCTGTGAGAGGAGAGTAAGTGAGGGGAGTGTAGTTTCAAGTTTCATTATTAGTTGTCATACAGAAGTACAGAATACTTTTGTCGACTAATCGACTAATAGGGGTCAGCCCTAATACATGTATACAATGTACAATGCAGAGTAGAAAAGTAACTGAGTTACAATACAATATACTATATACTATACAGTACAATGCAGAAATGGGATGAGGTACAATTTAGGTAAAATTTACAGTAAGGTGTAATGAGGTATAGTATGGGTTGTAGTGCAAATTCTTTACCAATAAATATAAAGTGTGTTTAGGTGTCTAAAGTGGGTAAAGTTGGTGCTGCAGTGGGTTGTTGTTTCAGCGTAACAGCTGTGAATGGGATAGTTAAGCCACACAGATCTGAAAGTTTGTCCGTTATTGACCTCCAGAAGCGGGCCACTGGTGGGCAATCCCAATACATATGCATATAAGTGCCAGTGGCCTTTTGAGAGCACAAAGTGCACCGAGAGTCGGTTATCAGTCCCATAGCAAATAGCTTCCTAGGCGTAAGATAGGTCCTATGAATATAATTAAAATTAATTTGTTGGTGATTGGGGTTGCGGGAAGATAATGCCACATTTGCCCAAACATCATCCCAGTCAAACTCGGGGTCCAACTCCGGGATATCCACCTGCCAGATTGTATCCAATGATAAATTTTTATACGTGGATTGAATTAAGAGCGTATAAAAGTCTGAGACAAACCCTCTGGAGGTCGTCCTGTCCACTATGAGCCTGAGGAAGGGGTGTGGGTGCAAAGCTTGAGCCCACGGCACGCCATGCGCCCTCAGCGCTGACCTTAGTTGAAGGTAAAGAAAAAAGGACTCGCCGGGAAGATCATAAAATTCTCTTAAGTCCTGAAACGCACGGAGGCCGTTCTTATCATAAATATCCTCCAGAGTATGAACTCCCCTCCTCTGCCATTGAGGAATATTAACCGGCTTGTGCCCAACAAGTAATTGCTGGTTATTAAAAATTGGAGAGTCCAGGTGCCATGGGCATTTAACCCCACACGACCTCTGTACATTACGCCACGTTTGGATCACGTGAGTTATGATCGGTCGATACCTCAGCCGGCATTTCGAAATAGAGACAGTGGAGTACACCACATCCTGCAATCTTAGCGGTGAGACCGCCGCCGCTTCTAAGGAGCGCCAAGATACAGCATCTACAGGGTCTAGCCAGCACATCAGAGGTCTCAGTGAGAAGGACCAGAAATAAAGCTTAAAATCAGGGATTGCGAGGCCCCCAACTTGTTTCCTACGTTGAGTAGTAGCTCTTTTGATTCTTGGGCGTTTGTTATTCCAGATAAATTTAGATACCATCGATTGTACCTTGCGCCAGTGGTCTATTGGAGGGGGCAGGGGGAGCATTGAGCTAACAAAATTTATCCTAGGCAGAACGTTCATTTTGATTATGGAAGCTCGGGCTTGTAGGGAGTTAGGAAGGGACGACCATCTGTCTAGATCCTGGCGTATTTTATCATAAGTACCCGTGAAGACTTGTACTTAGTAGTTTGACTCAGCGTGGGGAATATCTCTATACCTAAGTATTTTAAATGTTCCACTATGGGGATATCAGCTGGTAGTCGCACCGCCTTGGCCAGCTCATTAAGAGGTAGGCAGGCTGATTTGTTCCAGTTAATCTTAAAGCCTGACAATTTACCAAAGTCGTCGATTATTTCCAATAATTTTGTGGCCGACCGGGAAGGGTCATCCATAAAAATCAGTAGGTCATCCGCATAGAGAGCAATTTTGTGTGGTGTATTATTGATCATTATGGGGACGATGTCCTCTGATTGCCTAATAAATTGGGCCAATGGTTCGAGGGAAAGCGCAAATAGTCCCGGGCTCAGAGGACAAACCTGTCTAGAAGATCTGGAGACTGGGAAAAGTGTGGAACAGTTTTTGCCTGTCAGTATCATTGCCGACGGCGAGGCATACAGGACTTTAATCATATGAATAAAATTCTTTCCCAGACCCATGACCTCAAGTACGTTCCACAGGTATGACCATTCTAGTCTGTCAAACGCCTTCATGGCATCCAAAGACAGAACAGTGGACGGAGCTGTATTGTCTTTACTGTTATCGACTACATGCAACAGCCTCCTAAGATTATCTGCAGCCAGGCGCCCCGGGATAAAACCAGTTTGATCGCAGTGTACCAATACCGTCATAAATCTCTGCAGGCGGCGGGCCAGCACCTTGGCAAACACTTTTAAATCGGCCCCGAGAAGACTCAAGGGCCTATAGCTACCACAATCATTGGGATCTTTGTCCTTCTTGAGAAGTAAAGAAATCAGCGCCATGTTGACATCTCTTGAGAACTCCCCCTGTTCGATAGCGTAATTGATCATATCGAGCATCAATGGGCCCAGTTGGTCCCAGAAAGCTAAATACACCTCGGGTGGAATACCATCCCAGCCTGGTGCCTTACCCCTCTGCATTTCAGCGATCGTCTCCCTTAGTTCCATAAGGGTGATCGGTTTCCCCAGTTCCTTAGCCTCTTCCTCAGAAATGTGGGGTATCTCAAGCCCGCCAATGAACGATTCAAATTTAGAGTCGTCGAGATTAACCTCTGAGCTATATAACTGTGAGTAAAACTCTTTAAAAGTGTCGTTGATCTTTTTCGAATCAGTAGTGATTGTACCCTGTCGCGTCTTGATCGAGGGGATATCCGAGAAATGATCATTCGAGCGTATTTTCATTGCCAATAGATGGCTAGGCCTGGAGCCGTGAAAGTAGTAATTTTGCCTTGTCCTATGTATCAAGAACTCAGACTGTTGTTTAAGTATGGAGTTTATTTCCTTCTTGACTATCTTACGTTGTGTGTTTAGTTGTTCACTATAGTTAGTTTGCAAAGATGCGTATAGATCCGCAAATTATGTTTCCAGTCCTTCTAGTTTTTTTGATCGGGATTTACGTAAGTTGGAGGAGAAAAGTGTGACATGACCCCTGATAAATCCTTTCAATGCGTTCCATAGGACCCTGGGGTCATCGACCGTGCCAACATTGATCTGCAAGAATTCAGCTAGTTTACTCCCGAACTCAGAGCAGAAATCATCGTTCTTTAATAAGGTTGAGTTAAAACGCCACCTGGGAGCTCTCGTGGAGAGCCTGCCAAAGGTTGCCACAAGGAAAATCCCCTTGTGGTCCGAGAGAGCCAGGGGAACCAATGAGACGTCGAAACTATCAAACAAATTAGGGGATGCGAATGCATAGTCTATTCGAGAGAAGGTTTTGTGTCTGGCAGACAGGTGAGAGTAATCCTTGAGGGTGGGATTGGATAAGCGCCATAGGTCTGCGAGCCCAGTGTCCTGGGCCCACATCCTGAGGGCCTTAGAGGACCGCTTTTGGTCGCTCATTTCAGAGGATCCGGACCTATCCATCTCCGCATCCCAGCACGCATTAAAATCGCCACTCACAATGAGAGCGTATCCAGTAAGTTCCAACATATTCTTCGTGATTGTATTATAGAACGCTGAATCAAATGTGTTAGGGGCATACAATGCTATTATTGCCATCTTCCTATGAGAGAACTCAACTTTTGCTATAGTAATCCTTCCCTCCGTGTCCGACCACACATCCAGGACTTTGATATCAAGGTTACGTCTTGTAACTATGACGACTCCTTTCGTCTTATCATCGGCTGAGGATGAGGAGATAACGTGATATTGTCGATTTGCTAGCCTTGACACATCACCCACCAATAAATGCGTCTCACTAAGGAGAGCAATGTCAATATTTCTTCTCTTCAATAACCAAAGGACACTGGCACGCTTGTGTGGGGCGTTAAGACCTCCTCCGTTCCAAATTAAAATATTCAATTTAGCCATGGTCGAGTTTGTCTAAATGCGTAGAGAACATACCAGTGCAGCCAGGCTGAGTACAGAGGCGCTGATCCTGGCGGGCCCAGACGGTCAATCCCAGGAGTTCAGAGGAGGAACAATTACACACATATAAGACAACAGTACATAAAACACATAAAAATACCACCCCAGTTACAACCCCCCCTCCTTCTACTCTAAACCCTAACCCACCCGTCCTATTATAAGTAGGGTTGGGCACCGAAAACCGGTTCTAATAGGAACCGGTTCCTAACTTCCGGTTCTGGAACCGGAAGTAACATATTTGAATTTCGATTCTAAATTTCGATTTTTTTTTTTACTTTGTTAATTAATACCCTAGTTACAGTACAGCAACCAAATTAAACTGTATCAAGTCAACTGAAAATGTGAATAGTATGATTTTCTTTTTGAAAAAAAAAAAAAAAAAAAAAAATCTCCTTCGAAATAAGCTGTGACCTGTTTTGACCTGCACCTCAAAGAATCGGAATCGAGAATCGTTTAGAACAGGAATCGATATGGAGAATCGGAATCGGAACCGGAATCGTTCAAATCCAAACGATGCCCAACCCTAATTATAAGCCCTCCTATACCCACTCTCCAATCCCCTCCCTATGCCCCATCCACTAAGGATGGTCATCTTCCTATCATTTCCCACTGGAGTCATGGATCCAATAAGACGCTCCCCACTCCGACCCCCCTCTAGATAAACCCCTGATTAAACCCCCACTAGTCCAATAAACCCAAACAAATTTAATTCAATAAAGATATCGGTCGAAAACCACCTGAGCCTTGGCCCTAACATGAGATTATCATAATGGAAAAAATAGCCATTATTATATAATAACTCAACATCACCCCTGCAACCATAGCCGCCTGGCCCTAAGAGCACCGGGAGCGGCTGCTCTATGACTATTGAACTTGGGGAAGCAAGGATATGATCTTGCTCCACCACTTTTTGATCATATGAAAAATATGATATACCCCCCCCCAATATATAAATCTAACCATAAGCCCATAACTACGTAATTTCAATCAAATTAATAATACGCAATGACACTTAATAACACGTTTTTAAGTTTCCAAAGATTGCGAACCCCCCCCCCCCCCTGCCCCATTATGGTTTGATCCAGTTCCTCCCATCTCCAGCGCGTAGACCTTGGCTCACTGCCTCACAGCGCTGCAGTCTGGCTGCACGAGTCAGTGTAAATATCAAAGCCCACAGAGTGTGTCATAATATTGGTGGCAGGCAGGCATTTCCAGTAAGTTGTTCAAATAAAAGGATTATGTTAGACATAAGTTACTATTGAGTGGTAGTAGAACTTCTACGGTTCTACCACGCAATACATAAAAGTGTTTCACGGTCCCGAATTGCGATCTGGTCATACGGTTTCCTCGAATAAATAATAATAACGTTTCCCTATCTGGTTGGCGTTAGCTTTAGTGCTAGCCGCTAGCTAACGTTATCTAGATATGTGGTGTGAGCTCAGCTGGATGACGTTGACTTCATTTCCAAACGTTAACGCTATCGCTATCTATATGGCAGACGAGCAGGGCCATATAGATAGCCGAGGGGCCTCCATTTTTTTTTTTACTTTTTTTTTAGATCGATGTCATGATTGTGCACTGCAGACTCAGGGAGGAGGCAGAGAAGGAGAGAAAGAGACACAAGATTTACAGGTAATGGAAATATATCTTTTTTCTCTTTCTTATTAAAAACTTGGCCTATTTGAAAGGAGATTGATTTAAAGGGGAACTATCTTATAAATGGCCTTTTTGAGTGTTTAGCATTGTTTCCTAGCTATGTGAACTTATATTAATATGATCTATGTCTCAAAATTCTCATATTGGCGCATTCTTCCAATTCTCCTCTCACAATATTCACCCTCACTGAACTGAGTCGTTTGAAAATGTGATGTGATGTCAGAGAGACACCGCTGCATGTTAATGTTCAAGAGGCGGCGCCGCTCCGCAGTGGTTTAGGAGCCGCCCTGCAGCCCAGGCTCAAAACAGCTCGAGATCTTGAGGTAGAAAAATGCTGTTTTTGAGGACTTGATTAGAAATACAAAACAATGAAAAAAAAAATATATATATTACAGAGGTGTTCCATAGACTCACAGGAATTGTGTAAAAGTGCCCAAATAGTGAAAGAAATAGTAAAATAGTTCCCCTTTAATAAAAATGAATGAGCGAAAAATCAATATACAGTGTATATACAGTATAATATATTATTATTATAGTAATTGGCTATCATACTGCAATATAAACTGAGTTTTATAGTGAAAAGAGCAGCTTTATTGGTCAAGATTGAAGGCTCTATATTGCAGGAAATTGCACGTACAGGTTCATTACATTTAAAAAAAAGTCTGCCATGGAGGGGGTCGTGCCGGACCGCCTCCAAACCACCCCTTGCCTGTCAAAATAAAAAATAAAAATAAAAGATTATAATAAAAAAAAAAGTTTAATACAAATTATATTCTTGCACCCCCACTTTCAACTATAACTAGGCGACCATGCCTGCAACCATCTATTTCCGAGTCTGTGTATCAACGTCGCAATGTTATAGCACAAATGGATAAAGGAAAATTCAAAACAAAATTAAATTAAAGCATACCAGCAGATAGTCTAAGGCAGGATCGGATCACAGATAAATTGTGCAAACAGATGTCATTTAAACAACGACAATAATAAGGGAAAAAAGGGGGTTATGGTCAAAGTGCACACCTGTAACAGCCCCTCTGAACAGGCACAACGGTTGGAATGACATAACCTATGTAAGAATAGAATTAAACACATTCATTAACCCGGGGATGGTAATAAGCAATACCTGACACAACCTGTTATCATATATTGTTTCAATAAAGATATCGGACGAAAACCACCGTGAGCCTTGGCCCTAACATGAGATAACTATAATGGAAAAAATAGCCATTATTATATAATAACACAACATCAACCCTGCAACCATCTACTTCCAAGTCTGCGCATCAACGTCGCAAAGTTATAGCACAAATGGATAAAGGAAAATTCAAAACAAAATTAAATTAAAGCATACCAGCAGATAGTCTAAGGCAGGATCGGATCACAGGTAAATTGTGCAAACAGATGTCATTTAAACAACGACAATAATAAGAAAGGGAAAAAAGTGGGGTTATGGTCAAAGTGCACACCTGTAAGTGCCCCTCTGATCAGGCACCACGGCTGGAATGACATAACCTTTGTAAGAATAGAATTAAACACATTCATTAACCCGGGGATGGTAATAAGCAATACCTGACACAACCTGTTATCATATATTGTTTATATATATATTCAACCGATCTTCTCCTACCGAAGCCCAAAGCTCAAAACAGCCTGGATATAAAAATAAAAGCATACAAGAAGTTAGTTAAGGACCCGATCACTGTTGAATTGTGCGAACCGATGACACTTAAACAGCAACAACAACCAAAGTGCGTAAATATTAACGGGTCTCGAATGTCTCAGCGCAGACGTTAGACGCAGCCCGCTAGCTAGCCCGAGGCTAGCGCATAAGCTAGTGATGAATCCGGATAGCACGTTAGAGTCTGTTATGTACATTGTTCAGCTAGCTCGTTAGCTTCCAAAGAGGCGATACACAAGTACGACCATGAGGTCAGCATTAGCAAGTAACAGAAGTCATTGGGAAGCCCCGCTAGTTGGATGGGCAGTGGACAGTTAGCATGTATAGGCATGACAGCATGAATAATCGGCCCTATCAATGTATTCAGGCCCACATCGCCAAGTCACTCACCCGTCATAGATATCAAGCTACAGTCTCGGCTATCCCCTCGAGATATTCCTTCGCTTTAGCCAACGACCAAAATGAACGCAGACCATCGACCTTATCCAACACAGATAATTTCGCGGGAGCGAATAGCGTGGGCCTCAGGCCTAGTTTCCATAGCTTGGACAGGACCACTTTGTATTCGCCTCTTTGTGCTTGAACCTCCGGTGTAAAGTCTTCGAAAATGGCCACTTTGTGATCGCCAAGCCTTAGATTACCCCTTCTGGCACGAGCCGACCGCATGATGAGTTCTCTCTGCTGTAGCCTGTTCAGCTTGACAATGATGGGCCTCGGTTCCCTGTTCACTCCAGGAGTGGTCCTGCCCGCTCTGTAGGCCGATTCACATACGGGAGGGGAGGGGAGGACGTCATTCCCCAGTATTTCTTGCAGCAATTCCGGCATGGTCTCAGAGAGACGGCCTTCCCCGCTGCCCTCCGGTACTCCAACAATCCTGATGTTGTAGCGTCTCTCCCGGGACTGTATTTCCACAATTACCGACTGTAGTTTGGCAACTTCGGCCTGCCTAGCCAGCAGGGAGAGCTCCAGATCCGCCATCTTCTCTCCCTGTAATGAGGCCTTCGTCGTTAGCGCAGCTAGTTCGATAGCATTAGCCGAGGAGACAGCGTGCAGCGACTCCATCTTGTCTATCAACGGGACAACCGCCAACCTTATTTCCTCTGATATCTCTCGATGAAGGATATCACAAAAATCCGCCAGCACTTTTCTTTGTGTTTCAGCGAAGCGTGTCTCAGATTCTGCATGGAGCTTGGTCATGACCGAGAGCACAGCTTCGCTTATCTCCCCGACACCGGGCGATGGTGCGGCCAGGCCCGGTGGTAGTCTGCTGGCTGGAGCGCTCATGGATCTGGTTTCCACCACCGACATCGCAGAAAGTCTAAAAAAGTTGACGACAGTAGTTGAAACTCGACGACTTAACAAGCAGACAAAAAACAAATAAAAATAAAATAAAGACTAATGGGGATAACGTATATTCCGCACGGTAGAAGGGAGCTCACGTGAAACACGTCTACTCCATAATCGCCTAGCTCCGCCCCTCCACATAAACGCTTATATATCCGTGAAAACGAGTCCGATTATCCTAACACTGATAACATAGATTCCTTACCTGAAGTCAGATGGTATCCAAATGGTTTATTCCAATTTCCGATCGCCATTCGAATTTTTTTTATTGATCCATCGTGTGTACAGTATAACCCATATTCGCCGTGGCTCAGAGGCTCCAGAATGAACTCTGGTAAACCCCGGCTGCATCAGTGAGAAGTAAAATGTG
The DNA here is from genome assembly GCF_963971535.1 of Notolepis coatsorum. NCBI lineage: Eukaryota > Metazoa > Chordata > Actinopteri > Aulopiformes > Paralepididae > Notolepis > Notolepis coatsorum. Next base: position 113,763,249 of record NC_140173.1, on the reverse strand, counting down.
GAGTCAGAAATCCGTTCTCCCATTCACTTTCATTGAGTCCATTCCAAAAGGGTGATTTACCATCTGGGAGACGATAGGGGGCGCTTTTTTCACATCTGAGCGCCGGCGGTCCCTGGATTTCCAACGGTAGGCTTGTGTGATGCAATATGATTTCAGATCGCTAATAAAAACGAGAATACTCGTGACGTGGCATTCAACGGTCGGGGGGTAAACCCGAGAAAAGCCGTGAGTGGCATTCAAAGTGTTAAGGATCTTCTGACTGACTTGGAACTTCCTTAGGCGCCTAAGGAAGTAGAGGCGTTTCCGTGCCTTCTTCACAACACTGCCAATGTGTGTGGTCCATGTCAAGTCCTCGGATATGTGGACTCCGAGGTACTTAAAACTGTTCACTCTCTCAACCGGTGCCACGTCGATGCCGAGGGGGCTATAGTCCCTGACCCCCGACCTCCTAATGTCCACAATCATCTCTTTTGTTTTGCTGACGTTCAGGGAGAGGCAGTTCTCCTGACACAACTGCGACAGATGACACAACTGCGACAGATTCTTTACCTCTTCCAGGTAGGCCCTCTCATCGTTGGCAGAGATCAGGCCCACCACTACTGTGTCGTCAGCAAATTTGATGATTGTGTTGTTGTTCCACTGTGCCACACAGTCGTGTGTGTACAGCGAGTAGAGGAGGGGACTCAAAACACAGCCCTGGGGGGCCCCTATGTTGAGCGTGATGGATGAGGAGTAGTTGCCTGCTCTCAGTTGCCTGCTCTCACCACCTGGGGTCTACCCGTCAGGAAGTCCAAGACCCACTGGCAGAGGTCATAGTTCAAGCCCAGGTCCCTGAGCTTGGCTATGCGTTTGGAGGGGACTATGATATTGAATGCTGAGCTGTAGTCGATGAACAGCATTCTCACATAGTTTCCCTGCCTCTTGTCCAGGTGTGACGCTGCTGTGTGCAGCACATGGGCTATGGCGTCCTCCGTGGACCTGTTGGGGTAATATGCAAATTGCAGGGGGTCCAGGTTGATGGAGAGGGAGGAACAGATGTAGCCCTTCACTAGCTTCTCAAAGCACTTCATGGCTATGGAGGTGAGAGCTACAGGGCGGTAGTCGTTGAGGCAAGCGGGCATAGATGTTTTGGGTACAGAGATAATGGTGGACTTCTTCAGACAGGTGGGGATGATAGCCTGTTCTAAGGACAGGTTAAATATGTCAGTGAATACCGGGGCCAGTTGGTCGTCACAGACTTTTAGGACGCGGCCGGGGATGCCGTCCGGTCCTGCTGCCTTCCTGATATCCCTTTCTTAAAGGTCCTCCTCACCTCATGTTCTGTTAACCTGAACACTGAGTCTCCATCGGCAGTGCCCCCCCCCCCCCCCCTCCATTGGTTTGTAGGCTGGTGTTGTTATTCACAGCCTCAAACCTCGCATAGAAGGTATTGAGATCATTTGCTAAGGAGATGTCACTGTTCAGCTTGAGGGAGGTGCCTTTGTAATCTGTCATCGTTCCGAGGCCCTGCCACATACCTCTGGAGTCAGCCTGTTCTAACTGAAGTTCAACTTTATCCCTGTAACGCCGTTTTGCCTCTATTACTGTAGGTGTGTTTGTGTGTAGGATCCATACCCTGTATATGATGCAATGAGAGGAGCTCATAATGTGATGTTGTAGTGTGTTTGTGTGTGTATGTATGTCTCACCATGGCCCATGTCTATGGCTCTCTGGATCACTTCCTTGAAGGAGCCAGTGTCTTTCTCCCAGCCACTCCCCTGCAACTCACAACGATGGGCCTTGGACAGGAACTGCAACGCCTGTCACACGCACACAAACACATTAACAGTGAAATGGTTTATTTCGGGGACACAGACACGCGCGCGCGCACACACACACACACACACACACACACACACACACACACACACACACACACACACACACACACACACACACACACACACACACACACACACACACACACACACACACACACACACACACACACACACACACACACACACACACACACACACACACACACACACACACACACACACACACACACACACACCTCTCTTCATCATCTTATGGACAAATGAAGCAAACACGCTCATGACGCCACTCAACAAACAATCAATTAATTAATTGAAAGAAGAGGGGGGGGGGGGGGGGTTAGTGAGAGGAAAGGGGGGAGGGGTATTGACAAATCACACGTCTTCGCCAAGGGCCATGAGGTTGCAACTCAGGCGTAGGCCATAATTACAGCTCTGTCTGCGCATGGCATTCAGACATGGAGCCCATCCATCATGACACAACATACGTGCAATGCCGTGAAATTAATCTGCTCACCATTCCTTACTATAATACCATCAGCTATTAATGAGCCTATAAATAGCTTGTTAAGAGTCAGTGAGTCCATTAGGTGAATTAGTCTTTCTAGTCATATGGAATATTTCACCTCTGGCGTTTGCACAGAAGGTGTCATGGTGATGCAGAGAGGACACTAGGACATTGGGACATTGGACTGGACGTTGCTAGAGTGATGATTTTCAAACGACAGTGGCTCAGGATGTAGAGCACTCGTATGGAATTCGGAAGGTTCCCGGTTCGATTCCCACTCCTCAGCGAGTCGAAGTGTCCTTGAGCAAGACACTTAACCCCTAACTGCTCCCAATGAGCAGGTTGGCACCTTGCATGGTTGCCTCCGCCGTCGGTGTGTCAATGTGTGAGTGTGAGGAACAAAATTGTAAAATGCTTTGGATAAAAGCTGCTATATAGGGGCGCCCTCGTGGCGCATACCATAGTGCCTCGCGCACCTACGTGGCCGACCCGGGTTCGATCCCAGCTCCCGTCGTTATTTGTCGCATGTCCTCCCCACCTCTCCTCCCGTTCACCCTCTCCTCTGAGGGTCCTACGTGACCAATAAAGCTGTAAAAATGCTAAAAAGAAATATTTAAAAGCTGCTATAATTTTTTTTTACATATTTTCTTATTAAATATTCTTATGAGCCACATGTTTTATTTTTCCAAAAATCCATCCTGCTTGTAGACTGCTTAACTACTTGCCTACATGACTTGTTGTCTTAATCAACAATCTGTTTTTCAAAGGGCTTTGGCTTTGTGATACTTCCAGAGAATCATTTGAGAAACACTCAGAAACTGACCTTCTCGTTGTCCTCTTGGCTGGTGCTGAGGCCGTCGCCGTACAGCCGGGCGTACTGCCGCCATACTTGGGCATCGGTGCTGTGGCGGGAAGTGACACGCCCCAGGAGCTTCTGGAGACTGGAGCGGATGGACACCGCCTGCTCACCATGCCGGTCGGTCATCTCCTCCACCACCGCTCGCACCAAGATCTCCAGAACCTGAAACAGGCAGACAGAGAGCGACGTATGATCAGCAAAAACATTTAACTAGCGGAGTGCGTGTGTCCCAGTGGCAGAACAATCTAGTATGTTATACTAGACACTAGGGGTGCTAACCAAACACACATTCTCCAATTTGATATGAATTTAGACTTCGAGGTCATGATTCAATTAGATTCTTTATGCATACAATGTATACAAGGTGCAAATCCAGAGCCTGCAGAATAATAAAGGACCCTCATCACCCCAACAACAGCCTGTTCAAGCTTCTGCGGTCAGGCAAGTGCCTCCGCATATACGCAACAAGAACAGAGAGACTAAGGCTCAGCTTCTTCCCTCAGGCCATCAGAACACTGATCTCTCCACACACAAGCACACATTAACACACACATACACGACACACACAACACAATATTCTGCACTCACTCACACACAAATGTACCATAGGTCACTTTAAACACAGAAGAAAAGGATACTTTAAAGGAAGAGAAAAAAGGACACTTTAAGAAAAGAACTTGTGATTATTGCATAGTATAGTTAGTAACAGCAAGTATAGCATAGGGACATAGAAGTAAAAACTGTAGATTGTATAGTAGTGTACATAGGACCCAGTGCCTTTAAGTGATGTATTAACATGTCTATTTTATCATGTCTATTCTACTTATTTTATTACTATTTACTATTATTACTATTGTATTTTTGCACAATCGTATCGGGCATGGCCAACTGCATTTCACTGTATGCCCTGGTATGGATGTGATGAATAAACTCTTGAAACTTGTATACATACTACAGAGCTATAATTGTGTATATATTATACACACAGACACACAGCTTGGTTTGGCTAAGAAAAATACCGTTTTTCCCCCAAAGTCATACACAATGAAAATGAGCCTTAAACATTATGCTAATAGCAGTATCCATATACCATCAGTTAAACAGAGAAAAAGAGACAGAGGGAAGACAGGAGAAGCGTCGCTATACAGTTTAACATTTCTATACATGGTATTGAATGTACAGTTTTTCCAAATCTTTCGTTCTGTATTGAGGACGTTAGGGTTTAATCGACAAACTCGTCAAAAATGTCTTTCCCACACACTGAAGGAACTCTTTCTAAATATAATGCATACAAGGGTGTACTAATGACTGTTCAGGTAATGACTCATTCAGTGTGGAAATAAAGCAAAAAATAATGAAATGAAATAATGACATGAAACACGACCCCTTCGGTATGTTATGAGAGCGGCGGTAGATTCTTTGGGTCTTACTAAGCCCCGACGCGTGAAGCTCAGACGCATAACGCTCGGACACTTCTAATCTAAACCCAAGGATATGACTAAAAGCGGATATGAATCAAGCGTGAATCAGTTCCGCCGTACAGTCATCATCCTACGCATACCGGCATTCTATTTTACAGTAGCTCCTCCGGGACGTGCCGACAACCCACCACCTCCCGCCATCACGGAGAGGGGGAAATAACACCAGAACTTTGACTCCACCGGGCCCTGGTGTAAAGAGGAGGATGACTGCTGTTGTTGCACACAGTGAGGAATAGTGTCTGTGTGTGTGAGACAGACACCACACTGCATTGCATTATATTATACCCCCCCCCCCCCCCCCCCCCCCCCACTAGCATATGGTCCTGGTCCTGTATGAAAGTTATGTGGTTATGTTATGTGGCGGTGGGACGGCCCCGTCTGTTTTCACTTTAGTGGCGGCCATCTGAGAGAGGGGGTGTTTCACACCAAATGGTTTCTGTACTCTGGGTCAATTTCACATCACTGTCATCGGCTGAATATGTGGCTATCGGCCCGTCTCGTATGCAAGGCTTGGCACCGGTGGACAGAGTAGCAAAGAGAGACAAAAAAACAAAACTCCCCAAGATTTAGTTTGGCTCGTTTGCCGTAGCGAAAAATGGTAATGTATTCCCAGTCACGATCGTCGTGCGGCAATTAAAACAGCTTGGGTAAACAGCCCACGGGGCGCAGCAATAACAAAACATGATTTCCACCCCCTGTCTGTTTACATATATGAATTAAATACTCTCCCTTGGGAATAGAGGGCAAGTTTCATCAGTTGAAATAGGAAAATTAGGTTTGAAATTGGAGAACGCGGAGTAGGATAACGTGCGCCACACACACACACACACAAAATGGTCCAGACACACATTTTTGATATCACACATGCACAAAATATACACTCTCACTTTTGCAAACCTCGATTGTGTCCTTCCACCCAGACAAACCCAAAGGTACTACATTTGGGGTACACACACACGTACACGCACACACACACACACACACACATTATTTCAAGAAAATAACCTAAATCCTATGTGAGACCGTAACCCTCAGGCTCTATTTGCCATACGGTCAGCGTTAGCATGTCTTTTTTTATCATGCACATCTTGTGTCTTACCTAGTTTCTTTTTTTTCCCTATGCCTATTTTTATTATTGTATTTTGCACAATCGATGCGGGCATGACCACCCGCATTTCACTGTATGCCCTGGTATGCATGTGACAAATAAACCTCTTGATTCTTGAGTTCTATTATATATCCACTTCATGGACACGCATATGTACACACTACACACACACACACACATAACCCTGCTACATTATTCAGACGTATTATTCATTCATTTACAGCAGACACATGTGTTCCATAAACTGTCCGTGGTCGGTGAGACAGTGAAGGACAGACCGAGGATGATATCAACAGGAGACATCTCGCCGGTTGTCTCACACGTGACCCAGGAAGCGCTGCAGTGTGCCAGGCATCAGCCCGTCTGTCTCTCTCTCCGTCTCTCAGCCCGTCTGTCTGTCTGTCTATCTGTTTCTCAGACCATCTGTCTGTCCCTCAGCCCGTCTGTCTGTCCCTCAGCCCGTATCTCTGTCTGTCCCTCAGCCCGTATCTCTGTCTGTCCCTCAGCCCATATCTCTGTCTGTCCCTCAGCCCCTCTCTCTGTCTGTCCCTCAGCCCGTCTGTTTCTCTGTCTGTCCCTCAGATCGTCTGTATGTCTGTCCCTCAGCCCGCCAATACCAATGTTAAAAAACAGTGGGGGTACGGAGGGGGAGGGGGTAGAGGCGTGGCCTACCGGGCTGGATGACCGCATGACAGTGACTGTGGGAATATATGGGTGTGTGTAGTGTTGTGGATGCAAGAGTGTTTCCGCTTAATGTATGCGTGTCCTTTTTTAGTAGTATACTGTACTGTAGTTAGTGTAGTATATATTATGGGGAGGGTAATGTGTGTCCTCCTTTCTTTTCAGACTAAATGGCCCAGAGGCTGGGGGGGGGGGGGGGGGGCGGTAGTTCTTCCAAGAAGCTCAGGGCCCTTGCCGTACCTCTCGTCTAGCGGTGGGTCTGTCAGCGAACAGTGTTGAGCCCCAGGTGTTTGCTGAGCTATAGGGTTTCTACACCATTTCCCCTTTGATGCTTTACCAGGGAACATGTGAGCCGAGTCACGGAAACCCAACTCTCCAATCAGGGTGGGCGTCGGGTCGTCACAGCAGCTACTGTAAGTGGGCGTCGGGTCGTAACAGCAGCTACTGTAAATCACATTTAACCGGCAGGAGCGGATGGCTTTGTTAGAGTGCAACAGTGTGCATTTTAAATATAGTGCATTTGAATGCTCTCTAATGTGTAAAGCACACTGAGCGCCTTTTATTAGGCGATTTCCGTAACAGGTCTGCAGCGTTTTATTAGCTGATTTGGCAGGTCTGCACTCCACTATTATGGAGCTGCCATGGAGTTGTCAAATAGCATTCAGGCTGTTTTTCGAAGCCGTTTCGCTGCAGCTCAACTATGACAGCAGAGGGGATTTTAGGTGCTCAGGGATGGTGTAGTGGTAAGGGGCCCCGCCCCTGGAACCAAAAGTCCCCCTGCTGGCCTTGGATCAGATCCTGCAGTAGCAGAGCCTTCTCTCCTGTTTCCCCCTAGTCTTGCATTGCCAGACCTATCCCCTCACTCCGTTCTAGCACTGTGCCAGACCAGGAAAAACCTGACAGAGCCCATTATCATTGAGCACTAGTGAAAAAAACATTCTGGGCTGCTTGTATTTCTCAAACCAATCACAATCGTCTAGGGTCGGCACATAGCCCAAAATTCACCTTGCAAAAACAGCGTTGGGGGAGAAATGTTTCCTCGTCAAAGGTTTCCATCATTAGAGTGTACCTTGCTAGCTCCAAGACTGGTTGTTGTTGCTGTTGTTGATCCAATGAGCGGGGAATTTTGGAAACGGCAGAAAAAAACAGTGAGTCAGGAAGAAGTCAGGGAATTCCGACTGAAACAGTCAGGAAAATAAGAGGCTTATACACTCCCCTAATCTCTGATCTATCTCTCTCTCAATAAAGACAAAACAATACGAAGGGGAGTGGACAAAAAAAACAGAGTTTTAAAACTGCCGTGGAGGGAGTGCTAAACAGAGAGCTGTTTAAATATCATCCACACCGACATGGTGAGAGCTACAATCACCCAGTGCTTCTTGGTTTATGGACGATGGGCTGAGCTGCAGTCAGGTCTGGCAGACCCACTCTGCTAGTTCTGTGTATTTGCTTTGTTATGATTTCAGCTGGCTCTGTGTGTGAGGGTGAAGATAATCTGCGAGCAACCAGATCCGACAGCTACCAGAGTGGTGTTAACGCTGAGAGGCCTGAGAGAAAGGTCTCCTCGACACTCTGGGGCAACCAGGTCTGGACACGTTCCAAACCATGCTGTGTTGAACCAGAGCCCTGGATCGGTTCCAAACCATTTCCTCTTCCAACAAACACCTTAAACACTGCCTGGCAGGCCACACGGACACCCGTGGACAGCTATTCTTCTGGTGTAAATTATCATTGTAAAAAAGGTTTATTGGAACTTAAAGGGGCATTTCACTGCTAATTAACCTCAATACTATTTTGTCCTTGACTCGAGTGTAATTGATTCACCTGTAAATATTTTTTACTATGGTCTTTAGGTAATTAGATATTTGGTTATAATACTTTATTTTGATTTGAATCCTTACAAATAAAAGTTCTGTTGACTGAACCACCATACATAATAATTTACTAACATTAAATATGTTTTTCAACAGGATCCCTCACTGATGCTTTAGTCCATACATATGTACATTGTTTGATAGAGATTTAATTAACACAATAAAGGACACATCACACAGAGGATCCATTACAACAATACAAAAAGAAATCCACATAGGTTCCTTTCAGGTACCCGTTTTTCTTTTAGGAATGTTTTCTTAGAATTCCTTCTTGGAATCCTGGAACTCTATAGGTTTCAATGACCGGTAGCCATAGTTACATCATCATCATCAGAATGTTCCGGTAGCCATAGTTACATCATCATCAGAATGTTCCGGTCTAAAAATCCAATGTCACATAATCTGAAAGGGTTTAAACCAAACAACGTTTTCTTTTCTCGTTTTCTTTTGGTAGCCGTCTCTTTAACTCTTTGGACGCCAGACCCGAGGATAGTCGAGTTATCTCGCTGACCGTTCAGCGCCAGACCCGAGTATAGTCGGGTTTTCATCGTTATTTATTTTATTCGATATTTCCATTCATTACAGGCACACAGACTCTGGGTTAACATGGGGAATCATCCTGAGAATGCCAAAGTGCAATACTGGCCGCATCCACCCAGGTGGCAGTATCGAGCACTCTTTGAAACCTTATATCTTGGCCTGTGCAACGATCAAATGTCTCCGGGCGCACTTTTCTTTGTCAGTCAAGGCGAGCTGGTATCCCGATCCGGTGCCGGACCGCAAATGACGTCACGTCACAAATCAAGCTCTCCAGACTGTCTGACGTAATTATAGTTATTTTTTTTCAAACATATTCAAGAATAAACATCATAACCATGTCACAACAGCAGTTATAATGTATATTTTCATCAATACGTTTGTTTACCAATAGGTTAAAGTGTTTCGTGAGATTTTAGTTTTTTTTTTAAATGTGTTGTTGGAAATCTGCCATTTTGAATTTCCTACCGTCAGTGAATGTAGTCATTTTGAGAAGAGGACATCCAGAGCTTTCAATGAGCGTTGGAATTTTTTTAAACGACACTTCCCAAAGGCTTCTAGCTTTCTGCAAGCAAATTACTTCCTGATTATAATTTTTTATTTTTCTTATTACTCTGGATTATATACCACAAAACTGAACGCTATTTGCATATATTGGAGCGCAGTTAGTTTGTCTCCCCTATTTTGAGCATTTAGCAACCATTCAATTTGAAATCAGTTATAAAATGGCGGAGCTCTTGAAAGAATAAAAAACCGACTGTACATACAGTAGATTTCATTATCTCTTCTTCATGCACGCCTGGTGATACTAAATCCAAATTGAACTCTGCCATTTGAAACAGAAGATTTGGCCCAATCCATAAATGTGCGAATTGGCTATAATAAAGTAATTTATAGGCCTGCTATTTTTTTTTTTGTGGTCGTAGACAGACACTTAGTCCGCTACGCTACCCGGCCGCAGGCCTGCTATTCTATATTCTATAATAATATTTCAAATTGCATTGGTCCGGATGGGATAATTCAGTACTGTATCTACAAAACCTTCTGTTTACTCATCTTCCCTTTATTCATTTCCTTAGACTTTTTGTACATGTGATCTCAAGAAGGTACTGAATTAGCTCAGTGGCAGTTTCTCATGTCTGGTCATTTTTAGCATGGTGTTATTCACTGTCAAAGATGCAAAGAAAAATCATAATTCATATTTCATCACAATTTAAGCAAGCCTAGTAATAGACACAATATTTCTGACACTGGGAATACATTCACTGAGGTCCATAGATGTCCCTAGATAACAAGAAAATGCAAATGGACCTTGTGGAGCAATATTCCATTTACTTAGGTATGTATTTTAGGCGGATTTTCAGAAAATAGGGCTTCGGGCTTAAGAGTTCATTCATGCTGTCAATGGGCCACGCTTTAAAAGATAGGCATTTTCACGGTGCGTCACGGTGTTTGCAGAGCTATATCTATATTATAGCTATGGAGACAATACTCATTTAACAGTCACTATCTCTCGTCCAACATGGAAAAAAATTGTAGATTTTTTCATGTATACGTTCGCGTGTTATCCCGTGGTGAATATTGTATAGTTTCAGAGTGATCCGGGCTAATTCCTGGAAGCTGAGTTATGGAGCGCTATGTGCATTTTGCGAAAGTCGTTTGCGTTGCTCGCCTGGACACGATACTATTTCCAAATCAAAGGTATATAATAGGTATTATGTTTCATCATGAAGGCATCAAAGGAGGGGGGGGGGGGGCATTTTGTGATGCTCTGATCGTCAGCAACGGCATACGTTTTGGAGTAAGTGACATATGATTGTTGCGATCGAAATCAGTGTAGGATCAAAGTAGGATTGATGTCATATAGTCCTTACCTTTGCTAGCAGACCATTCCAAAATGAATATTCCAATTGTCTGATCGCGATTTCCAGTATTGATGTCCATCGGGTCCCTGACATGAAATGGGACAAACTATGCAGCATCAAGTGTGCTGGACGCGTTCCAAGTAGGGTGACCAGGTGTCCCGCTTTTGGTTGTACTGTCCCACCATTTGACAGAATGTCCCGTGTCCCACATATTGAGAGGATGTCCCTCTTTTCGAAGCAAAAAAAAAACATTGGTCTAAAAGCCCCTCCCTACAGTAAACGTAGCAACCCGCCTCTTGTCCACACTGCTCGTGACGCTACCTCATATCGCAGATCTGATTGGTTAGGTAGTAATTTAGTGCTCTGCTCGTGAGAGTCGTGACGCTACCTCATATCGCAGATCTGATTGGTTATAGTAATTTAGCGCGCTGTCAAAATGTAGCGCACTGTCAACGTTTAGCGAGCCGTCAAAAAAGAAAACACAACAACATTACAAGCAAACTATGAATCAAGATGGAAAGCAGTAAAAAATAAACTGACCTGCAGTTACAACCAAGACTGGCAAATGACACATGCCTGGGTGAGGCCGATGTCAGGCAATCCTCAGGGAGCTTTCTGTGTTTTGTGTCAGTTCGTTTTCAATTGCTCATGGAGGAGAATACGACTTGAAGCGCCACAGTGGACGTGAGTCTCACATGAAAGTGGCTCACCAAAAAGAAACATCCAGATCTATGGATATGTTTCTTCTTAAACCAAAAAATGATAGCCAGACGGACAAGGTCACTGCAGCGGAGCTAACAAGCGTCTATCACACTGTACAACACTCCGATTCATACAGGTCAGCCGACTGTGGTAGCAAGCTAGCTCCTGTCATTTGGCCAGACTCAGATATTGCAAAAAAAATATCGTGTGGTCGTACAAAAGCTACATCCATAGTTATTCTAATAGAGAAACACAATTTATTTGTATTATTATTTTTGTTCCCTAGTGTTCCCTAGTTCTGTGTTAACAGGGAATATCGAACACAAGACATTCCTGTCAAGTGATAAAGTTTGAATATTAAAACAGATGTTAGGTGGTAACAAGCCGGCTGCCAGTGCCAAGATGAATGTGGAGAGATATAATTCTGTATTTAATTTGTATTTATTTTGATTGAACCTTTATCTATTCGGTGAAGACCAGTTATTCGAATAAAAAAATTTACATTATCTATCTGTCCCACTTTGTCCCACCAAAATCGTACTGTTGTCCTGCTTTTGGACTTTTTGCATCTGGTCACCCTAGTGGCTCGAATGAAGTGTTTCACTTGCCCGGGTACCATTTCTCCGCCGGGACCATATCAAATGTAACACACAGTGTGAAATAATAATTTTTTCGTGATTGGCGCAGAATGAGTTAATAGCGTTTGTAATAAACCAAACCGTTTGTAAATCTGTCAATATTTCAGCGAGTTAAGAGTATTTATGTTTGTGCAGATCATCACATTAAAGCAGTAGTCCACTCAAGCAAGATGGCAGCCGGTGAACTACGCCTTGAGCCATCTAGTGTATATTATATATCTATGACTGCGAGTGCCATGCTCAACAATCCAAGTTGAAACTAAATAAATGACTCGTCAGCGCAGGGTTACCTTAGAAAAAGGCTACAGGTATTGGAAGTGTCTAAGAGCAGCCTATAAAACAGACATTAGGGGTGGGGAAAACAATTTGATACAGCGGTATATAGCGATATTATATTGATACACTGACGCCAAGAATCGATGACAATCCCATTTTGTTGCAATAATGATTGGAGTGAGGTGAACAGACTGAAAAGGTTATCTTATTAGATAAAACTAATTATGTATATATACTATATATTTTTCCATATTACAATATCTTGACTCTAGTATAGTGGGGCCTCTGGTGATTCCCACTCGTATTAGACATATAGGAGAGAAGAAAACACTATAAGACCTGTCACAGAGAGAGAGAGAGAGAGAGAGAGAGAGAGAGAGAGAGAGAGAGAGAGAGAGAGAGAGAGAGAGAGAGAGAGAGAGAGAGAGAGAGAGAGAGAGAGAGAGGTGGAGGGAAGGAGAGAAAGAGGTCTGCTGAAGGAGGATAAACCCACCCCTCTGTCTCAACCTGCCATCTCAACACCCTAAAATAACATCCCTCTCTCCGGGGGAGTGTCTCCGTCTCCATCTCTCTATTTCTTCTTCCCCATCTTCTTCTCTTTCGTTGCGCTTTGAGAAAATTATAGGCCTCCCCCAGTCGAGTTCCAACGAGATCATCTGGCTTTCTCCACCTGTCCTCCTCCCACTAGTAACAAATGGGAGCGTCTTACAGAGCTTCTTTGGGATGCAACTCCACTGATATGACGTTTAAATAAATCAAATGGGTGTCTGGGAAGAACTCCTCTGAAGCCGGACCTATTAAACCGCCCTGGAAGCAGAGAGGGAGGAGGATGGGGGGTGCGGGGGGGGGGCACAAAGAACTGACTCGCTCAACTCAAAAACCTTCTGATTCATATCGTGTTGCGCTCGTGCAGCATTAAAAAAAAGTGGAAATTCAAACTCACAAGATATGTTTTAATGCCTTTTTTTTGGCGGCAGACACAGAAATCTGCAGCAAATCAGTCTTTTTACCTTTTTGGGGTGAAAAAAGCAAAGAAGGGGGAAAAAAAGGAAAAAAAAGAAAAAATAGCAGCTGACTTCCTCGTATCCTGTGTTTAAAATCTAAACTTCTCATTACGCGAGCTTCTCTGGGGTATTGGGGCAAAATTACATTCCACATACCGTGGGACAGTGCAGCACAGTTACCCCCCCCACACACACACACACACACACTTCCCTTGACCCTATGATGAGGAGTCTGTGTATGCGTGTGTGGTCCCGGGGCGGATCATCATCTTTCATACTCATAAACCACAACACGTCTTATACAGTGTGGGAGGGGTGCTATACGGTACACAGTGTGGGAGGGGTGCTATACGGTACACAGTGTGGGAGGGGTGCTATACGGTAGGTGGCAGTTTAAATGCTTTGCCGTACTTGTATTACAGTGTGTTAGTGTGTGTGTGTGTGTGATACAGAAAGTAACAGTATGAATCATACTGTGATCATTTTTAATCTAATTTAGTTACCGGTATGTAACTTGTTTTTATTGTTGTTTTTATCATTGATTGTCACAATGCTTTTACCTTAAGCAGGCTATTTATTTAGTTTTTTATGTCTCCTGTTTAGGGACTACGGGTGTAAATTAGCTCTTGCTACAACCCTGCATGTCTACATTTTGTATTTTGTACTTGATGTTCATTGACATGTGTTGTCCCTACCAAATAAACTATCAAATCAAATCGAATACAGTGCATCATTAGCAGTAGGAAGGAGAGAAAGAAGTCTGCTAAAAAAGGATAAACCCAGCCCTGTGTCTCAACCTGCCATCTCAACACCCTAAAATAACATCCCTCTCTCCGGGGGAGTGTCTCTGTCTCCATCTCTCTATCTCCTCTTCCACATCTTCTTCTCTTTCGTTCCACTGTGTAAAATATATAAACATGCTCTGCATTCTATTGACATGTGTGTGTGTGTGTGTGTGTGTTTGTGGAAAGCTGTAGTTCAAACACAGTTCATTAACAGTATGAGGAAGCTGAAGAATGCGCTGTGGTATAAAGTAACAGGGTTTCCTTCCATGTGCCGCCTGTAAGCAGGGGTTGATATGCTTTATCAGTAAGCTGTCATCAGCACGGTAGATGGAGAGACCTCAAAGAGGAGTGGGAGGGAGAGAGTGTGTGTGTGTGGGGTGGGGGTGGTTAACTCATTCCCGCCATCGACGAGTATACTCGCTATACCCCGCCAATCGTTGGACGCCAACCAAGAGTATACTCGTTATTATGATCGTTATTTCTTTTAGTCGCTATTCCCATTCATAAATCATCCTGGAAGGCTGTGGTACTGTGTGGCAATGTGTCTGAGATCGCAACGGTCCGATACCGCCGCCTGGTGGTATGCGGCCGATGTCGCACTTCCTTTCTGACTCTGTATGTGGCTGTGCGTCATCCGGGCAGAGTTTTCTTGTAACGTGGATCAAGATATTCACCCGATCACATTGAATCGATTTCGGGACCCCGGATTCATTATGCTGTGGGGGGTTATGGCATGGGCCAAATGGACATACGATCTAGCAGATGGCAATCAAATTATTGGAATATTCTTTTTGGAATATCATCGGCCACAGGTAAGAGCAATTCAACGTCAATTTCAGCTTCGTTGTGCATTTTCTTCATTGCCATCGCCCTGATCAGTGTATGCTGTTGTACTAACGAATGCCGTTATTGACAATCAATTAATCAGAAACTACCCCCCCCCCCTTTCATGCATGCATGATGGAACATAATATACCGATCATATGCATTTGAATTTTTTATTGTAGCGTGTATAGGGACGAAATGCCAATGGATTAAGTATAATATGTGTCGCAGGCTATTACTATCCTCCCAGGATTACCCCAGATGACTCCCACCGTTTACAGCGATGGCGGTAGCTACTACAGGATGAGGCTAATGCGTGGCAGCCAATGAGTTAATAAGAATGTGTGATAATAATGAGTGACAGCTCTGTTTTGTCTACGATGTGGATCCATGTGATCAGACTTTTCCACGATGATGAAAATGTGTTATGAAATTAAATACCTGACTGGAACACCTTTTTTCTCTCTCTCTCTCTCTCCCCCCCCCCCCACCCTCTCTCCCTCTCTCTCGTCGATGTGGTGAAAAGTGACAAACTGATGCGATAATTTAATGGATGGCTCAGTCAAATTCCTGCTGTATCCAGTTATAGCGTGAAATTTAAAGGAAAAGTAATATCCTACCCCCCACCCCCACCCCATCACACAGGGAGAAAGATAATTAGATGTAGAACAGAGGGCAAAGCTTGATGACGGTTCTTTTTTTTAGATCAAGAGAATGGAGGACAAAGGATAGTTACAATTCTGAGTCGTATGCATGTAGTGTGTGTGTGTGTGATAGAAAGAGTGAGAGATTGTTTAAATGTGTGTACTGTGTGAAAGAGGGATAGAGTGGAATAGAGAGAGAGAGAGAGAGAGAGAGAGAGAGAGAGAGAGAGAGAGAGAGCGAGAGAGCGAGAGAGCGAGAGAGAGAGAGAGAGAGGGAGAGAGCAAATGGCAGTGAGAGATTATTTGTGTGTGTACTGTGTGTAAAAGAAAGATCGACGAGAGACACACAGACACACACAGCTGTATTGAGCTGTACTGTACCCATTCTGCAATCTGTTAATACACTTTTCAATCAATCAATCAATTCAATCAATTCAATCAATTCAATCAAAGTGTTAAACATGTGCACAGGTTCCCTAACAGACATGTATGGTATGAAAACAGCAGCAACTCTCTTATCCCACATGTGACTGTATGCTCTTAATCTCACACAGCGTGGAGGGCAGGGATGAGACGTACAAGCTGTCCTAAGTAGATCCGCCACTCACAACCCCCCCACCCCCACCTCCATACATTCCATCCTGGACAGGAATGCACGGTGGCAAGTGCAAGGACTTTTAAACTGTGAAGTATTCTCTTCCTCTTCCTCCCTTTCAACTCCCTCGCTCATCGCTCATGCGCATGCTAAAAAGCGGTGTGAGGAAGCAAAGAGATGTCGAATAATAAACAGGCGTAATGCGGCGTACCAGGGGGGCGGGGTGGGCGAGATCGCATGAAGAGGACCAATGGAGGGAGAATGAGAGGCGATAGATCTTCCCAGAATAGATCTGATTAAAGGACGCGTGGCGCCGTCAAACGCCGCTCACGAAACGCACGATTCAAAAAGGTGCGAGTCATAAGTTAGCGTGACAAAAATAGAACGGCGGATAGATACGTCTTTGAAACGAGAGAGGCTTTTAAATCAAGCTTTTGTGTGAAGTCTTTGACGCGTGGCTGAGGGAGCGCAGGGACAAAAGAGAAGATGGACGTGTATTAATAATAATAAATTCAATTTGTAACACACTTTATATTTGTGACAATCTCAAAGTGCTACAGGAGATAAAGATACAAAATAAAATGAATAAAACAATTAAAATGAATAAAATAACCAATGAAATGAAAGAAACGTACAGATCAAAATCTACGGTGTGAACATTTCTTTTTGCCTTGGCTAGTATTACTAACAGAGATTCCATTCAAATATCACTTGCGTCAGTATATTACAGTGGGACCTGTGGACCTTATGCAAATTCATAGCGAGGCAAAATAGCAGTGGGTGTGGATTTCAGCCCTGTGTGTGTGTGTATGCGGGGGGGGGCACTCTTTTAAAATTAGAAAAACTCAAAAGCCAGAGGGGACCATCTTTTAATTAGCCTCAGAAAGAAGGGCAAATACACTTTAAGATTTGAGATGGACCTCGTCCCCCCGTTTCACACAACACACAGAGGGGAGGAGCGCAGATGAGTTATTTTGTTTAAGACAAGAGATTTGAGAGTGTGAATCCAGATCCCCATTACTCAGAGCTCTACTTGAAGTCAAGCAGGCGAGCCGTAGCGGAGGCCTGGCGCTGACCTTTTCACCTTGTGTGCTTTTTTACATGGCGGGGTCTAATTGATGAGGCCCTGCAGAGATTAATGTGCTGAGCGGGAGGGACATAAAGAAGCTCAGGCGAACAAGATGGAGAGGGAAGGAGAGGAAGACAAAGAGGGAAGGAAAGGAAGATGAAGAGGGAAGGAGAGGACAATGCAAAGGAAAACAACCACTTAAATAAAGAAAATTTAAATCCTCATTACCCCCCACTGGAGATTGGAAGGCTAATTAGAGGAAAGCAATGAGACTGTTTCAAGAACAGGGCAGCACATATTAACTAGTGCACAGTGAAGAGGAAAACAATGAGGGGAGAGGATGGAGAAAGAGAGAGAGGAGGGAGAGAGAAGGAGAGAGGAGGGAGAGAGAAGGGGAGAAAGAGGGGGCGAGGAGGGAGAGAGAGAGAAGGGGAGAGGAGGGAGAGAGAAGGGGAGAGGAGGGAGAGAGAAGGGGAGAGGAGGGAGAGAGAAGGGGCGAGGAGGGAGAGAGAAGGGGAGAGGAGGGAGAGAGAAGGGGTGAGGAGGGAGAGATGAGGGAGAGAGAATGGGCGAGGAGGGAGAGAGAAGGGGAGAGGAGGGAGAGAAAAGGGGAGAGGAAGGAGAGAGAAGGGGAGAGGAGGGAGAGAGAAGGGGCAAGGAGGGAGAGAGAAGGGGGAGAATGAGAGGGGAGAGGAGGGAGAAGGGGAGAGGAGGGAGAGAGAAGGGGCGAGGAGGGAGAGAGGGAGAGAGAAGGGGGAGAATGAGAGGGGAGAGGAGGGAGAAGGGGAGAGAGAAGGGGCGAGGAGGGAGAGAGAAGGGGCGAGTAGGGAGAGAGAAGGGGAGAGGAGGGAGAGAGATGGGAGAGGAGGGAGAGAGAGAGGAGGGAGAGAGAGAGGGGAGGGAGAGAGAGCGGAGAGGAGGGAGAGAGAGAGAGGGGAGGGAGAGAGGAGGGCGAGAGAGGCTCGATACCCCCTAAGGAGCATCTAGCCTCAGAGCGCTACGTCTCTCCGAGTTGTTATTTAGAGCATTCTCACTGTGGGCTGAGGTTGGAGACACTTGCTAGTTGTCTGTGTGCACAACTTGGAGAAAGATCTGTAGCCCGTCGTTTTAGCTACAGTCGGAGATTACTAATGACACGGACAAATCGACAAAAGAACAGTGGTCTGCCATGGAAGAGGGTCCATTTATTGTTTTTTTTCAAACATGAATGAAGAAAACACAAGCTACTACATTTATTTGGTGTATGTTTGATCTCTTGTGGAACAGCCTGAGTGCAACTTGTATGAAATATGACCCTCAGAAACATAAAGGTGTTGCCTTTCAGATGATACCAAACCTGAGCATGTGGTCATCATTCCTCTTGATTAAATATCTGTTACATTTAGGGATTTAACAACAGGAGGATGGCTGGATTTGGGGGACGGGTGGTTTGTTAAGAGGTTAAAGTTAATTGCTCAGTAGCTTCATTTCAAGTAGCAAAATAATTCCATCACTGTCTTGCTGGATATCTTGCCTTGTTTATTTGAAACTAGATTAATTTCCTACTTAGTGTGCGTTGGTGGATTTGCAATTAGTGAGGTTCTTTCTGGTTTCTGTAAATGAAAATGAAAATACAACCGCGATAAAGTGATTCATTAGCCCTACATCGCTAATTCCCTCTGGGTGTATCACACAGAATTTGCATGAGGTCCACAGGTCCCACTGTAATATACTGACGCAAGTGATATTTGAATGGAATCTCTGTTAGTAATAGCCAAGGCAAACATTCTAGATTGGTGGAGAGGCATTCGGGGCGAGAGACCTTCGCTCTCTCTCCATGATTGTTCTGCAAAGAGTCTCTCCGCGATAAAGCATTAAAAGGGTTTCCAACTGTAACAAGCATCGGCAGAGGACTTCACACACCCCCACCCCCACCTACAACCTACTACCTACCCAACAACCCTCATATATTTTCCATTCCTTGGGGCGCTTCTCTAAATGCTTGGTTCCCCTCTTTCTTCCCTTTCTTTCTTTCCATTTCTGTGTGGAGGCCTCAGACCCGGTGCTGGGGGGGGGGGGGGGGGGGGTCAGGAGAGACGTGTAGCACAAGCCCTCAGTGCCCCTCGGAACATAAGGTGCTTGAATCACCAATGACACGGCTCTCCTTGATGGTCCCGACTCCTTATGGGAGACGGCGCCGCCGTTAACAATGGACAAGCGTTGCGAAAGGGGCACGGCGGTGGAACGAGCTGATGAGGCCCGTATGGCACCGTGATTAGCCGGAGCGCTGTGGGTGGCCATGCAAGAGTGGGCGGGGCCCGAGTGAGTGGGTCCCATCCTGATAGGGCATACAGACCCTCATCTGCACCTTTGATCACACTGCCTACTTGCTCATAAATGCGTATATTCACAGTTAATTATATTGTGAACTTTTCTACTGTACTATCATTTTATTGCCTGTATTTATATCTTCTACTATTACCATGCCCATGCCCGTACACCCCCCCCCCCTCCCCCATGCTGCTATGATGCCTGAATTTCCCCAAGGGGATCAATAAAGGAATATCTAGCCGTGCATCACCTGCTACAACCACAATGTCAACAAGCCACTGGGCAAAGGGATTTCGATACGGAAACAATCGTGGGTAGAATATTTAAAGTTGCACACTGTTAGTTATTTAATTGAATATGTATTTGATTAAATTACATAAAACTCTGTGATAACCATGGGTTGAGACTCACTGGTATAGCTTCTTCCATATCCATTTCAAAAGATGATTTATAGCATGAGCTACACAGAAAAGCAATGCATTAATTTCTCCAAAAATGTTGTGGTTAAAAAAAAAGAAAAGAAGAGCTAAAATAAATTGCAGACATATGGGGGATTGATCTGAGCAAGTTCATTTTCTCCACCAATGTTCCGCTTTGAACGGGAATTTGCTCAAAATTAAGAGTGGAAAAATATACCATTTTGTTCTGTAGATCTCTTGAATCCCCTTTTCAGAATGGGCAAAATCCATATCCTGTTAAAACCAGGCCCTGCAAATGATTACTCCGAGTACAACATTAAATGATTGATTTCATTAATGTTGGAGATGGTGAAAGGAATGTAAGCATAATTGCTTGTTGATCATTGAGGCATATAAAGGCTGTCAAGTCCAACGCTTGCAAAATTATTTCCCCACGAGAAATACATTTCATCAGTGTTGGAGAGGATGGTGGAAAGAATTTTATTGGCTGTTGATACACAAATCTTTTTGTCCATATAAACTCTCTTATCCACATTCCTCCTCTCATCTCCCCTTTCATATCAATATGTTTCCTCCTTCCCGCTCCGCTCCTCTCATCCTGCTTCACTCCATTCCGTTCTTACTCAAATATGTATTCTAAATCCTACCTAAACATGTAATCTGGTTGAATTTGTCAATGGAACGGTCCAATTGGACGAAATGGTCCGATCTGTCAACGTTTCAATGGAGAGTTTGTCCGCTCTCTGGGAGAAATGTGTGGCGGCTCCCAAGCAGCACCGAGCACGACTCTCCTTTTTAATGTGAATTTCATGGTTCCTTGCAACATTGTCCGTCTTGTTATGTCTTGTGGACCATATTGGAAATGAGTGTTTAATTTTACTTTGGCTACTTATGGATGGATTTGGTAGCGAGGTCTCTAGACACTGAATCTAGCGGCTCACTTTAGGACTATCTCGGCTCTGTGAGCGTTCGGCAGGTGTGTGCTACAGTTTCTTTGGACTAAAATGATACTGCACTGTCTTAGCCAATAATAAATGCTAGGGGCTTGGGGAAAATGTCATGATAAAATAAAATCCCAAGATCAATCTTTGAATCTATGCTCATTTTCAGTGAAACATTTTCACTAAATGTTATCTTGTGCGGCTCCCTTCCTGCAAAGGTTTCTAGTTTGCCTTGCGCTGAGTTTCTGCTGAACTACTAAGAAAAGTGTACTGGCCCCCTGAAACCAGTGCCATCAAGCCTAATGGAGGTAATCAGTGCTGATACCCTGCCCTAATACATACTCCCATTTAATCTCACAAGGTCACAACGCTCTATTGAGCCTAGATTGTAAAAATTATTCAGGCTGAGGTAAGATAGAGCCTTTATTTAGATTCTTTAAATATGTATTATTATTAACATATATTATAGCAAAGCCCATTGCTTCCGTTTTTAATCTCAGCTTATGTTCCAATGTCATAGCCAGTGCCTGTAAATCAGATATAGTTCTCCCTTTATTAAAGGGTGGACACCCCTCTGACTTGAATAAATACTGTACCATCTCCAGACTGACCAATTAAAACAGTTTTTATCTGATTCTCATTCATGTTTTAGATCAGGCCATGGCACAACAGTATAACAGCAGCTATGTTAGTTACTAATGATGTTCTTAGTAGTAAACATCATTGTGCCGCTCTATTTATTGATTTGTCAGAAGCGTTCGACTCTGTAGATCACAAGCTGCTACAGAAACATAGCTGTATAGGCCTTAGTGAAATGGCTCTGAATTGGTTTAAGAACTATCTATCTGAAAGAATAGAAAACTAAAACTCAGCCTCACAACAAAGGTGTCCCAGAATGATCTATTTGAGCCCCTATCTTATGTTCTGTTTTTATAAATGACTTAGATCATGGAATAAATCCAGCTAAGATACACTTGCTGATGGCACCTGCTAGAAAGACCAAATATATCACTTTCACTCATTCTAGCTAATCCCACTATCCTGACATTACGAGCTACAGGCCTATAAAGAGTGGCCTCTTACATGGCTTGATGAAAAGTTGGCTTTTAAAGGCCCACTTGCAGGTTGTATTTTTGTTCAATAAACAATGTGGACTAGGCCAACGGTGACTTTCATGAAGAGGGGAAAAAAATTATCGAAATTGACCCAGTTTTAACATTTTGTCCGCCCAACAACAACCACCACGCACGTGCATATTTTAATCCATGTCTCATAGCGTGCGCGTGTCATCTTAATGATGACGTCACACCAGGTATCAAGGCAGCAAGGGGCGCTGGGAATCACACACAGGTAGTGGCAGGAAGCAAAGAGCCTTCTTGTTACTACTAGCCGAGGATCTAGTATCTGTTTCACCTAACACTATTGCTCCGTGATCATAGCCATTTATCTCTAAAGCTAACCACTATTTGTAAAAGCCACAACCACGTTACCATATTTGTAAATACTAATGTAAATCATTGTGTCATTGTACATATTGTGTATATAACGTTAGTAGCTAGCTTGCTAGCCGGCATTCTCGAAACTCCTAACTCCTGTATACCTTTGTCCTCACAAACAAAGTATTCTGCCAGGGAACTTATGGACACGACAGTAGTAGTTATAAGGTGTTTGAGCTTGTAACGTTAGTTAGCTATCGTGGTAGCCCGTTTCGTGACTGTGATGCACAGAGTGAATCAGTCACGAAAGGGGCTACTATCGTATCAACATGCCGTGACGTGTAGCTTGCTAGCTGGCATGATGCGTGCAGTGCTTTGCCCCACAGGTCTGAGAAGAGGACCTGCACATTTTACTCGTTCCCGAAACTCTTCTACATGCCCCGATTTTAAATGGTTCACGACAGTAGACATAATGCTAATGCTAACGTTAACGTTAGCTAGCTAGCTTGGTACTATGACCAGTGACGGGGATAAGGCGACAGCCAATAGCGCTGCTGTACTGAACAACAGGCTGCCTAGTGGTAAATGTAGTTCTTTTTTAACGACATTAAAAACCTTATAGACCACTACACTTCCGCGTTACATTGAAATCGGGGAGGAGATAGCGGGCGGAGCAAATTAATGAATGTGGATGAGAGCCGTGATGTAAGTGGTTGCAGATACGGCTGTGGGGGTGCTAGAGACATGATCTAATAGGTCAAGGTCAACTTTATTTATATAGCACATTTAAAACCAACCGAAGTTGTACCAAAGTGCTTCACAATATAATAGACTTGTATCCGCCTGAATCTCCTGAACACGGCGCGACCCATTCCTAATCGGCAGAGAAAAAGTCCCTTTTCCAGCACCTATTCCCCATGCACATGCGCAGATTGCCCACGGAGTCTGGACGACGCGAGATGACGCACGAATGAATGTGGACTGTTCCATCAGAGGGGGGAGCTTCGGTGGCCAGTGTCCTTTCAGCCGAACAGGATAATGAAAAAATTATCCCACTAAATGGCCAGACGCGTCTTATGGCGGCATCTACAATTACCTCATTGAGTCTCCAGGTAGACTAATGTTTATATTTAAGTGCAGTGGTCTGTAGCCACTGACACTGGCCAACGAAGCTCCCCCCTCTGATGGAACAGTCCACATTCATTCGTGCGTCATCTCGCGTCGTCCAGACTCCGTGGGCAATCTGTGCATGTGCATGGGGAATAGGTGCTGGAAAAGGGACTTTTTCTCTGCCGATTTAGTTCTGATCGATTAGGAATGGGTCGCGCCGTGTGCAGGATATTCAGGCGGATACAAGTCTATTAGATCATGTCTCTAGCACCCCCACAGCCGTATCTGCAACAAATTACATCACGGCTCTCATCCACATTCATTCATATGCTCCCCCCGCTATCTCCTCCCAGATTTTAGAATCCCAGAAGTGTTGCGGTGGTCTATAACTACCTTTGTTTCAACCAAAAATGCAGTAGTACCTGGTCCATCAAAGTCTCTCGGACGATTAAACCCATTTTCGTCTTGTAAGGCGTCCATTTGGATCAAGGAAATGGCTTTCTGCACTCGTCAAACTCCATTGTAGTGGATGAGAAGTAGGGAAAAGTTACCTGCAGTGACGTCACGGCACTGATAGCGTCTTATACGCTTTTTGATTGGCTCCATACATGTTATTCGTGCGTGGACATTTTTAACCCTTTCTGAATGGAATTTCCGGCGTCAAATGAAAAATAATAATAATAATGAAATTACATACCAATGATGTAAACTACCCATAATTGAAGAGTAGGGTTTAACCTGCAAGTGGCACTTTAACACATCCGGGGCCATCCACGTATATATACGTGATTGGGAGCCAGCGCTTGACGGTCAATCACGTATATATACGCGTTTAACTCGTTATTTCTTTTATTCGCTATTGCCATTCATAATCCATCGAGGCACTGAGTGTGCGATTGCAGATGGTCAATACCGCCCCCTAACGCATTGTGGCAGCAACTGCACTACATTAGAAACGCTGTGGTTTGTTATCTGGGCCGAGCTGAGCCGTGCGGGCTGGGTTTAAATACTCCGTCGAGGTAACCTGTTACAACGATACATCTGCAAGGCTGCCCCCCCCCCCCCCTCCATATGCAATGCTGGAGAACGTGGCACGGACCTCCGCACCCAGTACTTCAAATGGCGATCAGATAATTGGATTATCTTTCTTGCATTACATCAGAGACAAGGTAAGAGCACTATATATCCAATCTTGTGTTGATCTGATCTTTTTTTCTCAGATTTCAGGATGATTAGATAATCAGGCGAAAAATGTCAATGTGTTTAGTGGATTCCACTCAAATGCTATTATCGCGTCTTTTCCTGGGATTACTAAGAATCACCAAAAGCTATACTCATATTCAAAACGGTATAAAAGGAAATGTACGGATGAAAAACTATCTGTTTTGTGCATGTTGACTGGAAGCAACTCACTGACAATCAACGGTGTTATTAGACCCATAGCTATAATATAAGATATATTTTAAGCACTCGCAAGTGAACAAAGCACCCCATTGAATTACAGCGCTGGCGTTCTATACAGAAGGTAAACAGCGACCCCTGGCCGTGAATGTGTTAATGTGCTTATTGATAATCTGTTGAAAAAGCTTAATTTGGGACACGTGATGCAAGGCTTCTATCCTCCCTACAACCGACCAGTGGGGGGCATATGCGAGCAACGTTCAAGACAGGGGAGGGGAGAATTGGCACAGTGAAAATTGGGATGGGAGAAAAATTTAAAAAGGAGAAAAAGTGGATAAAAAAAAAGAAAAAGCTTAATTTGACAATTTCTTCAGTTTAATGAAAGGCGTTTTCCATTTGAAGCCAGAACGGAAATTGTGCATGTAGAAAAAGTCCATGTTTATATGTATTAGATTATGGTGATGTGATTTACAAGCATGCAACTTCATCTGCTTATGACGCTGCATTAGGTTTTGTAACAAGAGCAGGTTCAGCTCACACTCACCATTGCACTTTATATGAATCTTAACACATCCACCGCCGTTCACGTTGTACAGCGTTATTGCCCGCCATGCGTTGTCTGCCAAACCATGCTGTACAGCGATATTGAGATCATATTTAATTTTTTCGCCATGGCATTCATAATTCAGCCACCCAGCCTCTGGTGATACAGTGGGACTCTGCACAATATTGCAACGCCTCAATACCGCCGCCTGGTGGATGATCGGGCGAGTTACAACCGGAAGTGGCAATCGGTGCATCTGGGAAATCCGTCCGGCAGTCACATATTGTTGCGGGACTCCAGACATACACTGGCGTGCATATGGATCGCTGCCATAACTCAATAATCGATATGATTTGGGCGTTTATTGCGCCATACAAACCGGAAATGGATCTAGGAGATCAACGTCAAATAAGTGGGATCTTTTTCCTCCAGTCTCGTCGGCAAACGGTAAGAGGACGCTGACGTCATTTTCAGCCCAATTGTCTATTCATTTCACCGCAAACCGATCTGATCAATATATCACCCATACTACATAAAGCATTTACTGACGATCACGGAATTATAAACGACCCCCCCCCCCCTTTCCTCCGCGCATGACGCATAATGTATAGGATCATGTACAGTTGAATTTTTTAATATAGCGTGTCTATGGAATAAATGGCAATCGATAATCTATATATGCGTTTAGGCCTATAACTCACGTCCTAGGAATTACTGCAGAAAACGATAAAAACACTTATATTCTAGAAGGTATTTTTGTATGAATGTTTGAATGAAAAAGTATAACGTTCCTACATCCTGAACGATAGATAATCGATGTTGAATGGGCCATAGTAATGTCAATTTAGCAATACATTTTAAAAAGTTATAGCCCTGCAAAGAAGGTGAACATCTCCATAGGCTTAGAGTGGTGGCAGACTGGCTATATTGATGGATATAAGTCATGGCAGGGAATGTGTTAAGGATGGACCTCTCTATACCAGAGGAGAAAGATACACATGATAATATTTATCAACAAGACACTGTTAGCTAAACCACCTACTTATATCTCCAGCCTTTTATAATAACTTTATTTGTATAGCACCTTTCATACAAGAATTGCAGCTCAAAGTGCTTTACAACAGAAAAAAGGCAAACAAAGCTGTAGCTGTAAAACACCATTGCATTAGAAACACTTCCTCCTTTGAATACCCTTAACACATTGAGTGCCACGCCCCTTCCGGGAAGTGATCCCTTCCTTGCCGTCCATTAAACCCATGTAAACGTAGTTGTAGTTTGTAGAGCTAGACCTATATTTTATAGTATAGCTATGGGTCTAATAACGCTGTCGAGTCTCAGTGACTTGCTTCTGGTCAACGTGCAAAAAACTGATTATTTTTTCATCCGTACATTTCCGTTTTACACCGTTTTGAATATGAATCCTTTGTTTGCCTAGGATGCGACCCTATCTTCGCCTCAAATAGATCCGCTATCAGCTCTATCTTTAATCTTTGAAAAATATTCAGTTGCTATCAGCTCCATCTTTAATCTTAATCTTTCAAAATGTTCAGTTGCTATCGCTATCAGCTCTATCTTTAATCTTTCAAAATGTTCAGTTGGTATCGCATGCTCTTATCTGTGTTTCACTACACACATGAGTGCATGCCTACCAACTGTTCACCTGTTTTATTGTAACACTACTATCACCGACATCTAAGAAGGGAGATCCCCCCTCGACTGGCCCTTCTAAGGTTTCTCTCCTCCACATTGCCTGTGGTGAATTTTTTCCTATTGCTAGGTTTTAGTGAGTTTTTCCTTACCTTCGCGTGGGGTATGTCTGGGTGTAACTGAGGGGTACAATTCCCTGACTGTATTGAGAGTATGGTATCATTAAACCACTACTTAGTTATGTACTTTAATTACTGGCCATACAGTACATGGTATATCTGGTGAACACCCACACAAGAATACGGCAATGACAAAGAAAGTTCTAGTTAGAGGTATTTATTATTAGAGCAGCAACGGTAGGTTACAGATTGAGAATTATGATTGCGCTTGTAAGGCGAAGAACACTTAAAGTAGGTCAAGAGCGTAAGTCCATGAGAATAGTAAGATGGGTATAACTGACGCCACCTGTAGCATAAGAATTACATAAGGCACACTCGTAGTCAGCTGGAGACACTAGGGGGTTCCCTCCGGTTGTAAGCCGGCAGGGTAGAGGAATGTTCGGGAGCAAAGTCTGGATCAACGCGGAATAACGAGGCTCCAGATACAGGAGCCAGTGCAATACTCCCTTGGTCCGTAGACAAAGCAACAGCTATACTCCAGTATGCACGACAGCATGGATGAAAGCTAGCCAGCCTCTGTGGTCCTAGAGGCGGGCTCGATGGTGCTCCTCACAGGGTAGATCCCACACAGCAGTGGGGTAGACGGTTCTCTGCTCCAGCAGCCACAGTACCAAAGCAATATAATCCAGCCGGAAAAGGCTCTGCATTCGCCGGTGTAGGTTCTCTGGTGTACATATCCAACGGTTCTCGTCTAGGACTCCTCGGGTGGTGGCGCGAGTTTAGGCCGCCCAGCCTGGATAAGTGCACTAGCTAGAGGTACGACGAACCGGTGGTAATGATGGTCACGGAGAACGGTAGCCGCACGATACACTATAAATAATAGACTATTACTTCACAATAGAATAAGTCGAACTCGACGATACAGTGTTAAACTCTGACACTTTAGCTATCTATTCGCACGCGGTTCTCAAGGCTCTATTCAGGGGCAAAGATGCCCACTTCACGGCACGTTGTATCGTGGTGAAGGCTTCAACTTTTAGGATAAGACTACTGCTGTATCCACCTGCGACGTATTTATACGTAAGGTGAATAATCTAGTGCCAACCTCAGTTCTGTCTCGTATTACTGCGCAAACCTGGACATGTTGAGACATGCCTTGGCGGTGGCTTTGAACTTGCCATTGGGGGTATGGCCGTTGGCGCCTAGGGGTCGCTGTCCAATAGGAGAACGAATATTATGGTCTGGCTTGTACCTAGGTAAAGGGATATTCCGTGTATATATACAAAGAATATACAAGGGATATCAGACGATATACAAATATTATACAAGGTATCTCAAGTAATAAATATATATATTCGGTTTAATCTGACCCTTTGTAACACTGGGAGTGTTGCAGTTATTTATTTAGCATTTATTTAAAAAAAAATTGGACTTTATGGTGTTCTTGTTTTGTTCTTGACTTATTGTGATGTTTCTTCTTGACTTGTTTAAAGAAGACGTGTCCGGCCCATGGGGACATTAACGTGTGTTGTCGGGCCTGAAAAATTTGATTTGGGGGCGGCTAGGTGGTGCAGTGGGCAAGGCTCTCACCACCAATGCAGGAGACGCTGGGTTCGAGCCCAGCTCTCCGCATTGCTATCAGCTTGGCTGGTCGTTCATACTAATACAATTGGCAGTATTAGGGGGTGGGAAGCTGATGGGTGGGGATCGGACGTTGTGGACAGCGACTCCTACAGGTCGGTTGGTGCGCCTGGCTGCGCAGCAGAATCAGGAAGCGACGGGGGCGGCGTGCCCTCCAAACGCATACCCCCAACGCTGAGAGATCGCGCTGTGCAGGTGAAAAGATGCGACTGCTGCTTCCTCGAGTACTGGAGGGGACACGTGATGTAAGGCTTCGTCCACATTGCAGCTGGCTTGTGGGAGGCATGGCCTAACAGCGTTCGAGACAGGCGAGGGTAGAATTGGACGATACGAAATTGGGATGGGAGAAAAATAGAAAATGGGAGAAAAAGGTAGATAAAAAAAAAATATTATTGATTTGATTTGAATATAGTTTGGGTGCTTCTGAGTCATTCCAGGGAAAAGACGCGAAAACTGAGTTTTTGTGTAATTCAATAATTTTTCGCCCGATTATCAAATCTTCCTTAAATCAACGCTAGATCATAATTATTATCCTTCCTTGTGCACGCATGCAATGATGTTTAGACCGGCACGCCCCCCCCCACCCCCCTCCTCCTGCAACCCAACGGCAAACAGCCACACATACAGACAGAGACACCGTCGATCGGAGTAGAAATAAATATAAGATCAACGCAAGCTTTCATAATGTGAAGGTTGGTCTCTGATGTAATGCAAAAAAAAGAATCCAAATATCTGATCGCCATTCCAGTTATCCACAGCGATCCTGTCTCTGACGTTGTTGGGCATTGCACTTCAACGGGCGGGCGGGGTCAGTAGTCAAAACCATCCCTACAAGTGTGTGTTTTGCCGGAGTGTTTAGGACCCACCCCCACACCGCAGCTCGGTAGAGAAAATAAACGAACCAGTTTCTAACGGGGTGCAATAATGGCCGAAGGCGTTAGAGGGCGGTATAAGACCGTCTGCCAGCTCAGACACATTCAGTACAGCATGCACAAGGTGCCCCGCTGAATTATGAATGGCAATAACGAATAAAAGAAATGCCATGAGAAAAACGTAGATCTACGTTTCTGTGACGTAGCCGGCACTCAACGATCGGGCGACAGAAACGTAGTTCTACGTTAACGGCACCGGATGTGTTAAAGGTCTTTTACATACTGCCCTGAAGGAAACATAACCTTGGCTTGAGGTGGACTGTGGATATCTCTGGTGTGGCCTGTATATCTCTCTTCTTTTTACTTCTTCCCTTGTGTAGCTGTTAGGTATTGTATGTGTTCTATCACGTGAAATATGTTTTATGTGAAACTGCGTATGCTGCCGTCTTGACCAGGACTCCCTGGAAGAAGATATCTTGTATCTCAATGGGACCTTCCTAGCTAAATAAAATAAAAACAAATATAACATACAATATGCTGTCAGGAACACTAAGAAATTCTCAGAAAACCCTTGTCGGTACAGATCTTTACCTGTACGTCCTTGAACTTCTCTCTGATGTCCATGAGGCGGTGGTAGGCCTTGATGGCCTCCGCAAACTCTCCCACGTCGATACAAACAGCAATAAAATTCTCCCAGATCTGCCAGTGCTCGTAGTTACACTTCAGAGCCTCCTGCAACGTGCGGAAGGCTTTGGTCCTGGTGTGTGAGAGAGAGTGAGAGTGAGAGTAAGAGTGAGAGTGAGAGTGCAAGACACAAATCCATGTTATTGGTTTTTCAAGGTGAATAGGTAGACCACTCTGAGGTGTAATGCATCAATGTCACGTAGGTTGAACACTTTACATGCCCATTCAGTTCAACATCTGGTGACAGAATGGTTGGTTGTGAAGTAAAATAGCATGCGCGCACGCACACACACACACACACGACACCATCAAGGTTATTTGTGATTGGTACTACACACACCACCCAACTAATCACCCACCCACCCACTCTCTACTCTCTCTGGCACACAGTACGCCACTTCAGAGAATTCTTTTTTATAAATTAGCAGCAGCGCTAACCAGGTTTTAATAGAAGCTTCCCTGCTTTTTAATTTCAGGCCTGAAAGCACACAGGGCTGATGTGAGCAGGAGCTGAGTGAGAGAGAGATGGAGAGAGAGCGAGAGAGAGAGCGAGAGAGCGAGAGAGCGAGAGAGAGAGAGAGAGAGAGAGAGAGAGAGAGAGACACACACACACACAATGGGGGCTCTGATCAGCTTACATTGTTTACATTTTTTGGGGCTACCTATTGTCACTTCAATGCTATTCTGGCGATCTGATCATAAAGATCTGGTGTTGTGAGATTATGTTGCCGTGTGTCCACACTTGCCATAGAAAACCTCTGATATGCATCTCCTGTGTCTGAATTTTGAAGTACCCATTACCCCCCATTCCTCTAAATCTCTATATTGCTCATATTAACATTGTGGCCTGATTGCGTCCCAGCTATGTACACCTGCGATCAAAAGGTGCACCTGACCCAAGCTTTGAGGTTCAGTCTGGGTCATTGGATCACAACACAAGCAAATCTGATTTGGGAGAGTCTAGACCGGTCACTTAAAGCATCCTAGCGTGACTGAATGATAACAAAACAAAACTGTAACCATAGCTAAGACTAAGGAGGAACACTAGAGGCTCTTCAGGGGGAGACGGGATAGTCTGGTGAGTGTATCGACTGTTTGCAGTGAAGCATGGGTTTAGCTAACTGTGCAGAGATCAGCCTGTAATAATACAGTAGGATCTGTTTTTGATTACCACAGGTGATTTGCTGCGGTAGTTGGAAAGCATAGGTGTGTCTCTGTGTATGTATGAGACACAAACATGCTGTCAATTAATTCCCAATGTGGAGTGAACCAAATCAGTTTCATCTGAACTGTGTTACTGTTGTTGATGTGAACCAATCAGCCTCATCTGAGCTGTGTCACTGTTGTTGATGTGAACCAATCAGCTCTACAGTATCTGAGCTGTGTTGCTGTTGATGATGATATTTCAGTCTGGTGTTGTGTTTGACGAGTACGTCGTAATGTTTCTCTTCAATCAGAGATCGTGTCTCTCTCTCTCTCTCAGTCTCTCGGCCTCCCTTCACTTCTATTCTCTCTCCTCTTTGATAGCAGTAGACCTGGCCCCAAAATTAATACGGTCAAGACCAGCATGGATCAGGAAGTGTGGGAGAGAGGGAGAGAGAGAGAGAGAGAGAGAAAGAGACAGAGAACAGAAGAAAGTGTGTGTGTGAGAGAGAAAAAAGAATAATAAAGAAACAGAGTGAATGTGTGAGAGAGCAAGCACGTAGGAGAAGTGACAGCGTCTGAACTCTTGAGTGAGGAGGAAGAGGAGAGAGGGAACATTGAGGTCAGCAGTGTGGGTCTTCTGACTGACTGAGCGCCTGCACACGCCCCCCTCTTCTTCCACCCTGGAGGCAGGCAACTTCCCATCTCAACACTATGAGACGACATGTCTGGAAGAGCTTCGTTCAGAGGGGGAGAGATGATGTTTGTGTGTGAGAGAGACCGAAACAAGGAAAGAGAGGGGGTGAGAGAGAGAGAAAAAAACAAGGAAAGAGGGGGAGAGAGAGAGAAAAACAAGGAAAGAGGGGGTGAGAGAAAAACAAGGAAAGAGAGGGTGTGAGAGAGAGGGAAAACAAGGAAATAGAAAGAAAGAGAGATAATGAAAGAAAGAAAAAAAGAAAGAAAGAAAGTGTGTGCGGGGGGGAATCACATTGTGTCTGCACCACATCAAAAGGTTTGGCCAAAGAAAATTATTGAAATAAAATAAATGCATTCGAAACATCTGCGTGTCTATAGAAAGGAGGGTGTGTGTGGATGGAGGGGGGGGGGGGGGGGGGGGGGTCAAATTGCACCCATACATGTGAAAACCCCTCCACACATACACGCCACAAGTACCAACCCTTATTCTATCCAAGCATGTGTTCCATCCATCACATGTCACTGGCCTCTGACTCCACTACCACTCACTTGAGTTTCAGGCGAATGTAGGCCGTGGAGAGGTTGTTCCACGCCTCAGCATTCTGAAAGAGAGAAAGAGGGGATGAGAAGGAGGAGAGGAAAAAAACAAACACAATTTAAAGTTTACACACAGGTAAGCACAGTGGGGGTTATTTAGAAGGAGGGGCTGGAAGAAATGGGCACGGTCCTAAAGGCCGGCTCGACACAAATAGGTTCCACTGACTGACTCTGTAAAGAGCCTGGGCTTAACACGCCATGGTCACACTAGGGCTGTCCCCGAAGCCTGTTTTTGGGCTTTGAACTTCGTCAGGGTTTTTCGAACGGACGTTCGAACCTTCGTTTTTAATAATAAAAAATATATAATTTTTTTTATAAATATCCTCAATTTGAATAAAGTCAATAATCTGATTAAATGAGTCTTTTCTTTTTATTAAATCAACTTTATTTAACTCATTCAGCGCCAGCTATTAGACAGGTCCCGTTGTAGCAATGTCACGCTTTAAAAGATAGGAGTGCGTCACCTTGTTTGTAGAACTACATTTACATTTACATTTAGTCATTTAGCTGACGCTTTTATCCAAAGCGACTTACAAGTTCTGTGCGACAAGACAGCAAGAAGGGTATAACTCTATCAGCTGAGTAACAATGTTCATCAAAGTGTTGCGTGTTACAGTGTAGGTTAGTTTATTAGGACAAGTGCATGACAGTAAGGTTAGTCAGGGTTAGATTTTTTTTTTTCCCCCATCATTTCAGATAATGGTTGAAGAAGTGAGTCTTTAGTCGACGGCGAAAGATTGGACGGGATTCGGCTGTCCTAACTGGGATGGGTAGTTCATTCCACCATTGTGGGGCAAGGACTGAGAATAGGCGGCTTCTCTTTGATGACCCTCCGGGAGCTTGGATAGGAGTAGATCTGAGGCGGCCAGAAGATGCAGAGCGTAGGGGTCTTGAGGGTGTGTAGTTAGAGACCATTGACCGGAGGTAGGCGGGAGCGGTTCCCTTTGCCGCACGGTATGCTAGGTCGAGGGCCTTGAAGCGGATACGTGCAGCAATGGGGAGCCAGTGCAGGTCCCTAAGAAGTGGGGTGACATGGGCCGACTTCGGTAGGTTTGAGATCAGGCGGGCCGCTGCGTTTTGAATGAGTTGAAGAGGCTTGGTGGCAGTGGCCGGGAGGCCAGCTAGCAGTGCGTTGCAGTAGTCGAGGCGGGAGATGACTGTTGATTGGACGAGGAGTTGGGTGGCTTCTTTTGTCAGGAAGGGGTGTATCCTTCTGACGTTGCTCAGGAGGAATCTGCAGGTTCTGGTTGTCGCTGCGATGTGAGCAGAGAAGTTCAACTGGTCGTCGAGGACAACACCAAGGTTCTTGGCGGTCGGCGACGCGGTCACAGCTGCATTCTCGACTGTGATGGAGAGGTCGGTCAGGGGGGAGGATTTGGCCGGCAGGTGGAGCAATTCTGTTTTGCTTAGGTTCAGTTTGAGGTGGTTGGTCGTCATCCAGGCGGAGATGTCGGACAGACAGGCCGAGATCCGCTCAGAGACGTGGATATCTATATTATAGCTATGGATACAATACTATGGCCCATTTGACATCAAATATCTATCGTGAAAAAGATTTTTTTTTTTCATCCATACGTTCCCGTGTTATACCGTGGTGAATATAAGTATAGTTTTAGAGTGGTCTGGGGTAATTCCCGAAAGGCTGAGTTATAGCCTCATACGTGAATCCTACTATAAGCGTTGCCGTTTCTTGCCTGGACACGCTACTATTCCCAAATAAAATTTCTGTCGTTTCTGATTATTTGATTGCCAGTAACGGCATTCATATTGAACACTAAAAACGTTGATCAGCTCGATCGGTATAAAAGCATTGCACGATCAAGCCAGAATTGACGTCAGATAGTCCTTACACAGGCCAAGATATAAGGTTTCAAAGGGTGCTCGATACCACCATCTAGCTAGATGCGGCCGGTATTGCACTTTGGCGATCTCAGACTCATTCCCTATGGTAACACCAAGGTCCCTGGATGAATAATGAATAAAAATATTGAATAAAAGAATAAACTACCAAAACCTGAGATATCTCGGGTCTGGCAATTAAAGAGTTCATGAATATAACTCATCAGTTTTAATACTATAATATTAGTGTAGCCTAATCTTTCTCTGCAACTGTGAAGAAAAACCCCATTGGTTTAAACAGAATGAATACACATAAAAAATATATATAAAAAAAAAGGTTGGAACGTTGGAACGTTTGGGCTCAGCCCTAAGTCACACACACTCCTACACATACATACACAGACACGTGCACACAAACACATAAAAACAGCTGCCTTATGGGTCATTAAGCTGTATTGGAAAAGCTGTTGGAGGAGCGTCTGCATTGTAGATCGGTTATGGTCAGGGATTGTATTGGAGTTTAAGTGTGTGTGTAGGTGTGTAGGTGTGTGTGGGTGTGTGGGTGTGTAGGTGTGTGTGTGTGTGTGTGTGTGTGTGTGTGTGTGTGTGTGTGTGTGTGTGTGTGTGTGTGTGTGTGTGTGTGTGTGTGTGTGTGTGCATGTTTGTTATGTTTATTTAGGATCCCCATTAGCTTTTGCACTTGACAAAAGCTATTCTTCCTGGGGTCCGGCACAACAATACAACAATATTCAAGACATTACATCATTATCAACATCAATTACATCATCAATTACATCATTATCAACATTATTAACAATCTCATCCTCAGTTAAGAATGACATTGTACAATATACTTATTAGTATAAAGTATTAAAATCAAATAATAAAAATCAAATAAATAGTGCTTCCTGAGCAGCACTCACTGCTTTTGGATTATATTTTAGCGAAATAGTTTGGCAATGAGTTCCATTCCATGATAGCTCTGTAAGTCACAGAAGATTTTAGTAGATTTGTCCTGGGTTTAGGTGCCAGTAGATGGCCTGACGTAGCTTGTCTGGTCATATGGTCATGATGTTCTCTTATGTAAACTATATGATCATATATGTATGTGTGTCAGGGGTGTAGCTCCAGATTTTGGGCCCCATGAAAGAATGTATTTGTAGGCCCCCAGTGAATGCGAGTGCGCGTCAGCGGACATTTTTTTGGGCCATTTTTTTTTGATGAAAACGCATAATATGGCTTTTACCTATACATTCGGATCAGCAGTTCAGCACCTGCACTGTTGGTGGGTGAGCCTAGTAAAGGATGTCGCATTGCGTTCATCTTCAATGAATGGACCAATGCAATAGTCTACCAAAGCCCCCCCTCTCTCTCTATATATCTCACACACACACACACTTCAGAAACAAACATAGTATCAATGAGAGCATCAATAATACACCTGAGTGATGTCTAGTAAAAAAAAAAAAAAAAAAAATGTTGGCGCCCCCCCCAGTGCTGGGCCCTTGGAATCATCCTAAGCTACCCCCCCCAGCTACGCCCCTGATGTGTGTAATGGACAAGGGCAGTGATTGAAGGAGTGAGACACAAAGTGAGAGATGTTATGTTTCCCTGGTAGTCTGAGCTCTTGTCCTTTTCTACATGATGTAGCTGCTGACCATTGGGTTTGAGTGTGAATGTGTGTGGTACTAGAGATTGCCAATATATTGGGCTGATATTGGCCTTGCATTAAATATCAGATATCAGCCTCTAAAAAATTGGATGTCAGCTCGTCAGTATTGTCAACATAAAATGAGTTGGTAGTCAGGGTTGCTTAGTCAAATAGACTTTTCTTTTTCTTATTCAAAAGCAGATTTTAGTACACTATTATTCATTTGTTCAATTATCCAATTTTCTATTAATTCTGCATTTAAAAGCATTCATCCAGGGTTCATACACTTTTCCCCCCCAAAACAAATTCCATGATATACTCCTGTATGAGGGAGCTCATACAAAATCAAGCATTTCAGTGAAATGCACATGTACCTTATGTGACAAATAAAACAGAACTTGAACTACTGTATAGTGCAATTTACATGAACCAAGACTTGTCTGTGTTAACACATTCCCCGCCAAAGACGAGTGTACTCGTTATAGCCCGCCAATCAAATTCTGCCAACAACGAGTATACTCGTTATTGGATCGTTATTTCTTTTATTCGCTATTTTCCATTCATAATTCATCCTGCTGTGCTGGGGAAATGTGTGGCACTCTGTCTGAGACCGCAACGGTCCGATACCGCCGTCTGGTGGTATGCGGTCGATGTTGCACTTACTCTCTGAAGGAAGTTTGACTCTGTCCGTCACTGAAAGTCATCCGGGCGGGTTTTTTTTTTTGTAACATGGATCAAGATCCTCACTCTATCGCATTGAATCGTCATTATACTGTGGGGAGTTATGGTGTGGGCCAAATGGACATACGATCTAGCAGATGGCAATCAAATAATTGGAATATTCTTTTTGCAGTCTCATAGGCCACAGGTAAGAGCAATCTAATGTTAATTTCAGCTTGATTGTGTCTTGTTCTCACAGCCATCGCTCTGATCAACGTATGCTGTTGTACTAACGAATGCCATTATTGACAATCAATTAATCATAAAGACCCCCCGCCCCTTTCACGCATGCATGATGGAACATAATATACCAATCATATGCATTTGAATTTTTAATTGTAGCGTGTATAGGGACAAAATGCCAATGGATTAAGTATAATATGCGTCGTGGGTCATTACTACGTCATACTGTATGTACTGTACGTACATACTGTCATGCACTTGTCCTAATAAACTAACCTACACTGTAGCACTCAACACTTTGATGAACATTGTTACTCAGCTGATAGAGTTGTGCCCTTCCTGATGGCTTGTCGTACAGAACTTGTAAGTCGCTTTGGATAAAAGCGTCAGCTAAATGACTAAATGTAAATGTACTAGCCTTCCAGGAATTACCCCAGACCACTAAAAACATACTTATATTCACCACGGTATAAAGCGATAACATATAGATGGAAAAAAGGTTCCTTTTCCTCATCTTGAACGATAGATACACGATGTCAAATGGGCCATAGTATTGCATATATAGCTATAATATTTAAATAGTTATAGCCCTGCAAACAAGGTGAGTGACTCCCACCGTTTACAGTGCTGGCGTCAGCTGCTAAGGATGAGGCCAGCAATCAATGTGTTAAAGGGGAACTGCAATTTTTTTTAAATGTGTACTTTTTAGGGGGTACTACACCATGACAAAAGCCAGCACTGTACTCATGCCTGAGCATTAATCGAGAACGTGATTCAAACCCTTTTGGGGAGAGCGTCATCAAAGTAATCTCTCCAGGCAGTGAGGAAATGAATGAAGTGCGAAATTTTAGCCAAATTAAGCAAGAAAAAAAGTGTTGCCGTTGTTCCTCTATTGTTCAAATGTTACATTTTATGTTGGACAGCTTCTTTGAATGTCTCAGGTCTTGTTTTGGAAAGCTACTAGGGGTGGGACGGTTCACAAAACCCACGGTTCGGTACGTACCTCGGTTTTGTGGTCACGGTTTTCGGTTCGGTTCGTTATATTGTTTTTTATAAAAAAAAAATAATAATTAACCCCAAAAATACCAGAATTAGCATAAGATATATATAGCCTAAAAATAATCCAACTTTTCAGTTATTCTCAAGGACGTAGTCATGCAAAAACTGAAAGAATGAGGCAGTTTGACATCAGGCACATCATTTTACCACGAGGAGGAAGTGTTTACAGCCTTAAATAATGTTTGGCACACAAAGACCGAACTGACTGAAAAATATAGGCTACATTTGTCAAAGTATTAACTGGCAGCATACATCAAACTAACACACACACACTGTACTGTTTAAAAACAACACTGCTCTGTTCATTCTATTTTTAAAATACGTACATTATCTGTCTACATTTATTTAGACTAACATTATTTAAATATTGAGTGCAACTGTGGTAGATTACGTAATTCGGTGAGTTGGAACTATATATGGGTTGGCGCGGGTCCCCACAGACATTTTAGCGTGTGGGACCTTCAGTTTAGGAGGAGTTCATAACATCAACAAGCAGCACGAAAGCGGCAATAGTCCCGGTTCAAACTGCTAACGCTATGGCAAGATGTGTGTAGGCCTATGTAATGTTAATGGCTATGTTTTTAAAGACGTAATGAAGATTGATTTATATTGTGCTTGCCATTTTTACACAAACTGACTAGCACCTGGCTGCAGTGCTGCTGCTGCTGCTGCCTGCAGCCAGTGCTCGCCTCTCCCGGCTCCGCCAAATGATTTTTTTTTTATTTGCGCGTCATCTGAACCGTACGATACACAGACGCCCCGAACCGCGGGGGTCGTTCCGTACGGTACGCGGTTCGGATGCGTACCGTCCCACCCCTAAAAGCTACAGCTATGACGACTGTGGACTTTCCTGTATGTAATCAGAAAATTATTTGGGTTGTTATTCCTTCTAAAATAACTAGACCTAGGCCTATCTGTATTCAAACCCGAAATCAGAGGCTTTGCTTAAAAAAAATTTAATAATAAATAAAGGAATTCCATGATATTTCCAAAGCTTTTTGGGCATGTATAATTTTCTTTAACTTTTCCAGACATGGAAAACATCTTCCATGATCCAGTTTTTCCATGACTATTAATCCTTGATTTTTGTATTTGTATTTTATTTATTTATTTACTTTCATAACAATTTTCAAATATAAAGATATTGAATATCTACACATACTATTATCAGTTTCAGTCTGAAAACATCAGTACTATCTACTTTTAAAACCCTGTATGGGTGGAACCCTATGAGTTAAAGGGGAACTATCTTATAAATGGCCTTTTTCAGTGTTTAGCATTGTTTCCTAGCTATGTGGACTTATATTAATATGATCTATGTCTCTAATTCTCATATTGGCGCATTCTTCCAATTCTCCTCTCACAATATTCACCCTCACTGAACTGAGTCATCTGAAAATGTGCTGATTTGTGATGTCAGAGAGACACCGCTGCATGATAATGTTCAGGCGGCGCAGTGGTTTAGGTGCCCAGGCTCAAAACGGCTTAAGATCTTGAGGTAGAAAAATGCTGTTTTTGAGGACTTCATTAGAAATACAAAACAATGAATTAAAAAAAATTAAATTACAGAGGTGTTCCATAAACTCACAGGAATTGTGTAAAAGTGCCCAAATAGTGAAAGAAATAGTAAAATAGTTCCCCTTTAAAGAACCCTATCGAATCTTATCCCGAATTTCCCTCTGGATAAATAAAGTATTTCTATTTCTATTCTATTCCATTACCTGCCTTTAAAAGCCTGTATGAGTGGAATCCTTTGTGGTACCTGCCTTTAAAAGCCTGTTATCAATGGAATCCGGTGTTGCCATATGAAAGGATTTTGAGATTGCCAAAGTGCAATACCGGCCGCATCCTGCCAGATGGCAGTGTCGCCCACCCTTTGAAACCTTATATCTAACCCTGCGTTACACTAAAATGTCTCCGGGCGCTATATTTAGATGGAGCCGAGTAAGTCGCTTCTTCCGACCACTTCGAAATGCATCTGGCACACTCGATACATAAATTGTGTCAAATTATGTCCGGGACCAGATGGACACCAATACTGGAAATTGCGATCAAGACAATTGGAATATTCTTTTTGGAATACCACTGACCACAGGTAAGGACTATCTGACATCAATTTCACCTTGATCCAACAATGTTTTCATATCCCTCCAGCTGATCGGCTTCTGTAGTGTTCAACACGAATGCCGTTACTGGCAATCAAAGCATCAGAAACGACCCCCCCCCCCTTTCATGCATTCATGATGAAACATAATACCTATTATATACATTTGATTTGGAAATAGTAGCGTGTCCAGGCAAGAAACGCCAACGCTTATAGTAGAATTCACGTTGCGCCCTATTACTCGCTTCCCAGGAATTATCCCGGATCACTCTGAAATTATACTTATATTCACCACGGGATAACGCGTGAACGTATGCATGAAAAAATTATCTCTTTTTTGCATCTTGGACGGAAGAAAGTCAGTGTCAAATGACTATAGTATTAATAGCTATAATATAGAATATAGATATAGCTCTACAAACAAGGTGACGCACTCCTACTGTATCTTTAAAGCGTGGCAGTGCTACGGGACCAATCCCTGGCTAATCCCTGGTGCTGAATGAGTTAAAAGCCTGTATGAGTGGAATCCTTTGTGGTACTTGCCTTTAAAAGTCTGTTATCAATGGAATCCTATGTGGTACCTGTCTTTAAAAGTCTGTTATCAATGGAATCCTATGTGGTACCTGCCTTTAAAAGCCTGTATGGGTGGCATCCTATGTGGTACCTGCCTTTAAAAGCCTGTATGGGTGGAATCCTATGTGGTACCTGCCTTTAAAAGCATGTATGGGTGGAATCCTATGTGGTACCAGTACTTACATCTGGTTCCAGCCCCACACACCTCTGGAAGGCCTTAGCAGCTCCCTCATATCCCTCCAAGGCAAAGTAGGCACAGCCGAGGGAGAACCACACCCCCAGCTGCAGAAGAACATCACACACAGAAAAGATAGAGAGAGAAAAAAGAGAGATAAGACAAGATTCAAGTTACAACAAACCACTGTATTTACATATAGAATGTATGCTTGTGTAATACGATTGGACACCTTGGTTCTTATCAAACGTGACTAAAGTGATTAAAGGGATCGCTACAGAGTGCAGGACAGGCGATTAAAGGGATCGCTACAGAGCGCAGGACAGGTAATTAAAGGGATCGCTAGAGAGTGCAGGACAGGCGATTAAAGGGATCGCTACAGAGTGCAGGACAGGTGATTAAAGGGATCGCTACAGAGCGCAGGACAGGTGATTAAAGGGATCGCTACAGAGCGCAGGACAGGTGATTAAAGGGATCGCTACAGAGTGCAGGACAGGTGATTAAAGGGATCGCTACAGAGCGCAGGACAGGTGATTAAAGGGATCGCTACAGAGCGCAGGACAGATGATTAAAGGGATCGCTACAGAGTGCAGGACAGGTGATTAACACATCCTGCGCCAAAAACGTCGTACAACGTGTTTCAAGGTCATGCTAATTCTGCCATTCCACGGCGTACGACGTTATTGAGATCATATTTAATTTTTTCGCCATGGTATTCAGAATGCCCTCACCCAGCCTCGGCTGATAAAGTGGGAGCCTGCACAACTCTGCAACGCTTCAATACTGCCGCCTGGTGGTGATCGGGCGAGTTACAACCGGAAATGGATCTCTGGTGATCTCCGTGTACCGGGGAAATGCGTCCGGCACTCACATATTGTTGCGGGACTCTAGACACACGTCCGTACATATGGATCGCTGCCATAACTCAAGAATCGATATGATTTGGGCGTTTATTATTATACAAACCGGAAATGGATCTAGGCGATCCACGTCAAATAAGTGGGATCT
Organism: Notolepis coatsorum; assembly: GCF_963971535.1. Classification (NCBI taxonomy): domain Eukaryota; kingdom Metazoa; phylum Chordata; class Actinopteri; order Aulopiformes; family Paralepididae; genus Notolepis; species Notolepis coatsorum. The sequence continues at coordinate 113,721,109 of NC_140173.1, read as the reverse complement.
TTTTCCTCCAGTCTCATCAGCGAACGGTAAGAGGACGCTGATGGCATTTTCAGTGTGATTGTTTATTATTATTAATGCAAACTGCTCTGATCAATATATCACCCATACTACATAAAGCATTTACTGACGATCACGGAATTATAAACGACCCCCCGCCTCGTTCATCCGCGCATGATCAGTCATAACGTTTAGAATCATGTACAGTTGAAATTTTTAATATAGCGTGTATTGGCAACAAACGGCAGTTGATAATCTATATATGCGTTTATGCCTAGAACTCACGTTCTAGGAATTACTGCAGAAAACGATAAAAACATATTTATATTCTAGACGGTATTTTCGTATGAATCTATGAATGAAAAAGTATAACGTTCCTACATCCTGAACGATAGATAATCGATGTTGAATGGGCCATAGTAATGTCAATTTAGCAATACAATTAAAAAAGTTATAGCCCTGCAAAGAAGGTAAACATCTCCATAGGCTTAGAGTGGTGGCAGAGAGTGGTATGAGACGGGCAAACTTGCAAAGGGATCGCTACAGAGTGCAGGACAGGTGATTAAAGGGATCGCTACAGAGAGCAGGACAGGCGATTAAAGGGATCGCTACAGAGTGCAGGACTAACAAATGAGCAAAGTGTTTGATCACATCCATGTCAACAGATGACAGCATTACTGTAGCTCTGCTGGGCTGACACACTAACCTGACCCACTACTCTCCCCACAGAAAAACAAACACAGCTTGCCTGCTTTCTTTAACTCCTGCCTTCAAACCCTCACCACCTAAATGACAAGTGCCTCACAGGAGAGAAATTATGTAGATGTTTGAAGAAAAAAAAACAGGCACCCTCTCGCGCTGGAGTCAGGGGGTAGTTTTCTTTGGGCGGGGGCCCACCTGTCAGATGGTGAGAGTGACAGGCGTGCTTGGGGGGGGGGGGGGGGGGGGGGGGCCTGGCTCATTGACTGACAGGCCCCCTGTTTATGCAAATTAGCCCAGACATCAGTCCTTTGCTATTCCCTCCCTCCTCTCCTCTCCCTCCATCTCACTCTCTACCGCCCTCCCTCTCTATGAGTCTCTGTCTTTTCTTCTCTCTGTCGCCCAAAACAGCCCCTAGACAGATTTGAGATGAAACAAACTTGCTTCTTTCCAAGTCCCTGGCTAAGCTGAGGGGGGGGGGGGGGGTGGTGTGTGTGTGTGTGTGTGTGTGTGTGTGTGTGTGTGTGTGTGTGTGTGTGTGTGCCTGTGTCCACACCAGAATTGTATCCGTATGGTAGGGCTGAATTAATCAAACTTTTATCGAAATCGTAATATGGCCTAGTGCAATATCCAAATCGCAGGAGGTGATTTTATAGACTGAAGAAAACTCTTTATTTGGTACATAACAAAAAAAAATCACACCACAATCATTTAAGCTTTTACACTGAAGATTTGAATAATAGATCATATAATATTAAAGGTCCCATGCATTATAAATAGTGTTTAGCATTGTTTCCTAGCAATGGGGGATTATATCAATGTGGTCTGTGTCTCTAATTATCATATTGACTCATCAGTCTAGTCTCGAGTTCACGAGATCTTCCCTCACTAAACTAAGCCGTTCTGATTTGACAGTATTGCTGAGGTGAATAAGGTACTGATTTGCAGTAACTCCCCCTCTATGGTTGTAGCGCATAGTGTAACCCGACACTTCCTCAAACGGGTTTTGACAGAGGCAGAGAACGAGCGAGCGAGAGAGAGGGAGAGAGAGCGAGAGAGAGAGAGAGAGAGAGGGACCACGCGGGACCGCGCGCAGGAGTGTGTAAAAATGTGTGTGCGCCGCGGGGATGGGTCTTCTCTCACACACGGAGCATTTACACACAACCTCCCGACCGCGCGCGCGGGGCAGGAGCTTCTCTCTCATGAGTGTGTGTGAGAGAAGCTCCTGCCCCGCGGTCGGGAGGTTGTGTGTAAATGCTCCGTGTGTGTGTGTGAGAGAAGACCCATCCCCATGGCGCACACAAATTTGTACACACTCCTGCGCACAGTCCCTCTCTTTCTCTCGATCTATCTCTCTCTCTCTCCCTCGCAGTCGGGAGCACTCGCATATCACTGTCAAAATATCTTTGCGCATGCTCCCACGCGCACGCCCGTATTCCGATCCGTGCAATAATATTCACAGAGGTATATATTGTCATTTGAAACAAGTTACCAATGCATTATGGGTGGACGGTATGGTCTAAAATGTATATCACGGTATAATTTGAAGCATAGACGGTAACGGTATATATCACGGTATCAGTGTTTCCGTTCGAATAATTTTTTTTGCCTGATAGGCAGTAGGCTTGGGCGGTATCCTTATTTTCAAACCGGCAAACCTTTATGTTATAATACCCCGGTGCACGGTATGACTTTCATTTTCATCAGCGGGGGTGGGGGGGGGGGGGGGGGGGGGGGGGTTACGTGTTACCAAGTAAACAAATCATCGTCAGCTCTCAGAATGGTAGTCCCGCACCGGTAGAAGCCTGCACCGTTTTAGCGTTAGCATCTAGCCTATAGCCATGGCAGACTATTTGATTCCTTAAGGGCTAGAAATTGCCTGGGTTTTGGTCATATGCTCCCGAAATGCTCCCGTTGTTTGGCTACTTCTATGTGCAGTGAAAACTACTTGAATGCTTTATAACCTAGTCATTGATTTAGTTCAGGGTAATCTAAGATTATCCGCAGAGCTAACGCTACTTAACGTGAGCTAACGCTAGTTATTCAAGCTCAGTAGCTCACAGAGAGAGATAAACAGCTGACAGCGGATAGTACAGGACGGTACAAATACAATAAAAAGGCGAGTGGGGGCTGTTGTGTAAACCTTGTACTCTTTAGTTCACATATAATAAGAGACGGATTGCTCCACAACAACACTGCTCTCGTCACAACGTTTTACGGTACTTTCACAGCACTGTCGCAACATTACCGTAAAACGTGAACACCGTTGTGACCCACTCGCTCCACTAGAGCGGTCTCGCCCTCTGCTGGCGCGTGTGTGCACTACACTCAGTGTGTGCACTACACTCAAAACTCTGTTTCACTGTTATAGAAACTGAAGCGCATCTGTGATTTTGACGGTGACGGACGGTATTGAAAATCAATACCGTAGGTATTTCTAAATACCCTGGTATACCTTAATACCGTCATACCGCCCAAGCCTAATAGGCAGGCTATATAAAGAATGACATCCTCAAGGCATGTAGATTTATAATATTTTAACTTAAAACTAGGCTACTTTTGCGTATAAAGTCATTATATTCCAAATAAAATAAGTCCAGAGTCGAGACTCAGTGCTGCTCCCATTGCAAACAGCGGGGCTGGATGCTGGATTTTGCTAGAAGCATATGTAGCTGCAGAGCCACAGAGCCAGGGGCGCTTTCAGGTCTGGTCACAGGCCCGCTCAACAGCGTCCCCCCACCCAACGGCTGAATTGCCAATGGCTGAATTGGAGTATTGCACTGTGCAATACTCCAATTGCTATTTTAGAGCTGCTCTACCGGTTACACGGTATAGTCAAAATCCATACCGTAGAGCAAATTCATACCGTATACCATTTATACCATCCACCCCTACAATGCATTGTCCCGTGGGATTATGCCCCCCACGGCGAAATTAATAAGTATCCCCCTCAATCTCTCTCTGTGTGGGTGACTGTCACTCAAACCACTTATGGGCGGAGCCCATCCAATAACGGCCTGAAATCCTGAGATAGAAAAATTATGCTTTTGAGTACTTGATTAGAAATATAAAACAAAAAAAAATTACAGATGTGTTCCATAGACTCACAGGAATTGTGTAAAGTTGCCCAAATAGTGCAAGGAATAGCAATGCATGTCCCCTTTAATAATAATAATAGATCAAAATATTATTGTGATATATATATTGTGAATCATATAGCAATTGCAATATCAGTCCAAATAATCGCAATTACATATTTTTTTTTACAAATCGTCCAGCCTCTTCATTTGTACTCTCATCTTCTTCATAAGTACTCTCATCCTCTTCATAGGTACTCTCATCATCTTCATCTGTACTCCCTGCAGCCTCTTTTTTTCCTTCACTCTTTATCTCCCTGCTCCTCTCCACTCTCCCTCTCCTTCACTCTTTACCCCCCTGCTTCCCTCTCCTCTCTCTCTCCTTCACTCTTCATCTCCCTGCTCCCCTCTCTAAACTCTCTCCTCCTTTCTACTCCTCGCAGCCCCCTCAGCACACATCCCAACTCTCTCCTCCTTCCTACTCCTCGCGCCCCCCTCAGCACACACCCCAACGCTCTCCTCCTTCCTACTCCTCGCGCCCCCCTCAGCACACACCCCAACTCTCCTCCTTCCTACTCCTCACGCCCCCCTCAGCACACACCCCAACTCTCCTCCTTCCTACTCCTCGCGCCCCCCTCAGCACACACCCCAACTCTCCTCCTTCCTACTCCTCGCGCCCCCCTCAGCACACACCCCAACTCTCTCCACCTTCCTACTCCTCGCGACCCCCTCAGCACACACCCCAACTCTCCTCCTTCCTACTCCTCGCGCCCCCCTCAGCACACACCCCAACTCTCTCCTCCTTCCTACTCCTCACGCCCCCCTCAGCACACACCCCAACGCTCTCCTCCTTCCTACTCCTCGCGCCCCCCTCAGCACACACCCCAACTCTCCTCCTTCCTACTCCTCACGCCCCCCTCAGCACACACCCCAACTCTCCTCCTTCCTACTCCTCGCGCCCCCCTCAGCACACACCCCAACTCTCCTCCTTCCTACTCCTCGCACCCCCCTCAGCACACACCCCAACTCTCTCCTCCTTCCTACTCCTCGCGCCCCCCTCAGCACACACCCCAACTCTCTCCTCCTTCCTACTCCTCGCGCCCCCCTCAGCACACACCCCAACTCTCTCCTCCTTCCTACTCCTCGCGCCCCCCTCAGCACACACCCCAACTCTCTCCACCTTCCTACTCCTCGCGCCCCCCTCAGCACACACCCCAACTCTCCTCCTTCCTACTCCTCGCACCCCCCTCAGCACACACCCCAACTCTCTCCTCCTTCCTACTCCTCGCGCCCCCCTCAGCACACACCCCAACTCTCTCCACCTTCCTACTCCTCGCGCCCCCCTCAGCACACACCCCAACTCTCCTCCTTCCTACTCCTCGCACCCCCCTCAGCACACACCCCAACGCTCTCCTCCTTCCTACTCCTCGCGCCCCCCTCAGTACACCCCCCAACGCTCTCCTCCTTCCTACTCCTCACGCCCCCCTCAGCACACACCCCAACTCTCTCCTCCTTCCTACTCCTCACGCCCCCCTGAGCACACACCCCAACTCTCTCCACCTTCCTACTCCTCGCACCCCCCTCAGCACACACCCCAACTCTCCTCCTTCCTACTCCTCACGCCCCCCTCAGCACACACCCCAACTCTCTCCACCTTCCTACTCCTCGCGCCCCCCTCAGTACACCCCCCAACTCTCTCCTCCTCTCTAAACTCTCTCCTCCTTCCTACTCCTTGCGCCCCCCTCAGCACACACCCCAACTCTCCTCCTCCTCTCTAAACTCTCTCCACCTTCCTACTCCTCGCGCCCCCCTCAGCACACACCCCAACTCTCTCCACCTTCCTACTCCTCGCGCCCCCCTCAGCACAAACCCCAACTCTCTCCTCCTTCCTACTCCTCGCGCCCCCCTCAGCACACACCCCAACTCTCTCCTCCTTCCTACTCCTCGCGCCCCCCTCAGCACACACCCCAACTCTCTCCTCCTTCCTACTCCTCGCGCCCCCCTCAGCACACACCCCAACTCTCTCCTCCTCTCTAAACTCTCTCCACCTTCCTACTCCTTGCGCCCCCCCTCAGCACACACCCCAACTCTCTCCTCCTCCTAAACTCTCTTCTCCTTCTGCCCCCACCTTCTACTCATCATCACTCATTCACCTCCCTGTCCCCCCTCTCCAACCTCAACCGCTCTCCTCTCTATACCCCCCCCCTGTGTGGTTTGTGGAGGGCAGCCTGGTTGGCATATGTGTGATAGAAGCAGACAGGACTGAGGTAGCGACAAAATCCCAGACACCACCGTCTCGACACAACTTCCTCTGCCTGGGATATGTGTGTGAGAAAGAGAAATGAGAGCGAAAGGAGACAGAGAGAGAGAGAGAGAGAGAGAGAGAGAGAGAGAGACAGAGAGAATGAAAGAGAAAAGGAAACAGAGAGAGACAGAGTGAGATAGAGATAGTGAGTGAGACAGCGAGAGAAGGAGAGACGGAGAGAAAAGGAGACAGAGTGAGAGTGAGAGAGAGAGAAACCCCTAGCTGTGTGGAAGGGTTTGTGTTTCTGTAATCAATAATGTTGACCTCTTGATTAACTAATAATATGTATCCGGCCTGAAAACAACACATGGTTCCACCCCCAGTGTAAAGGTCAACTCTGTAATGCTGTCTCACAGTGTCCTCTAGACACAGCAGCCACTTTGTTCACTTGGTCTGACGCGTCAGTTGGAATTCAGTGGTGATAGGGGAGGGGTTGCTATCCCAACTTAACTCCAACCCACACGTCAGACCAAAACAGAACATGTACCACACCAAGAGGGGCTCTTTTGCCTAGAGGTAAAACAAAAAAGGTTAGTACCTGCAAGGTGTTGATTCGGAGTGACTTCTCAAAGCAGTCTACACATTGTTGGAATTCCTTGTGGCGGAGGTGCAGAAGGGCCTTGGAGCGCATGGCGCGGGCGCTCCGTCGGCCAGACACCTCCCAGGCCCGGTCGTAGTACTGGTGGTCCCGCAGGACGTCACCCAGCAGGCAGTAGAGACTGGGGGTCTCCTTCTTCTGCAGCTCCCTCCGCAGGATCTCCTCCGCCTGGGGAGAAGAGGGTGTAGAAGAAAAAACATTTGATTCTTAAGATTCCCCAAATCGATCTTGTCGATGTGTGAAGATCTTCTGCTGAACTGCTACGGAAACTCAGTTGAGCAAAATTACATCTTTTGACAACAAAGAAAAAGAAAGAAGTCTTTATTTGTCATGCAGCAACACACACATGTAAGATGGACGACACACAGGAACACACACACACACACACGCATTAGGTCGCCGATGAAATGCCTCTCTGCACTTGACCCATCCCATCGTCCTTCCCCCCCCCAAGGGCAGCCGGGAGCAGGCGTGGGTGCTCCTGTCCATCTGCGTTAGCGATCTGTTCTGTATGTTTTTCCATTTGGTTTATCTCTTTTTGGGGGGGAAACTCTTGCGAGCACGGGGAGAACATGCAAACTCCACACAGAAAGGTCTGGGAGATACCCCACCTGAGTACCTGGCAACGCGGCAACCTGGTCCCCGAGCAGGAATCGAACCCAGGACCTTCTTGTTGTGAGGAGACAGTGTTAACCACTACACCACCGTGCCACTATGTAATTTAATCGATTATGAATCAAAATCACATTGGTTCCAATAACCAGCCCTAAGGAGGAGGGTGGGTGGAGGTTTGTGTGTGTGTGTGTGTGTGTGTGTGTGTGTGTGTGTGTGTGTGTGTGTGTGTGTGTGTGTGTGTGTGTGTGTGTGTGTGTGTGTGTGTGTGTGTGTGTGTGTGTGTGTGTGTGTGTGTGTGTGTGTGTGTGTGTGTGTGTGTGTGTGTGTGTGTGTGTGTGTGTGTGTGTGTGTGTGTGTGTGTGTGTGTGTGTGTGTGTGTGTGGGGAGATAGGCAGAGAGGGACAGAAAGGAGGTAATGATGGAGCAGACCGGAATGTTTCCAGATTAGACAAAGAAGATGGAGGGAAGGGTGGGTGTGGAGAGAGGGGGGTGAGAGTATGGATGCAATTAGATGAGGCAGAGAGAAAATGTAGAGGGGAGAGGGGGGGGGTAATGGATTAACCCTTTCACTACCACACTACAGCAGGTTAACACTTTCACTACCACACTCAAGAAGGTTAACCCTTTCACTACCACACTACATAAGGTTAACCTTTCACTACCACACTACAGGTTAAGCCTTTCACTACCAGACTACATAATGTTAACCCTTTCACTACCACACTACATACGGTTAACCTTTCACTACTACAATCCAGAAGGTTAACCCTTTCACTACCACTCCAGAACCCTTTCACTACATGTTAACCCTTTCACTACCACACTACATAAGGTTAACCCTTTCACTTCCACACTACAGGTTAACACTTTCACTACCACACTACAGAAGGTTAACCATTCACTACCACACTACAGAAGGTTAACCATTCACTACCACACTACAGAATGTTAACCTTTTCACTACCCCACTACAGAAGGTTAACCCTTTCACTACCACACTACATAAAGTGTGGTAGTGAAAGGATTAGGGTAGGAATGATGGGGTGGGGAAGGTTTCCAGTGTAGACAAAGACGATGGAGGGAAGGGTGAGTGGGGAGAGAGAGAGAGGGGGGGGGGGTGAGAGTATGGATGGAATTAGATAAGACAGAGAGATGTAGAGGGGGAGGGAGGGAGAAGGGATTAAGAGGGGATGGAGAGAGAAAAGAAGAGAGAAAGATGGAGGAGGCTGTGGGTAGCGTGGGACAGAGGGAAGGAATAAGAAAGAGGAGATGGAGAGATCGAGGAAGGAGAGAGGGGAAACAGGGGTGAAGGAGAGGGGCCAAGAGAAGGATGGAGACGGGAACACAGTTGGGAGTGGAGAGAGAAAGAAGAGGAAAATAAAAAGACAGGAGAGATTGAGTTACAATTACTCTGACCTTCAAATGACCTCCAGAACAAGTGCACTTGCCATTTCTTTCCATGAAAGAAACGCACGGTTTGAATTGTATATTTTGGACGAGCCACAACACACAGTCCACTTAAGGACGGATAATGAACTGGCCCAAATCAACAGCAGTGGTTCTCCTACTTGTCCAAGTCTCGATGAGACCGAAGCCAACACACCGGATTGATTCCTGACGAGGTACATGAAGAGAAAACACTGGTGTGTGGGTGTAGTGATTCGATTCCTCAGGCCTCCGACTCCCACTAGTTTGACTTCAGATTCCTCAGACTCCCACTAGTTTGACTTCAGATTCCTCAGACTCCCACTAGTTTGACTGTGTTTATACCCCCTCTTATCTACACTACTCAGCTTTGGCTTGTATACTAATGTATCTATAATGCTAAAGCGATATCTACACCAAGTGGATTTTCTCCTGGACTGCAATGCGCTTCACATATCAAATGTCAAATCAAGATCAGTTCTGCTCAGACATCCAATTCTGATGCGATTGCAACGCAGACATTCTTTATAAGTCGTGTGAATTTACAACGGCTATGATTCTCTTCATTTATCTTAACAGGTGGGGGCCCGTATACGGGATTAAAGCAAAAAAGAAAAAATCTCCTGACTGAACTTTTTTTCAGGCCAAGTCATATTCTTATTTTAACCTCCACTGTATATATTTTTTTAATAGCGTTAGCGTTTTAATAACAAGCGGGCAGAAAAGTGGCAATTTTTTTACTTGAACTTGAGGACTGCATACTTTTTTTGCAAACCAAAACAACATGCTTTATACTTATAGCACATGCATGAGCCTGGTCTCTTTTGAGAGATGACATTCTGAAGTTTCTGATTCCAGAAGAAAATTCACTTTTAGTGCTAACGTAATAGAGTTACATAGGTCTGAACTTGAGTTTTAAAAAAACTTGTTACTCAAGTTTTTCTGTAGTAGTTAGTAGTCCAGAGGTAGTATTTCCCCAGAAGATGGTATGGCTTACAAATCCAGACGGAGCCATAGCATGAAGCCTTATGTAGTACTGTACATATCCAAATTTCATAAAGATCCATTCAGAAACTGAGTGATTAGGAGTGATTTTGGTAAACTGTGTACAAAGAAAAACTCAGTTTTCTCATAGACTTCAATTCATTTGGCTGTTTTGCTCTTCCTGTTTGTGTTCTTTCGTGTTTTTTTTTCTTTCTTTTTTTAGATCCCCATGTGTGGTATCATTGGAAAGCCACACTCATTGGCTAGAACGATCCACAATCATTTTCGAGATCGGATCTAGATTGACGGAACTACTGCAGCCTGAGTCGGGAGTGGTATTTTGCGCAATACCGTGTACTTTGCACAAGCCTCAAATACCGGCATGTAACTCGAGAACCGCTGAACAGATTTTGTCGCATTTTATCACTATCGACAGGCAACAAATAAGCCTTCAATTCGATATATACATTGTATTACAAAATATGCACACCCGAGCCACTATGGGTCGCCAAAGTGCCGGTTGCAAAAATCCGAAAAACGTCCCATATGAGGGATGTTGCAGCTAAAGAGGTTGGGGAACTAGATTATTTTGAACATCTTTTCTATTGCCAGTTTGCTTTTACGTAATATCAATGCCGTTTTCAATTCATTAAATAAAACTGATACTTTGCAAGAGTTGACTCTGACTTTGTCATACAAATAAATAAATCTACATACTGTAACCTTAGTGCATGTTTTTATTTACAGTACATTGTGACAACTGAACAAGCTTATGACTTGAACAAGGAACTAAACAAGGGAAACAGTGCGCAGGGAACACAATTTTCTTTTTGGCTTACCAGCCAAGGTGGCTGGTAGATTAAAAAAACTACCAGCCAGGCAGATTTTTTACCAGCCAAAAATGATAAATAGCTTTTTAGTATATCGCCATGTGTTATTATTACTATATAATACTCTCATATGCTATTTTCAATTAATATAATAAACAACATAAGGAATATTAGCATCATTTTGAGTGGACTGAAGGAATGAGTCAGCGTTAATAGTTTAAAATACAGATAATTTATACCGGGCGGCTACGTGGCGTAGTGGACAAGGCGCTCGCCACGAATCGCCTATTTGAGCCCAGCGCTCCACATTGCTTTCAGTTTAGCTGGTTGTTCATACTAATACACATTGGCCGTATTAGGGGGTGGGAAACTGATGGGTGGGGATCGGGCGTTGTGGACAGCGACTCCTACAGGTCGGTTGGTGCGCCTGCGCAGTAGAATCAGGAAGTGTCGGGGGCAGCGTGAGCCTCCCACGCGTTACTCCTCGCCACTGAGAGATCGAGCTGCGCAGGTGAAAAGATGCGACTGCTGTTACCTCAAGTACCGGAGGGGACTTGTGCTATGTATGACTTAGTCCACATTGCAGCCGGCTTGTGGGAGGCAAGAAACAGCGTTCGTGACAGGGGAGGGTTGAATTGGATGATACGAAATTGGGATGGGAGAAAATATAGAAAATGGGAGAAAAAGTGGATAAAAAAAAAGAAAATACAGATAATTTATTAAAACTAGCGCCGTCAGGCGATTAAAAAAAATTATCTAATTAATTTGTAATTAATTAATCAAATTAATCGCATTTTAAGAGCATAACCATTTTAGGCCTGATATTTTATATACACATATTACAAATTGCATGTGTCCGGAAGGCAGAATTCAGTACTGTATCTACAAAACCTTCTGTTTAATCATCTTCCCTTTATTAATTTGCTTAAATTTTTCAGGTCTGGTCAATTTTAGCATGGTGTTATTCACAGTATATAAAAAAAAGGGAAAGAAATAATTGGTTCATTACAATTTACTCAAGCCTAGTAACAGACAGTATTTCTGACACTGGGAATACATTCCCTGAGATCCATAGATTCAGATACCAAGAACATGCAAATGGACCATTTAAAAAAAACTGTAAATGTTTATTCTACGTTTTAATGGAATGAATGATTAAAAAAAAATTATTATTATTTTTTAGTTTTTGTAATACATTTTTAGTACATTTTCATAACGCGATAATTTGCTGTGTAATTAATTAATCTAATTAACGCGATAAACTGACAGCCCTAATTAAAACATATATATAATGTAGGGCTGTCCCAAATACCATTTTACAGGCTTTGAATACTCCTTGGTGTTTCCGAACGCGTATTCTAATAGTCTCTCAAAAACACTATTAAAAACAATAAGATTAATATTTCATAATTAACCAATCAATCACAAATCATAAGTGTTGGCTACCATTCTGTTCTATCCAGTAGCAACCCGGGACGTCATGTCAAATTGCGTTGGCAACATGCATTCTGATCACCGTTGTACTACCAGTATGCTTCTGCGTGTATAGACAATTGTGTGTACGTACATTCACACGGGGAACCAATCTTTTTCGTTTTCATGTAAAAAAAAAAAGGTTGTGTTTTAGACTTCACTCTTTTATTTTGAAACCCCCCGACCGGAAGTATTATTGTTGTTATCGCTAGCTAGCGGAACAGTTGTCCGGTTCTGTGCTTTTGAGCTAACGCTAGTTAAGCTAGGTAATATTCGTCTTCCTTTGACTTGTTGAAAATGCCTAGGATGCAAATGTTGAGATTGTTGGTGAACAAGCGACTAACTGCAGCTATGTTGCAGTGTGCACAAACACTGTCGAGTCTTGACTTTAGGCACAAAGCGGACATTTACGCATATAACGTAGAACATTTGTGCATATTGCTCTGGTCAAAAATAGTTAATAAAAGTTGAGACGTATGTAGTACCTACTTACTGGTCACAGGAGTCTTCAATAACGTTTGGATGGTAATCAATTTTGTGAATACATTTGTTGAAACAACATATTTGTTGGCAGACGACTCCTTATAAACACTGCTATCTAACGTTAGCAAGCTAAGCGTGCATAGCTCGACCTGGCTGTGTAACGTAACTTGTGTTCCGCTGGGAAATACTGTTAATCACTGCATACAATTTGAAGTAAGAGGTGCACTCCTCTCATGCTATGAACGGACACATATACACGTTACGTATAGAAGCGACTGCTGACACAGAAGCTATTTCTTTTATGAAAATTCAGAAAGTTGGCTCCCAATTTTTGTACACGCCAGGGTGGCGAGTAGCCTCCGTAATTTACCAGCCAAAGAGTAAATCTACACGCCATTGGCACTTGGCGGGTGCTTATTTTGTTCCCATCTACAAATCATATTATACCAGGTAGCCAATTGACGGAAAATCCGTCACGACTCCGAATCAAATTGACGGAAATCCATCTCAAGACGGAGCGCTTTAATCCCTGTGCCACCTCACAGACCAAATCCGTTCAGCGGTTCTCGAGTTACATACCGATATGTCAGTACATGCGAGCCTCAGATTACCACCCCTGACTCCCGAGGCTCTGGAACGGTCAATCATTCGCCGATTGCGAAAATGATTGGACAGTGTTGTAGCCAATGAGTGTAGCTTTCCAATGATACCCCACGTGGGGTTGTGCAAATCAGGGATCTAGGTGAAAATTTACAAGCGAAAACAGGAAGTGAAAAACACATGGAATGCATTGCCATCAATGAGGAAATGGATTACTGGAGAACTTCTCTTTTTGTACACAGTTTACCAAAATCGCTCTAAATCACCCATTTCTGAACGGATTTTTATGAAATTTGGACCTGTACTACACAAGACTTCAGGATATGGACCCACTTTGTTTTCAGCTTACACCAAATTTTTGGGATATTATCTTTTTGGATATTGCAACTACTACAGAAAAACGTGAGTACACAATTACAAGTACAACTCAAGTTCAGCCCTATGTTACTCTATTTCATTAGCACTAAAAGTGATTTTTCTTTATTGGGTAAGAAACTTCAGAATGTTATATTTCAAAAGAGACTTATAATTCCCTTTTATCCACACTTTTTTGTCCATCATATAATCACCTCTGGCATGAAAGTATTTTCTATCCCTGCGGTTTATACACAATCTCCCCTCATGTTTGCCTTCTAATATCAATAACGACCTCAAGGGCATCACGTTGCCATGGTGCATCAGCATTATTGGCACGGCTGATCAAAATCAAATAAAAGCCCTGGTTTCCATGGCCTTTCCTGACTGTGAACAGCCATCGCTCAGGGAGCCTGTCCAAGGCCTGGACTACAACAAATCTTCCTAACAGTTTCACGGTGGACGGTAAGAGTGCACTGAATGGCTGTGACTGGGAGGCCAGAGTCACCAGAGGGACAGCCAGAGGAGACTGCGTATTTGGGCAATTGGTTTTCTCTTATAAAACAGCGCCTGAGTGGAATAAAATCCCACAGAACATTAGAGAGTCCATTTCATTCAACGCCTTCAAGTATATTCTTAGGAATTGGTTGATAGGTAATTAAAGATGTTAACACTGACTACTATGTGAGGATGAAATGTGTATATTGCAAGGGTTGAATTATGTATGTTATTGCTAATGTATTTGTGTTTTAATCTTTTTGTACTAGGCACTAGTATTATTTCTGACAGGGGGACTGCCAATGTAAACTAGCCTTTTGGCTACAATTGGGTACATTTACATGCTATTTTATAAAATTTTCCTTAATGTACATCGTCCCTCTCGAACAAATAAATAAAAACTAAACTAAACTCCCTCCCCTGACACATTAGACTCAAGAGTCTCTCGATTTTTCAAACCTGCCACAATACCTACAGTATCTCTTCTCCACTGCCTTCTCTTAATCCCCCCCCCCCCCCCCACATCCATCCTTGTGTGTTTGTGATATGCTTGCCCGTTTGTCTCACTACCACTGCTCCTTAGCCTTCTTTGTCATGTACATGGGATTGTACAATATTCTGGTGGTAAAAGAGAATGTTATGGAGGTCATAACATCAATGGGATAATAAGTGTGATTAGCTACAGTATATCAGTCCCTGACATGTTCTGCGCAGCCAATACGCATGACTTTCCTAATGAATTGAAAATGGGGGACCCCGATGTAGCAGTTGTTTTGTATTGAGCTGTACTGTATTGTACCCATTCTGCAATCTGTTAATAACGTTTTCAATCAATCAATCAATCAATCAATCAATGACTGGGACAATAGGCCCATCTGTGGTGAACAAAGCATCTAAAGGCCTAATTGAGCAGGACTTTCTCTGTTTGAGAAGAGGGTGGGAGAAGGGAAAGGGGGCTGATTGTGAATTAGAGAGCGAGAGAGAGACGGAGAGAGACAGTGAGAGACAGAGAGAGAGAGAGAGAGAAAAGGAGACAGAGGGAGAGAGTGTGATAGAGAGACAGAGAGTGAGATAGAGAGACAGAGAGTGAGAGAGACAGAGTGAGATAGAGAGACAGAGGGAGTGAGTGAGATAGCTATAGATAGAGAGAGATACACAGAGAGAGGGGGGTATGTGTGCTAAGTATTTATCTCAAGTACACTAGCACAGACAGCCTTATTGTACAGGGTTGGGCGCATAAGGCGTTCTGTGCACTCACTGACCCTTCCCTTAAAAGGGCTAGGGTAGAGTCATCCATTGGCCATATCTATTGCTTTTCTATGGGTCTTGTAGTACGAGCCATAGCCCTTTCCCCCGCAAGATGAGTTTGTTTTTCCACAATATAGCGGCACATTGAGGAGGGAAATCCAATCAGCCTTTGACTATTTCAAGAGTTTAATTCATAATAAAACACAGGATACTAGTGTGCCCTAAGTATCGTGTGTTTTATTATAAATTAAACTCTTGAAATAGTCAACGGCTGATTGGATTTCCCCCCTCAATGTGCCGCTATAGTGTGGAAAATTACACCCATACTGGCACATTGAGGGGGGAAATCCAATCAGCCTTTGAATATTTCAAGAGATTGAATAACATTTTGTGCTTCATAAACGTCTGGATTGTGAATGGGTTCACTGTCTAAGAGGCGAGAGTAGGACATTCATGTGAGATTAAGTATTTCAATATTGCACATTTCATTTCATAACCTCCCATTTGGGACCATTAAAGTGTTGGTAATAATGAACCATGTTTTAAATGAATAGGTGTACGTGTCCGGAACATGAGTCAGGTGTAATAATGTCATTATGGTCATTATGGTCTACAGTGTATGAAAGTTGATACATTTTTTTTTGTATCCACTTTTTCTCCTCATTTTCTATTTTTCTCCCATCCCAATTTCGTATTGCCAATTCTCCCCTCCGCTGTCTTGAACATTGCTAGACTATGCCCCCCACTGGTCGGTTGTAGTGAGGATAGAAGCCTTGCATCACGTGTCCCCTCCGGTACACGAGGAGGCAGCCTGTCGCATCTTTTCACCAGACAGCGTGGACTCTGTGGCGAGGAGTAACGCGTGGGAGGCTCACGCTGCCCCCGATACTTCCTGTCTCTGCTGTGCAGGCGTCCCCCAACCGACCTGAGAGTGTTGACCGGAATGTTGACCGGCGTGTCGGACGTCCCGTGATGAAGACCGGGAGGATGCGACCCTCTCTGCGTGCCCTCCTGTCTCCCTGTCTCCGGCTGTCTCGCAGTGATGACCGGAGTGTTGAACGTCCCGTGATTAAGACGGGGAGGATGCGACCCTCTTTGCGCCGCCCCTGTGCCTCAAATAGATTCGCTATCAGCTCTATCTTTAATCTTTCAAAATGTTCAGTTGCCATCGCTGTCCAACGTCCAATCCCCACCCATCGACTTCCACCCGCTGACTCTGCCAAATGAGCCAGTACGACGGCCGGCCCAAGTCGAAGGCAATGCTGAGACTAGGATTCGATAGCGGAGTCTCTTGCATTGGTGACGAGCGCAATCTCCGCTACGCCACCCAGCCGCCATGAAAGTTGATTAATCTTATATCTTGCACATTCAGGATTCACGTGGGCTTCTGACATTCCGACTTACATCATCTTTTTTTTATTTTTTTATTTTCAATTTTCACATAAGCATACAGTTACATTAATAATATGACAACCACCACCACAGGACAGACCGGACAAACAGGACTCACAGGACAAGACAGTGTTGTATGGTGGGGGGGGGCGAGCTGTATTTGCTCTTGATATGTCAGGTCTGTTTTGTTTGTTTGTTTCGGCAGTCTTTAACTGTCTGATGGCTCATATGTTGTCCATTTCGACCAGCGTCTGTCGTATGTCTTGGCCTTCAGTCTCAGCAGGAATGTCATTTTTTCCATATCGCTTATCTCCTCCACTATTCCCCTCCATGTCTCTTTGTCTGGAGCGGCTTCTTTGAGCCAGCGCCTTGTGATGGCCTTCTTACCAGCTATTGTGATGATTTTGAACAGGTACAAGTCTTCATTGTGTATGGTCTCCTGTGATCAAACCCAGGTATACCAGCTGGGGTTCCATGGGGAATTCCTAGCTAAGAATTCTGTACATTTCCTGTGTAACACTCTTCGAAAATGGTTGCACCGTCCTTATCACATAACCAAAATATGTGAGAGTGGTTGGCATTCATCTGTCCACACTGTCTCCAACAGGGTTGTTGCCCTTTTAATTGTTTATTCTTAATTTGCGGTGTGATAAAAAAAATGTCCAACCGAATTCTCTCCATCCTCTAGAGCTAGTGGATGAGTGTTGTGTCTCACATAGAATGCCAATCATCCTCCGTCAAGATTATACTCAGTTCACTTTCCAATTTCTTCTTCACATTATATGAATCACAGTTGTTGCGAGCTTGTAAACTTTTGTACATTTCCGATACTATTTTCACTGGAGTTCGCGTGTACGCCATCTCCATCATTCCCACCACCCCGTTACCACCTACTGATATCCTATTCTTGACTTCTGTATCATAGAAGTGTCGCAGCTGTAGATATCTAAACAAATTGTTATTTCCCAAGTCAAGTTTTCTCTTAAATTGCTCAAAAGACATGAAGTTATGGTTCTCTAAAAGTGTACATATGGCTGTTATACCTCTATCTCTCCACCCGTCAAAAGTGGCGTCCCAGGGTCTAGGAAGGCCAAATCTACTGTCTTCTTTTGATTTGTATTTCCTGACCACCTCATTCCAAACCACCAGTGTGTGGTCCACTATTGAATTATTTCCCTGTTTTGTTGCGTGTTCTTTCCCCCCCAGTCTGGCCTGAGGTTGGACGAATCCTAGGTGTGTCTCTACAGTATGTCCTTCCACCTGGCCCTGTATGCTCTTGAGCACCAGTAATCGGCGTATCTCAGCTGGGCCGCATAGTAGTATTCCTTTAGATTGGGTAGTGTCAAGCCTCCTCCCTCTTTTTCAATTTGCAATGTTTTGAATTTCACCCTTGGTCTGCCCCCCGCCCATATGAACCTAGAGATCCGTTTGTCCCATGCTATGAATTGGGAGTCAGGGACCTTGACCGGTAGTGAGAGAAAGAGATGCAACAACCTTGGCAGAACATTCATTTTGATCACTTCTATTCTGGTACTGAAAGAGTGTAGCCCATCTCGACCAATCCTTCTGTAATTTATCATTAATCTTGTTGTAATTAGCCGCTTCTAATTTGCACATATCCTTGGTGATAATCACTCCCAGGTAGGTCATTGATTCAGCTTCCCAATTCAATTTGTAATCATTCCTCATTCCATTACTGGGTAAGAAGTTGTAGGTGAGAATCTGGGTTTTCGCGACATTCAGCTTGTAACCTGACATCCAGCCATAGTCCTTGAGCAGGGTCATTAGCTTAGGGAAAGTCAAGTTTGGGTTTTGGAGGTATATTATAATATCATCCGCGAAAAGGCCTATCTTGTGGTCCCCCCTTGCTATTCTGACACCCTCAATGTCTTTACTTTCTCTAATGGCTTGGGCTAATGGTTCTACGAAAATTGCGAAGAGGGCGGGGCTTGCACAACATCCCTGGCGCGTCCCTCTGAACAGTTGTAATTTGTCCGACAAGCTACCGTTAATCTTTACTCTGGCATTTGGATTGTCATATAGAGCTCTTATACAGTTGATGAATTGATCGTCAAAATCCAAATCTTTCCAATACCCTAAACAGGAAGGACCATCTGACCCTGTCGAAAGCCTTTTCCGCGTCTAAACTTACCAAGCCTGCTGGGAGTTGTTGTTTTTCCACCTGTTTTATCACATGTAAAGTGCGTCTAATATTGTCCTGTGTCTGCCTGCCTATTATGAACCCTGTCTGGTCCTCGTGAATCAGGTCAGGGAGGATTGTCCTCCATTCTCTTAGTTAGTATAGATGTGAACAGCTTGTAATCCCCATTTAACATCGATATGGGACGATATGATTCGCAATGTTCTTTATTCTTTTTGTATAACTGATATCACCGCCTCTTTCCAGGACGGGGGGCTTCTGCCTTTTCAAGTGTCCAGTTAAAGGAATCTAGCATTACTGGGGCCAGGTCTTCTTTAAAGATTTTGTACCACTCGTTTGGAAACCTGTCGCTCCCTAAAGTTTTGTTTGCTTTCAGTCTTCCTACGGCTATATCTAGTTCTTCCTTCGTGATGGGGGAGAATCAAGGCTTTATTCTCTATTTTCCCTATACTCAAGAGATCCAAAGATCATAAAAACAATCATCTCAATTTTCACAATTGACAATTTTCTCCTCGTCTTCCATCTTGGGTTGTCTCCTGAATGGGGTTCCCTGATCTTGTGGATAAAGTGTCTACTCTGCTGTGCCCCGAGTCGTTTTGCTAAGATCTTGGTTGCCCTTGGGCCAGATTCATAGGTTTGTTTTGTGTATCTTAAATTCTTCTCTAGCTCTCCCTTTCCCATCTCCTCAAGCTGTGATTTTATCACCTTCATTTAAGTTTATCCATACTTCCATCATCCCGCTTCCCTAATCAAGTTATTCAGGTCCTTTGATCTGAGAGATGTGTCTGGATTTACTTGTTGTATCTAGTGAATAGTTCAATATTGTATTCCAGTCCCCTGCACAAATCAGTATCCCTTCCGCCTCAGAGGCTATTGTGTCAAATAAGATTTTGAAAAATCTTCTATCACTCTCGGGAGGGGTGTATGTATTCACTAGGGTTATCATTACATTATCTATTTTGCATTTAACTATCGAGTACCTCCACTCTCTATCCTTTTTCTCTTTTATCAGTTCAAAATTGAGAGTTTGAAATCAGGGTTGCCACTCTTCCTACTATTCTTGCAAGTACTAAAACATTTATTTCGATATCCAAACTCTCAACTTTTCATGCTCTATTTTTGACATGTGTGTTTCTTGTAGGAAGATCACTTGTGACTTCTCTCTTTTGATTTTCGTCATAATTCTACTTCTCTTAACTGTGTTACTAAGACCGTTGACCATTTTCAAGTTATGGTTTCCCGACATTCCTTTTCCAGTTATTGCATACATTAGCGGCTCCCCTTACCATACATTTTCTCCCGACATTAAACACATAACATTTAGCACACATAGTGACCTCCAAACAAGGGGGGAACACCCACTCCTCTTGAACCCCTCCATCCCTTAAATCCAATGTTAACCACTAAAGAAAACTTACGCTAATAAAAAATACCTCGCTCCTCCCGGGCACTTATTTTAACATTACCACGGCCATCATGGCCGGATCCGAAGGATTCTACTCATTGTTATTTATGATGCATGTATTCGCTGAGCTTCTCTCTCGCCTTCTGTGCTGCCGCTCGACCCCTCTGCCTGCCTGTTGCTGGTGCCGGTGTCTGGTCCCGCTTTCCTCGCTTCTGCGTTCCCTCTCCTCCATCTCTCTCCCTTTCCCCTTCCACTTCTACCACCATGATGCCTCGCCTCAGCTCGCTGTGCGCCTCGGTTGCGCTCGTGTAGGTCTCGACTCCGGTGTCCCAATGGATCCTCATGGTATAGTGTGGAGTCTGGAAGCGGATTCCTTCTATCTTTAGTGCTTTTTTTTTATACGGTTGTACTCCCTCCGTTTCTTAGCAACTTCAGGTGCATAGTCATGGTCGATATAGATTGTCTTGTTGCCCATTTGTATCTTGCCCTTCTTCCATGCTTCTCTCAGCACCAGCTCTTTGGTCAGGTGTTCCTGGAAGATGACGATAATATGTCTCGGCGTGGCGCCTTCTGGCGAGCTTGTGGCCTGTACACGGTGAGCCCCTTGCAGCTTGAATTCTATGTTCGGTGGGAGCGATAACTCGTCTTGAGAAACTGTTCGATAAACTTTGGAACCAAGTCCCCCTCTTTTCCCTCTTCCATCCCGAATATGCAGATGTTGTTCTTCCTCGCCCTGGATTCCAGGTCAACTAACCTGTATTGTGCGACTCGGTGTTCCTCTAGACTCGCTCTGAGTGCATCCGACACCTCCGCTGTGCTTTTTGTGCGGAGTTTGCATGTTTCCTCAGGGTACTCTAGTTTCCTCCCCCACGAAACGCATGCCATGTTCGCTACATCCTCCTGCCATTGACCTTGACCAAGACGCTGGCGTTGAACCCGAAGCTGGTCCCTGGACGATGCACTGCGGCTGCCCGCTGCTCGTAAACAGTGAGGATGGCTTAAAGGCAGAGGGCACATTCCTGCTATATGTAAATGTACTTGGCAAATGAAGAGACCCTGTCTCTACTACTTCCACTAAAGCGGACACTGCGTTTCTCCTATTATTATTCCTCCCTTGTTCCTCGTTCTCTTTTCCGC
Source organism: Notolepis coatsorum (assembly GCF_963971535.1). Lineage (NCBI taxonomy): Eukaryota > Metazoa > Chordata > Actinopteri > Aulopiformes > Paralepididae > Notolepis > Notolepis coatsorum. The sequence goes on along the minus strand of NC_140173.1, from coordinate 113,699,828 downwards.
TGGCGTACCCGAGTCACACTTGCGTTCAGAAATGAGAGAAAGAACAGAGGAACAAGAACAGAAAGAACAAAAAATAAAGGAGAAAAGAGAGAGACAGAGAGCGAGAGCGAGAGAGAGAGAGAGAGAGAGAGACGGTGCTGGAAATGGACCAGCAGACTCCAGACAAATGGATTGCTTGGACATTTTCCCCGCCTCCCTGGCAACCATGGAACACAGAGCGCTGGCCGGATCCGCGACACGCAGGTTTAAGAGGAGCGAGCAAAGAGGACTTTTATTATTGAGCTGAATGCACCTGGGTAATCAAATTTGAGAAACAAGCTGTAATTCAATCAGGGAAGCAGGCAGCTTGCAGGATTCCCATTGGGGGGCAAGGGAGGAGGGGGGTTACTGGTCACTGCCTGGCCCACCTGCAAGGACGGTTAGGGGAGAAGGGATTATGTTTGCTTGTGTGAGAGAGAGAGAGAGAGAGAGAGAGAGAGAGAGAGAGAGAGAGAGAGTGTGTATGTGTATTGTTTAATTTCACATTTTCTCTAAGAGTGCTGCTAATGATCTGGCCCACAGCTGAATAAATGTAGAGGCACCACTGGGGGGGGGGGGGGGGGGGTGGGGGGGGGGGGGGGGGTGTGTGTGTGTGTGTGTGTGTGTGTGTGTGTGTGTGTAGGTGTGTGTGTGTGTAGGTGTGTGTGTGTGTGTGTTTGTGTGTGTGTGTGGGTGGGTGGGTTTGTTGCATTTGTAATTCAATGTGAAGCAGTACTGTATGCCTGTGTGTGGGAGTAAAATATAAAACATGTAATCCAAACATAAAACATGCAACATACTTAAACCGAGGAACATTAAATTCGACACAATCCAGAGTTCAAATATGATCCCACCCGGGGGCCATCAGGGAGGACTATGAGAGTTCCGTTGTCCGTATGCCCCTACGGAGGGGTCAAGTGCAGTGGGTCGATGACAGAGTGGACACTTTGCTGACCACCTTGGAGTTGATTCCCACACTACTGTGAGAATGGGACCCAAAACTAACCAGATGGCCATTACCTCATGTATCTAGACTAGAGCGAAGTCTTGGAGCAGCCGGCCTGTGAAAGGCGCTTGAGAGTTTTGGCGCAGTTCGAACGGTTGCAACCGATTCCTGCGCGTCTGTCTCTCTCCCTTTTCATGTACGAGACGAACACAGACCGGAGGGGGCGGGACGTAATGTTCCTCCCCGCTCTCGTCTTCTCCTGAATTATGTGGAAGGAAGGGAAGACGGGGGATGATAGAAATATTGTAGAGGAAATCCCCTTGTGAGATCACACGAAATACCCAAGATGCCATCGGCGCCGTGTTTTCTCTCGCGGTCACGAGTCGTGAGGGGCTATCTGGTGTCAGCGCCTCGGCGCGCTCTCTCTCGCTCTCGTGCGCGCGTTTGGCTGAGGTTTGTTACTCTGGTAAACAGAATGCACCTGTGTAAACACAGACATTTCAACTACCTGCCAAGGAGGGATAGAAACAGACATGCGATAAGAGAGGGGGGACCAACAATAACAACGGCTGGCCGCGGGCCACGGCTTCATCTCTGTTTTGTTCTCCGCATCACGAGCGGGACTAGCGAGCGCTCCCCCTCCTGCTCCAACAGACTGCAGGGTGCGTCATCATTTACACCAGTGGACTAAACTGGACACAGATTAGACAATCGATTTTGACATAAGGTCCGCCGGCTGACGAGGCTTTTGCTTTATTATGTGATTCTATTTCTATACTAGATTGTGTTCCTTGTGGATTGAATTACAGTGAAATAAACTATTCCTCGTTTTGCTGAGGAACCTCTTCGAGGACACCTGAGGGTCCCCAGACGCCACACTGATTTACATAATTTCAACCTAACATCGATAGTAATAACGAAGGTCAGGAGGGATTTGAAGGGGCTACAAATGACTGCACGTGTAGTGAAACAAAACGCCACTCTACCATCTCTGTGTTGAGTTCAAGGCTTAATTGACCATATCAGGGTGGGAACAAGGTAGAAATCAATCCCAACCAGAGCATGACATGAGAGCAGAATGGCCACCGTGTGAATAATGGTCAATGGACCGGGGGTGAACAGGACGTTGGGGTGTAACACGTGTGTAAAACTGCTATTAGTCTCATTCACATGGCCGCCATACTGGTTGATGAGCTGGGAAGAGGCAATGAAGGTGTCCATTCACTTTAATGTTAAAGACGTTGCTATAAGTGATACCACTTCAAGAACTGAAATAACAACAGGCAGAATACGCAAATGAAACGTCAGATTTCAGATTTACTGACTCGGATTTCATTTGTGTTTTGAAATGGAGGGCGAATGAGTCACCGTAATGACCGTGGCAAAATAACACTGAAACCGTTCACATGAGTCACTAGGAACCGTTTTTATTTTCAATAACTGTGACGCTAGAACAGCCATCGTAACCAGGGGTGCAGTCGTGCACACACGCGGTTACACGGCGTGTTATTAGTAGTCACTCAGGGAAGAAGTGCGCGCAATGATAAGTACCCGGCCGTTGTAGACAGCTACCCGGCCGGCGGCCGGCACTTCTCACCTAGACTTTGCATAATAATAGGAACCTACGAGAAGGTGGGGGGCTGCTTGATCTCCATTGTTATGCATAATAATCATCTGTTCTGTGCGCAACTGAGGGAACATGTATGCGCGTGCGCGGGAGCGCGCGTGCACGTGGCGTGTAACCAGTTCCCATATTACGACTGCACCACTGATCGTAACACAGGAGTCAGTGTTGGTTCTTCTGGTTTTCTCACCTCAGTCTCACCTGCGTGAGTTCATCACCAGTCAGGTGAGCTGATCAGTAAAAAGAGAGGACACACTGCCGACAGGAATAGGAACCTTTGGAAAGTGTGTGTGTGAACGTTGTCCAATCCAAATATGTATGTCCTGAGGGCCATGTCAGGGCACCAGACAGGTTAATAACATCGCCAAGGGAAACCTGGCCACATCTCTGTGACTGATGGCTCGCACATCTGGGCGCGCCAGGCCAGAACAGACAAGACGAGTGCATATGCAGGTGTACGTCACAGACAAATGGACACATACAGGGATGGAGGGAGGGGTGGATGGAGGGAGGGATGGCTGGGTGGGTGGGTGGAGGGAGGGAGGGATGGGTGGGTGGGTGGATGGATGGGTGGGTGGATGGAGGGATGGGTGGGTGGGTAGGGGTGTAACTGTACACAAAAAACACGGTTCGGTATGTACCTCGGTTTTGAAGTCAAGGTTCGGTACGGGTTTTCGGTGGGCTATATCGACTTGTACATTTATTTTTCAATAATAATTATTATATTAGATTGTGAAAAAAACAGCCCCCGTGGGCAGTCGTTAGTGGTTAACATACCGTTGTATTCGTTCGGTACACTACACAGCCGTTCGGTACGGTACGGTACACACTGAAACGGTTTGTTTCGGTACGGATACGTGTACCTTTACACCCCTAGTGGGTGGGTGGATGGATGGAGAGATGGATGGATGGATGGATGGAGGGATGGATGGGTGGGTGGAGGGAGGGAGGGATGGGTGGGTGGATCGAGGGAGAGATAGCTGGATGGATGGATGGGTGGGTGGAGGGAGGGATGGAGGGAGGGAGCGGAAGGCAGATAGCCAGGTAATAGAGGATTGTGTGCACACATATGTGTACCAGTGTGTGTGTGTGTGTGTGCGTGCGTGCGTATCTTTGTTTTTATAGATACTTTACATTTGGATCCACATTACAATACTTTGCTAGTACAGTATGTCTTTCTTCTCATCTACAGTAAGAGAGAGGCAAAGAGAGCAAGAGAGAGAGCACTCGATGGAGAGAGAGTGGAAGAGACACACTATGTGTGTGTATATTAAGCAGGGCTGTACGCTAAGCTTTTTCACTAGGGGCACACTTGCCCCTAAATGAGAAATTGAGGGGCAAAAAATATTTTTTAGGGGCACATTTTTTAATAACAATTTTACCATTATAGTGAAAAAAAATATGTTCCTCCTGCCTCATTACTGTGGTCCTTTTATTTAACATTAAGTGCTTTTGTTGTCAGGTTTGTATCTTTTATAATGAACCAACTGAACTTCGTATTACCACAGCTGCAAACATTTCTTCTTTCATTGATAACGGTGTATTAACAGTGTTCATAGTCAGTATCTGCTGCACACTGCAACACAGCTCTAAGACATACACTAAATCATGCTCTCTGTCACACACACACACACACACACACACACACACACACACACACACACACACACACACACACACACACACACACACACACACACACACACACACACACACACACACACACACACACACACACACACACACACACACACACACACACACACACACACACACACACACACACACACACACACACACACACACACACACACACACACACACACACACACACACACACACACACACACACACACACACACACACACCACACACACACACACACACACACACACACACACACACACACACACACACCTCTCCCCGGGCCCCTGTCCTGTAAGGTATTGGCTTGTGTTGCTACACAGACACATTTGTATGTTGCACCATGGTACTTCCTGGCTTACAGAGTACAGACTAGTAAACAAACACTCAGTCTCTTATTATATGTGAACTAAAGAGTACAAGGTTTACACAACAGCCCCCACCCCTTGTTTTATTGTATTTGTACCTGTACTACCTGCTGTCAGCTGTTTATCTCTCTCTGTGAGCTTGATTAGCTAGCGTTAGCTCCGCGGCTAACCCTGAACTAAATCAATGACTAGGTTCTAAAGCATTTCGAGTAGTTTTCACTGCACATAGAAGTAGCCAAACAGCGGGAGCATTTCGGGAGTATATAACCAAAACCCAGGCAATTTCGAGCCCTTGGCTTGCCTTAAGGAATCAAATAGTCTGCCATTAGCTACATGCTAACATGCTAACGTTATAACGGTCGGGAAAACCTGGCAGCGATAAGGGAATTGAAAGTCACAGGCACGCGATTCCAGGTGCCTGTGACTTTCTATGAAGAAATGAGCTATGAAGAAACTTTACTTTTCGTCATAGCTAAATCAGACAGTCAGCCAGTCTATCAGAGTGAGTGCTCAGCCTTGGATAATTTAGGAGTGAAATGCGAATGCAAGGCTTGAAATCACTACTCGCAAGCCCGCCCCCAAATATTATTTACCAATCGCAACGGCCAATTAAAGGGGCAATTCGCGATAATCTCATAGCAGTGTACAGCCCTGTTAAGGCTGACCCCTATTAGTCGATTAGTCGACTAATCGGTCGAAAGGAGCCGTAGTCGACTGGCCAACCTCTTAGTCGAATATATACTGTATATAAAAAAAATTATAATAATTTTTTTTATCATTCTTTCCAAAAGAGAGGATGCCTAGAAGCGTGGCTAACGCTAATGGTGCACATACCAGAGGCTAACTGCCTACGAAAACAGGCACAGAGGCACTGAAAGAGGATTTCACCCATCTAATGAACACACTAGACTAGACAAATATCAAGATGTATCCATCAGTGGACCAATTGCATGCTTTTGCAGAGGACAAGAAGCCTTCAGTCGACTCCTTCAGATATTAAGCACCCCCACAGCCCAAATGGAATGATAAAAAAATAAAAAAATAAAAATATATATATATATATATATATATATATATATATATATATAAAAAATATATAAATCTCTTTCTTTTTTCTTTTTTAGTCGACCAATAGTCGACTAACGGCAAATTTTTGCCAATCATAGTCGACCATCCAAATCCTTAGTCGGGGACAGCCCTAGTGTATATATATTAGAGCTGGGCCGTTAACGGTGTTAACGTGCTGCGTTAACGCAATACTAATATCGCGCGATAATATAATTGACGCAGTTAATCTAAAAAAAAATTTAAATTTTTTTTTTACCTTTATTTACCCAGGGTAGGTTCGCTGAGCACAGATGCTCTTTTTCAGGAACGCCCTGCTTCACATTCACACAGTTCCATTCACACCTGGGAGCTGCGCAGTACAACCACAGTTGACACCATTGGCCACTGGAGCAGTTGATTTGCATCGGCAGGGTTTGGCCCTGTCTGGCACCCAACGGGAAAAATATTATAGGCACTATAAGTAGACACCGCTACATAAAACAAGCTGGTCTGCTTGAGTGACTGGTGGAAGAAGGAGAAATAGAGATTGGACTGATTGAGTCAAGCCATGTCACATAGTTCAAGTTTGAAATGCTTCTTTCTGTTTTGCTCCTGAGAGTGTGCTAGATACTGTACTGTACTGGTAATATTATTTATTTGTGTTAACTTCTGAATAAAACAACTTATTAAACACAAGTACATCTTATTGAACATTATTTTGATATTTCATTACCAATTATCATAGCAAAACAGCTTTTTAAAACAGTCTGTAATGCATTTTGGAAACGGGAGATGGGCTCATGGTGTAATGGGCCACCTGGCCTGAGAAACATGAGGAAAGAAAAAGTAAGGACTTACTTCTGGTCATTATTTGGGTAGAACACACATATTTTGAATGCCTTCGGCAGATTTTTTTTTTTTTAGCCATTTTAATCTAGATTAAATCCAGGATTGCAGATAGATTAATCTAGATTAAAATGTTTTATCTATGCCCACCTCTAATATATATACATACAGTATATATTATGTATGTGTGTGTTGTGTGTGTATGCAGTACCAGTCAAAAGTTTGGACACACTTTCTCATTCAGTTCAATGACAAAGTGTGTCCAAACTTTCGACTGGTACTGTATGTGTATGCGTGCGTGTCAGTGTTAATTTAGTCAATGAAAATGATGACTAAATATGGTCCTCAACTAAGCTTTTTCCCCCCAACAAAAACTAGACAAGACGTCACGTTAATGGAGATCATGTGACACTAACGTGACGAAATTATTCATGCAATGTCGTTGACTAAAAACGATGACACAAAATGTAGTTTGCAAAATAAAATCTTGCTAAACGTTTATTCAACTTCAACGTCAACACTGTTTACTTGCCAGCTAATAGGAACTCGTTTGCCGACAGGAAAGTAACAAACATACGGTAATTGTCCATGCGGAACCCTTATTTCCAACACATCGTTCCGTGGGTGAATTATTGTAATGTTCTGGGGTTTTGTGTGTCGCTCTAGTTGTATGGTCTTAGGGGTATCACTGTTATGCTGGGGGTGTTGTTTCCCCCCGGGAGATATGGGAGGACGGACCGGATGTTATGTTGTTGTTGTGAAGCTAGCATATTAGCAGGTAGCCATGTTGTGTATGAGAAGGGAAGTATCAACTTGTAAAACCCCATATTGAGCTGGAAATAAAGCACTAGGGATGTCCGATATTATCGGCCTACCAATATTATCGGCCGATATCGGCATTCAAATGTGATATAGAAAAATATCGGTATCTGTTTAAAAAAATATATATATATATATATAATTTACATTTCTATAACCTTTATTTACCCAGGCAAGCAAGTAAGAACAAATTCAGATTTTATTTATTGTCAAAAGTAGGGGGGGGGGGAACCCTGCATATATCGTAATCGGTTGATATCGGTATCGGAAATTAAGAGTTGGACAATATCGGTATCGGTAAAAAAGCCAATATCGAGCATCCCTAAGCACCATACAGAAAAGGAAACTCGCTACATTATGTTGATCCACCACAATAGAACACATTGAATAGCTTACATAAGTCTAACCAGCTAGCACTAACGTTAGCTAAAAAAGCTCACGCCAACTTATGAGGCTGTAACAGAGTGGCGAGACAAAAAAAAAAAGACTAAATCAAAACTAAACAAAAAAGACAAACGAAAATGCTCAGATCTGTAGTTTACTAAAACTTGACTAAACGAAAAATAGATAAAGGTGACTAAATATGACGAAAACGAAAGAGAGCATTTGAGACATGACTAAGATGAAAACTAAAATAAAAAATAGCTGAGGAAATTAACACTGGTGCGTGCGTGTGTGTTTTGTGTACCTTGCCATGCTGTCCTATCCTCTCGTAGCAGATGACCGCGTCCTCCCAGAGCTCCAGCTTCTCATAGATGAGCAGAGCAGAGCTGCTGCAGCCCAGGTCGGTCAGCAGGCTGGCCAGCTGCCTCTACAGACACACAGAGGGACAGTTACAACAGAGGCCTTTCACACAATGATTGGAATGACCATTTCAAGATTCAAGAGTTTATTCATCACATACATACCAGGGCATACAGTGAAATGCGGTTGGCCTGGCCCGCTACGATTGTGCAATAAAACAATAGTAATAGCAGTAATAATAATAAGATAACTAGAATACACATGGTAAATAGACATGTTAATAAATCACTTAAAGGCACTGGATCCTATGTACACTCCATGTTGGAAGAGACAGTGGTTGCTATGTGGGAAACAACTGTGGCTATGTGTTGATCCTATGTACACTCCCATGCTGGAAGAGACAGTGGTTGCTATGTGGAAAACAACTGTTGCCATGTGTTGATACATGAGCAGTACATCCACAATAATGTAATACATTGGTGTTTTAATAAAACCTGACCCACCAAATGGAACCATCTGGAAAGTCATCCTTTGAAACTGTTTGGAATAGGGCCGGCACTTAAAAATACTTGGCAGGTGATTGGATCTAAACCACACCCGTAGCTGCCAGTAGTTCCTCAAATGATGCCGATTGGTCTGAACTAGGGATGTCCAATATTAACAGCCTACCGATATTGGCATTAAAATGTAATATCGGAAAGTATCGGTTTAAAAGATATATATATTATTCTTTTTTACATTTATTTAACCTTTATTTACCCAGGCAAGCAAGTAAGAACAAATTCTTATTTTATTTATTGTCAAAAGTATGCATAATGTTTAGGGATGTCCGATATTATCGGCCTACCGATATTATCGGCCGATATTGGCATTAAAATGTGATATCGAAAATTATCGGTATCGGTTTTCAAAATCTTTTTTTATTTTATTTTGTTTACATTTATGTAACCTTTATTTAACCAGGCAAGCAAGTAAGAACACATTCTGATTTTATTTATTGTCAAAAGTATGCATAATGTTGTTAATTCCACGACAAGATATATGTAATGAATGGGGGGGGGGGGGGGGCCCTGCATATATCGGTATCGGTTGATATCGGTATCGGAAATAAAGAGTTGGACAATATCGGTATATCGGTTATCGGTAAAAAAGCCAATATCGAACATCCCTAGTCTGAACCACTGTGATTCGGGCACAAGCACATAACTTGAAGCCTGCCAAGATGGATTCCTGTGTGATCTTACAAAACCAGCTGCTGTGCAAGGTTAGTTTTATTACTGGTATGCATGACTGGAGATGTAAGTACCTAAAGTTGAACCCAAAATAAGTTTGACAACATTTCTAAGTTTGATATGCTATTGCTGAATCTTGAATCATATTTGATCTGCAACGTCTAGTTTGACCTGCATTTCGTTTGATGGTGCACCATTGCTTGATGTGCGATAATTATCACATTTAATAAACAAAATAGATAAAATCTTGTTACAGGCACATACACAGCCTGTTGAGAACAGGACTGAAACAGAGGGGTATAGCGGCTGCTAGAATGCATAATCTGAGTGTTTTTCTTTACAGCAAAATACATTTAAGACACGTTTAGGGGACCTCAAATACCTATATTAACTTGTTGAAAAGGACTACAATATGTCCCCTTTACACATAACATTTGACACAGGTAAGCTGAAGTTCACACCGACATCCAACTTTATAACAGCCAACACAAACACATGGGAGAAAGAATAGGTCAATGTAAAATGCCATACATACTGAATTTTATCAATACTTACAACTATACACAAAACTGCTTCACCAGCAAAGTCTTGTTGAAACACAAATATTCACTGAAAAGGTTTTTCATGCATACATTTATCCACTATAGTCAAGACTTCAGTTGGAGCACTGTTCACATTTCAATGTGCTGTAAATTAGCAAGCATACACAACTTCACAAATCCTTGACCCACAAACAAAACTGCTTCTACAGCACAGTAATGTTTAAACTAAGATATTTGTTGATAAACCATATTGTTTATTCATAACGTTACGGTTTGTAAACTGTAGGAAATGTCCAGCTTACATAGATTGAACTGGTCTTAGACAAAGTGCCATGTCTGTGAACTGCCACTAGGGGCAGATTGGCTAACCCTGGATGAGTGAGTGAGTGAGTGAGTGAGTGAGTGAGTGAGTGAGTGAGTGAGTGAGTGAGTGAGTGAGTGAGTGAGTGAGTTTTCTTTCTTATGATCCAAATGTTTCCAATTCAGGGAATTTTGGCCAATTTGCACAACGTTCTACCATGTTGCTACCTCTTCTGTAGAACATTTAAGCCACCCATCACCAGCTTTGGTTACTTGCCCAATGTTGTAGTACTGTTGTGCAACGTTGTACAAGTTACTTACTGTAGAAACCGCCATGGGGCAAGTTTGTCGAGCTAAGAAAGCTGCCACTGAAAACTGGCCAACCTCTGCCAAAAGCTTCACATTATATATATAAACGATCATGAAAAATAAACAAGAGCCATCATGTGCACTATACTGTATATAAGGAAACAAACAGGAATCCTGCTCAGTTAATTATTACAAAGTCTCAAGAGTGCGAATTTAGTCTCTAGAGTGCTATAAAGACTGGACAGTGAAGGAAGAGGAGGGGATGCGATTTACTGTAGGAGATGAGAGGAACAGAGATACATTATGTTCTGTTTATTGTATGCATCAATGTACAGTACCAAAATAAGAGGGAGAGAGAGGAAGAGAACGAAAGAGAGGGAGCGATACAAAGATGTATATATATATATAGAAAGAGAAAGAGAGATATATGTAAAGGGGAAGATAGAGAGAAATAAAGAGGGAGAGAGATAGAGAAAGAGGGAGAAAGAGGGAGAAAGAGAGAGAGGGGGGGTGAGAAGGAAGAGAAAGATGTGCGACAGTTGAGACAAGCAACACTTGAAAATACAAACAAAGCAATGTTAGTTGTTTCAAGTGTAGCTCTCCTCTCATCTGTTCTATGGTGAGGATGAGTTAAGAGGAGCAGGAGGAAAATTCTGTCATATAAATGCATGGATTCTCCCACTCACTCACACTCTCCAGTCAAGATGAAAACAACAAACCAATAGCAAACTATTACGCAGACAAACATTGCACAATGTGTGAAAACATCATCTGAGTGCACAATCACACACACACACACACGCACGACACATGTTTTACTATCCTCGTGTAGACTGTCCATTGACTTACATTCATCCCTTCACCTTAACCATAACCACAACATAAACCAAACTGCACTAAAATAGTGCCCTATCGTTGTGAGGTCCCACAAATTTCCTCACAAGGATAGAAAGACAAGGAGAAATCCTCTCAAGTGCGGACATTTAGCCTCCACTAGGATAGGAAAACAAGGTGTTTTATGTTGTCCAAACCTCTACCCAGTCTGCTGTGCCCCAGCTGCCCTGGCCTGGCTGCTACACCCGGCGAGAGCCCACTGCCCACGCTATGCTGGGAGCCAGGTTAACAGAGGCTCCTGCCAAGCAAGAAGGGCCCCAGATGAACAGCACTCTGCTCTGCCCCTGTGATAGCCATGGCTAGGAGATAAACCCAAAAGCTATCAATACAAACACCCACACAAATACATGCACTAATACATAAATGCGCACACACACACTGGTTAGTCCAGACTCTCTCTCTCTCTCTCTCTCCCTCTCTCTCCCTCTCTCTCCCCCTCTCTCTCCCTCTCTCTCTCCCTCTCTCTCTCTCTCTCTCTCTCCCTCTCTCTCCCTCTCTCTCCCTCTATCTCTCTCTCTCTCTCCCTCTCTCTCTCCATCTCTCTCTCCCTCTCTCTCTCTCTCTCTCCCTCTCTCTCCAAGGTGGTAATGTTTCAGACTTGTAAATTTGCACTGTGGCGTTCAGCAGTGTTTAGGCTGCAGCCATCTTCTCGTTTCCCATTTCAATAAACATTTATTTGAAGAGCTGGGATGGAATGATGGATGGGGGGATGGATGGAAGCAGGGAACAAAATAACCACACGCCATTCGCCAATGGCCTGTAGATTTAACGTCTGGCGACTAAAAATAATAGCTCTGCCCGCCATCTGGCGTGTAGTTCATATCGATACTCTTATTTTGAAAATCCTGTGCGGGTCTCATTTCCGCCCCAAGCGCAGATCCAGTCATAATATCTGGGCTCCGGCAGCTAGCAACGTTCAGGTTCATATGATACTCTTATTTTGAAAAACCCTGTAGCAACTCCGCGAGTCATATGATATCCGCCCACTCCGTGTTTCTTGAAAACAGAGTGCTTCTGAAAGCAGAGCAGAGTTAACACAGCAGTGCGCCTACAGACTCAAAATAAGTCTGTGGTGTTTTTTTTCTTCTCACATCGAGTCAAATGCATCTACATGCTTTGCACCGTCGCCATTCCTTTATGCCCACATCGCCCGAAATTAACGTTTATGTACCAATCACTACAACGTTAACGTAAGCTAACAAGCTAATCCTGATCAGACGAGGCAGAGCCATAGTGAACAGCAGACAGTGTGGACTGAGGAAAGGGAAATGGGGGGGGGGGGGGGGGACACACACTCTCCCCTTCCCTGTGTGTGTGTGTGTGTGTGTGTGTGTGTGTGTGTGTGTGTGTGTGTGTGTGTGTGTGTGTGTGTGTGTGTGTGTGCGTGCGTGCGTTTGGAAAGACGACGAAGTCACTAGTCAGGACTCAGGACAGGAGTATATTATAGTAAACTGAGGATTACTGAGGATGGACAGATAATGTTGATATTCGAATATAAAAAAGTTTCGAGAGAAGTGGAAGTTTGAAGACAGACTACAATATAATGCGGGGGTGGTGAGTTGAAACAGTGTGTGTGTCCCTTCTATGTTTCAATAAATTATTTGCATTTAAAACTATTAACGCTGACTCATTCCTTCAGTCCACTCAAAATTATGCTAATATTCCTTATGTTGTTTATGATATTAATTGAAAATAGCATATGAGAGTATTATATAGTAATAATAACACATGGCGATATACTAAAAAGCTATTTATAATTTTTGGCTGGTAAAAAATCTGCCCGGCTGGCCGTTTTTAAAATCTACCAGCCAAATGGCTGGTAAGTCAAAAAGTTAAGTTTGTTCACTGGATGGAAGGAGCGAGGGATGGATGGAAGGAGCGAGGGATGGATGAAAATATAGAGGGAGGGAGGGATGTTGGGAGGAAGGGAAAGAGGGAGGGAAGGAGGGGCTGTAGAGAGGAAGCTGAGGTAATTAATTAGGCTGATCTGAATAACCCCCTAAGTATGATAGGAGAGGGAGGGAGAGAAAGTGAGAGAACTAAGGGATGAGAATGGAGAGTAAGGAGAAAAAATAGGCAGAGAGGAGCAATAAATGTAAGGGAGGAAAGGGGTGAGGAAAAGAGGGGAAGGTAGACTAGATAAGAGACGGTAGAGACGATGGGTACAGATTAGGGACGAGGGGTAGAGATGTAGAGACGAGAGGTAGAGGGATAGAGACGAGGGGTAGATGGGTAGAGATGAGAGGTAGAGATGAGAGGTAGAGATGAGATGTAGAGATGAGATGTAGAGATGAGAGGTAGAGATGAGATGTAGAGATGAGAGGTAGAGATGAGAGGTAGAGAGGTAGAGATGAGAGGTAGAGATGAGAGGTAGAGTTGAGAGGTAGAGATGTAGAGATGAGAGGTAGAGATGAGAGGTAGAGATGAGAGGTAGAGACGAGGTAGAGATGAGAGGTAGAGATGAGAAGTAGAGATGAGAGGTAGAGTTGAGGTAGAGATGAGAGGTAGAGATGAGAGGTAGAGAGGTAGAGTTGAGGTAGAGATGAGAGGTAGAGATGAGAGGTAGAGATGAGAGGTAGAGATGAGAGGTAGAGATGAGGTAGAGATGAGGTAGAGATGAGAGGTAGAGATGAGAGGTAGAGATGAGAGGTAGAGACGAGGTAGAGATGTAGAGATGAGAGGTAGAGATGAGAGGTAGAGATGAGAGGTAGAGTTGAGAGGTAGAGTTGAGAGGTAGAGATGAGAGGTAGCTGAAAGGATGGATGAAAATATAGAGGGAGGGAGGGATGTTGGGAGGAAGGGAAAGAGGGAGGGAAGGAGGGGCTGTAGAGAGGAAGCTGAGGTAATTAATTAGGCTGATCTGAATAACCCCCTAAGTATGATAGGAGAGGGAGGGAGAGAAAGTGAGAGAACTAAGGGATGAGAATGGAGAGTAAGGAGAAAAAATAGGCAGAGAGGAGCAATAAATGTAAGGGAGGAAAGGGGTGAGGAAAAGAGGGGAAGGTAGACTAGATAAGAGATGGTAGAGACGATGGGTACAGATTAGGGACGAGGGGTAGAGATGTAGAGACGAGAGGTAGAGGGATAGAGACGAGGGGTAGATGGGTAGAGATGAGAGGTAGAGATGAGAGGTAGAGATGAGATGTAGAGATGAGATGTAGAGATGAGATGTAGAGATGAGATGTAGAGATGAGAGGTAGAGATGAGAGGTAGAGATGAGAGGTAGAGATGTAGAGATGAGAGGTAGAGATGAGGGGTAGAGATGAGAGGTAGAGATGAGAGGTAGAGACGAGGTAGAGATGAGAGGTAGAGATGAGAGGTAGAGTTGAGAGGTAGAGATGTAGAGATGAGAGGTAGAGATGAGGGGTAGAGATGAGAGGTAGAGATGAGAGGTAGAGATGAGAGGTAGAGTTGAGAGGTAGAGATGTAGAGATGAGAGGTAGAGATGAGGGGTAGAGATGAGAGGTAGAGATGAGAGGTAGAGATGAGATGTAGAGACGAGGTAGAGATGAGAGGTAGAGATGAGAGGTAGAGATGAGATGTAGAGACGAGGTAGAGATGAGAGGTAGAGATGAGAGGTAGAGATGAGAGGTAGAGACGTAGAGATGAGAGGTAGAGATGAGGTAGAGATGAGGTAGAGATGAGAGGTAGAGATGAGAGGTAGATATGAGAGGTAGAGATGAGAGGTAGAGATGAGATGTAGAGATGAGAGGTAGAGATGAGAGGTAGAGGGGTAGAGATGAGAGGTAGAGATGAGAGGTAGAGATGAGAGGTAGAGATGAGAGGTAGAGATGAGAGGTAGAGATGAGAGGTAGAGATGAGAGGTAGAGATGAGAGGTAGAAGGGTAGATATGAGAGGTAGAGATGAGAGGTAGAGAGGTAGAGATGAGAGGTAGAGATGAGAGGTAGAGATGAGAGGTAGAGATGAGAGGTAGAAGGGTAGATATGAGAGGTAGAGATGAGAGGTAGAGGGGTAGAGATGAGAGGTAGAGGGGTAGAGATGAGAGGTAGAGATGAGAGGTAGAGAGGTAGAGAGGTAGAGATGAGAGGTAGAAGGGTAGATATGAGAGGTAGAGATGAGAGGTAGAGATGAGAGGTAGAAGGGTAGATATGAGAGGTAGAGATGAGAGGTAGAGGGGTAGAGATGAGAGGTAGAGATAAGAGGTAGAGAGGTAGAGATGAGGTAGAGATGAGAGGTAGAGATGAGAGGTAGAGATGAGAGGTAGAGATGAGAGGTAGAGATGAGAGGTAGAAGGGTAGATGAGAGGTAGATATGAGAGGTAGAGATGAGAGGTAGAGATGAGAGGTAGAGATGAGAGGTAGAAGGGTAGATATGAGAGGTAGAGATGAGAGGTAGAGATGAGAGGTAGAGATGAGAGGTAGAGATGAGAGGTAGAAGGGTAGATATGAGAGGTAGAGATGAGAGGTAGAGATGAGAGGTAGAGACAAGAGTGGAGAGAAAGTGTCCCATCTTCCCAAACAGCCTTTCGCCATTTGACTAAGACTGTCTTGTAATCCATGCCAGTACATCCACACACACACATTCACCTCCTAACCTTATGTCACCACCTGTCTGTCCACCTAAGCACAGGAGCCAAGCTTGCATCACCTCACCTGTCACACTGTAAATCCAGGGATTCAGGCTATTATCACACACACACACACACACACACCTAGAGCCTTGCCTGGGGGAGGCAGGCAGCATATCACGTCCTACAGGGGATGTTCGGGCCGATAAATGTGAATTTATTCCTCTTCCTGTCAGCGACCTGCATCATGTGACCATGGAGACATGCAAGTCAGGAGGACGTGACACCAATGACAACACAAACAGACCAGATGATGAGACGCGGAGCGGTGTGTTCACACTCCTCCTCCCTGCTGCTTGTCTTAATACACTACAGCTTCTGGATGTACAGTAACACCTTGACGAAAGGCAGGAAGAAGCTCAGGGACAGTGTTGCATCGTTTCTAAGGGGCAGAGCCCTACACAGATGTTTAGAGTTGATACACATTTAGATTTTGAGGTAAATTCGACTTTTGATTCTAAATGTGTTAGAACTAGAATATATTCATACTACATAGCTCTAATTATCCATTATTGTGCTAATAGAAGTAGCCATACTATACCACCAGTTAACAGAGACAGAAAATACTTATTACCTGTAGGCAAGAGACAAGGACAATTGTTGACAGTTTTGAGTTAAATGTTTTCAAATGTAAAATTCTGTATTGAGATCGTTATACCCATAATTATTACTTAGAAAGGGACTTATTTATTTGTCTGAAAATAAGACAATTCCGTGTTAACCAGCAACTCTGCGCGCACACACACACAGCTTAGTATCATGCAGGGCACGCCTCTCTCCCCAGTGTGGTGAAAATGCATCACCGCTGCCCCTGTGATTCTCCTCTGCATCGCTTGCACGTTCAATTCCCCGGGCGGCAATAGGGCGCCTTCAATTCCAGCTTTATTGCTGTTCTCAGTTATTACATGCCGCCTGGGTGATGTCTCCTCCCAGACTGATCCCCTCCCCCTCTCACTTACACCTCCTCTCTCCCTCTCTCTCTCTCTCTCTCACTTACACCTCTCTCTCCCTCTCCCTCTCTTTCTTACACCTCTCTCTCCATCTCCCTCTCTCTCTTACACCTCCTCTCTCTCTCTCATCTCTCCTCCTCCTCCCATCTCTTTCTCACCTCTTATCTCTCTTATACATAATGTATCTCTCTCACTTCATCCTCTCATCTCTCTCTTCCCATCTCTCTCTCCCTCTCTCGTATACATAAATTCTCTCACTTCATCCTCTTATCTCTATCCTCCTCCCATCTCTATTTCTCACCTCTTATCTCTTATACATAATTTCTCTCTCATTTCTCTCTCATTTCATCCTCTCATTTCTCTCCGCCCATCTCTCTCCCTCTCTCTTATACCTCCTTTCTCGCTCACCTCATCCTCCCATCTCTCTCACCTCTCCCCTCCTCCCCCATCTATCTCTTAAATATCTCTCATCTTTCTCCCTCCCTACTTCCATCTTTCTCCCTCCCTACTTCCATCCCTCTCCCTCCCTACTTCCATCTCTCTCTATCTCTCCTCCTTATCTCTCTCTCTGTTTGCAGTATATACAGTTCAGTGTCAGTGTGCATGACATGGGTCTGTCATCATGTATAGTTTGTTTATCTACCTTGTTCCTCATTAATCTGCTTCTGCCAATAAAATAGACACATAGATAGAGCGATAGATAGATACAGAGATAAGGGGATGGGTAGATAAAGACAGAGAGATACAGTGAGGGATATAGAGATAGGTAGATACAGAGATAAAGCGATAGGGAGATAAAGATAGATATAGAGTGAGGGAGAGAGATAGATAGAGATAAAGCGATATGGATGGGGAGATAAAGATAGAGATACAGTGATGGATAGAGATAGATACACATACATACATACATACATACATACATACATACATACATACATACATACATACATACATACATACATACATACATACATACATACATACATACATACAGAGAGATACATTTAGAGATAGAGATGAGAGAAAGAAAGAGACAGATTCATAGACTGATATAACAATGTGGATGTATAACTCATAGCAGTCATTCTAGGAGTAGGCTGCGGCACCTGAACAATGTGACATGGTCCAATAGGAGGAGAAGAGAGACACACAAAAGAAAGAAAGAAAGAAAGAAAGAAAGAAAGAAAGAAAGAAAGAAAGAAAGAAAGAAAGAAAGAAAGAAAGAAAGAAAGAAAGAAAGAAAGAAAGAAAGAAAGAAAGAAAGAAAGAAAGAAAGAAAGAAGAGAGAGACTGGTGGTGTGGGTGTGTAAGTCGTGACAGGCTGAGCACCTGAACAATGTGATATGGACCAGTAGAGGGAGAATAATTAATTTAGGATCCTGAGAAGGCAGAGGGTTTTCATCCCATCTTCATTTCTATTTAAAAGATGTTACGTGTCAGATTTCCACTAAATGAATCACAGTAGAATGAAATGGTATACGGCTATCGACGCCGAGCCCTTGTGAGCTGTTTTCGCTCTGCAAATTACATCTTCTCTGCTCTCCAGTCTACCAGAAAGCAACTCTTGATATTTCACAGAAAAAGAAGAAAAATCCCACCCAAAACTCCCCATAATGTACCGCATGAAAGCAAGAAGCAGCCAACTGAGATAATTGATTGCCAGGGGTATAGCGATCTCATTACAGAATTGATGATTTGAATAACATTTACGTTGTATATGCTGTATACAGTGTAAACAATACAGTATCGACAATTGAGTACCTCATACGAAGAACCATACGTTTTCAGAGTAACAATGTTTTCAAACTTTATTATCTAAAGATGGTAAGTTAGAGTGCTGTGTTCACAGTCATAGTAAACGACAGTAGAGGTTGAGTAGTTTTTGGTGATACATCTCATTCACACACCGAGTGATTTAGATTAAATTCACAACTACAAATACATGAGCTGTCCAAGAAATTAAAAACTGACCTACAGTGGTGGCCAAAATTATTAGAACACTTGGCATATTTAAGAGGTTTCAGTTGTTGTTCAATTGGCCATTAAAATACCCATAAAACTAATTAAATATATACAAAGTCATCATTATGCTCTATAAACCATAGAATAGAGCCATCATAAGGAGATTTATGTAATTTTCCTTACAAAAAACTAGCTAGGCCTATTTCACTGTCAATGTCACACAATCATGTTCCTTCACAGTCCAACACTTTAGACCACCATGATGCCACCAATTCACACCAGACCGAAAAGGGAGAGGTAGGAAAAATAAACTTTCAGATAAGTGAAGCATCTCATAATTCTCAGTCTAAAGGACCAAAGAAAGACCTCACGAGAACTGCGCGACAAGATCAACAACACAATGACTAATGGTGCAACAGTGTCTTCAAGAACTGTGCATCGGAAACTGGGAGAACAAGGACTTTACATTACAAAGAAACCATTACTGAGAGAGAAAATTATAGTGAAACGCCTGATATTTGCAAAAGAACACAAGAAATGGACAAAGGAAGATTGGTATAAAGTGTTGTGGAATGATGAGTCCAAGTTTGAACAGTTTAGCAACAAGCGAAGAGTGTATGTTAGACGGAGGAAGGGGGAGAGATATGAAAATGAGTGTCTCTTGCCAACAGTTAAACACGGAGGGGGTAGTATTATGGTGTGGGGTGCCATTTCAGCCTCAGGAACAGGTGATTTAGTGAAAATTGATGGCATCATGGCTAAGAAAGTATACCACAACATTCTGGTGAGGCACGGAGTACCATCTGGGAGTCATCTTATTGGGCCTGGATTTATTTTCCAAGAGGACAATGACCCTAAACATTCTTCAAACTATTGCCGGAACTAACTGCAACAGAAGGAATCGGTTGGAACATTGAAAATGTTGGGCTGGCCCCCTCAAAGTCTGGACCTTAACCCCATCGAGCAAATTTGGGGCGAGTTGGACAATAAACTGGACAGATATATTATACATTCAAAGGAAAGCCTTTGGCTTGAGTTGCAGAAGGCATGGGATAACATTAGTGTTGAAGTTCTCAGGAAATATATTGACACTATGCCAGAGAGATGTGCTGCTGTAATTGCTGCAAAAGGTGGACATACCAAATATTAAAGGAAAACTCACAACGCACACATTTTGGGAAATTTGCTTATTTGCCATCTACCCTGGAGTTAGACAAGAAGATACATACCTTTTTCTTCTCTGTGCATGCAGTAGGAGTAGGAAGACGCGCACTGTTAGCCTAGCTTAGCGTCAGTCACTGGAAGTAGGTTCCTCCGTTAGCCTAGTTCCCAACACTGAGCATGGGCGAGCAGGTACTTGTCGCGAGCAGAGAGCACGCGTGTGTGCATTTGTGGCGTGTGTGTGTAAACAGCGGGGCGGAGAGGAGAGTAGGAGAGAACGCCACGAGTGTGCGCGTGTGTGCATGAGCTGCTCGAGTGTCTGTCTGTGTGTGTGTGTGTGTGTGTGTGTGTGTGTGTGTGTGTGTGTGTGTGTAAACAGCACACAGCCGCATATGGAGGCAGAGAATAGAGGAGATAGGAGAGGACGGCAAACAAGATCTAGGCTAACGGAGGAACCTACTTCCAGTGACTGACGCTAAGCTAGGCTAACGGTGCGCGTCTAACTCCAAGGTAGATGGCAAATAAGCTAATTTCCCAAAATGTTAGAGTTTTCCTAAGTGGATAAAACAGTAGGACTCACTTCATCTGATATTTGTTGTGCTCAGAGCAACCATCTGCATGTTTCATGAACATTAGGAAATTAAATCATGTTTTGGAGGCAAGAAAATGTCAATGTTTTCCGGTCTGTCAGGTGTTCTAATAATTTTGGCCACCACTGTATATGGTTCTTCAGTGCAAGGCTTCAATTCTCCTTCCCTCCTCTCTTACCCAGGTCTCATACTTTTCTCTCAACGTAACATTTGGTATGGTACGGCCACTGCATAATGTTAAGGCTCACTTTCATCGCTTATACAACTTCGAAATAAGATTAATATTTTTCTGAGGCAAATTGTTCTGTATAGTATATATAATATAATTAGAGCTCTGTAGTATGAATACATTTTAATGCATATACTGTAACGCTAACGTGTTTGTATCGTTACACGCTGACTGATAGTATAGTAAAATTAAAGTAAAATAGTCAAATTAAATAAAAAAAGAGGAATGCCACGTGTGCTGCAAAATAAGCCTCGTCCTGCAAGAGAAGGCCCTTTGCTTCTTTAATCTCTTAGTTACAACAACTTTGTGTAATAAGCTAGGCAGGGTTGTACTTATAGGTGAGTATTTCCAGTGTTCGGTATTTGGCAAAACAATTCTACACGATGGTGGCCTAATGGGCAATAGAGCACATTAAATACTTAACCTGCAAACATAAGACTGTTCTGACAGCACAGAGTTGATGTAACTAAGATTTGTTGGGGAATACTTTTTTTAATGCATAGGTACAGTATATCAATGACACGAGGTTCACTATGGCATTAAAAAGTTGCTAAAGAGCTGTAGAGCAGAATAAGTAGTTGGGTCGACCAATCAAATTGGTTTGGGGTCAAGGGAAAACATTCCAGCATGCCTGCTGTCCTTTTACATCATTTTGACAACGTGACTGATCAACAATGACTGACCCCCCAACGCAACATTAGCGCCTTGAACAGTCTGTGTAAAAGAGCCTTAGAGACTCGTGGTATTCCGCTGTAGACATCTTGGTAGGCAAACACAAGTGATTGTAATCAAAATACCATGTGATTATCATTAAATGATAACCGTGGCCAAGGAACTGTGTGACATTGCACCCATATTGGTAGGCAAGAAAGGTCATGAGGAAACTCTAAATAGAGAGGGTGATGTGATGACCCCAGAGTGCGCCGCAGCCTCTATTAGGAATGCAGATTACATTTGAGGAATTCTCACTGCAGTATCAACCCCCACATTGTGTGGTTTATTCAATGCATTTCTAAACAGCTGAAAACACAGGGGACCTCCAGCTAAAAGTGGCCAATAATAAAAATGAGCTGCCATGGGGCTGTCACATCTGCACTGCGGAGGAGGAGAGAAACTGGATATATGTGGCAGAAAAGGGTGCTTACTACTACTACAACAACAACAACACCACAAACAGATGCAGCCACGCTCAAACAAAATGCTCTTTTTCCGGAGGCTTTCTAGACAAGCAAAAACACATATCACGTTCTTTCTGTAGGATTTCTAGACAAGCAAAAACACCTATCGCATTCTTTCTGGAGGGTTTCTAGACAAACAAAAACACCTTTCACATTCTTTCTGGAGGGTTTCTAGACAAGCAAAAACAACTATCATCCAATCCTCGTCTCCCTAAAAAAAACGTGCACACACACACACACTAACTGTCTGTGGCTGATGAAGGACAAAGGCGTCCTGTATTTTCGTCGCCCATCTCACAGTCTAGATCACCTTTGGCTGTCTAGCGGCTTGTCTACCTGTAACAGGGCCATTTCTCTAGATAGATGAAGACGCACGGCCTGAACGCCACATGTCCAGATTGTATCGGGCTCCTGAAGCGAAGCGGCTAATGGCAGATGACTGGCCCGCAGTGATCGATGGTGACAGATATGGAGGGGGATGACGTGGAAAGGTCTCTTTTGGTCTGAGACAAAGACAAAACAAACTCTACGGCTTTGATGGTATGGTGGTGTCCCACAAATATCAGAACTGCAGACAGCATTGTTTCTTGTTGTATTGTTGCACTGAAAGGAAATGGAAAAAGAACCTCACCTGATTTGACGGATTTGACAAGGAGGAGACTGGCGTTTTGTGTAAATTGGCCACACGGCGCTAAATAACTAAAAAACAATCCTCCTACTCTCCTTTTTTCTTCTTCTTCTCCTTCTTGGTGTATTTCCTCCAGGTCTATTTTATCATCTGTGGTCAAGGGTCAAATGGTTTATTGCGCTTGGCCCCTTAATTGCCGATCATGGCTATATGTTTCAGTTCTAATTTGTGTCCTCAATCAAAACGATAGCATAATGTCAATGTTTTCCAATTTAAAATAGCAACTCGGTGCAGGGATGTATTGATTGCTGCAATGGTTGACCAGCAAAAACCGGCATCATTATTGCCCTTGGATCAAACCATGAAAACCATTGTTCAGACTGTATGAAATAGATGGAGAATAATAACCCTGTCAGCATTAACCAGATAACCAATCAAGCATGTCAGAATAAATCAGAACTAGTTCTGGGCGATATATGGCCTAAAAATAAAATCCTGATTATTATTTTTTTAAATCAGATTTACAGATTTTTTTCTCTTGAAAACTAGAAACACCAAGGAAATCATTCAAATAACCTTTGTTTTTATTTGACAAAAATATTTTTATTAAAAAAAAATATCAAAAAAAGATGAATGTCCCTATTGGGATTGAAGGGCAAACCTAACTTTCACCAATCTTCACTTAAAAAAATAATTATATATATATATATATATATATATATATATATATATATATATATATATATATATATATATATATATATATAAAAGGTTACTCTTGATCAAACAAAGATGAATGTCCCTATTGGGATTAATAGTGCAATAACTTGCTTTTTCACCAAACTTTACTTAAAACAAATAAAAGGTACCTCTTGATCATGAATTTCCCTATTGGGATTAATAAAGTGCAAATCTAACTTTCACCAAGCATCGCTTGAAAATCGGTTTTAATTTTTCAAAATCGTCCTAAATCATTAATTCAAATTAATCGTTAATATCGATTAATCGCCCAGCCCTAATCAGAACCAATCGGGTGTGTTCGTGTAAATGAAAGGGGCGTTACCTGGACATCCCACCTGGGCGGAGCCTGGCAGCAGTAGAAGATCTTGAGGCGTTCGCTCACGGGGCAGGTCTTCTCCTCAAAGTGGTCCGCTATAGCCTGGAGGAGGAGGGGACAGACAGCCCACACCATCAGCACATGCAACCAACCAATTCAACATTATTTATTACTTTAAAGAAATACCAGTAAAATGACAGATATTGTATTTTATAGCCGGTTGCCATTAAAATGATAGACACCACCTTTCAATCAAATGGCAAGAATACGACTTGCGGCTTTGTGGCAATTGGGCCAAACTATGATCTTCTTCTGATGCACATTTAAGATAACATATACTTCATTGTCCATGTAGGGTAATTTGTCGTGGGTGTGACTGTGAAATTCAACACTACACTTTTCCATCTCATTGTATTCCTTTCGTTCTTTTGAGAGTACAGAAAACCGGCACCCAATGTCCTAACAATCTCCTTGGTTGCTGTGCAGTAAAAAATAAAAAATTAAATAAAAGAGTTTGCAAACTCTGCTCCATCAATCGTAGGCGCTCAATGGAGGCTGGCAGAGGACATCCACGAAGACTAGGGGCAAAGAGGAAACAACTCTCGCTCTCCCTCCTTGTCAAACGAGACGCAGCTGACTGCCATCAAATTGTTATCGTCTCCAGTCACCTATCTCCCCTGGCGCGTCGGCCTATATCCCAGCTAGGGACAATTATATTTGTCTACTTATCTATGACTAAAACTCAGCCTGACTCTCAGTCATGACTTGCGCCAGGCGATGGAGGTTTAATTTGGGAATGTGGTGTCTTAATAGCATGGCTCGTGAAGCCAGTCTCAATCCCAGTCATACAGTAGGTAACGACAGGGCAAGGAGCGTTATCGAGAGGAGGATGCAGCAGGCGAGGCCCAGTCGCCTCTAATGAGATTTGGAGACATATAAAGTGAGTATCTTGGACTGACTGCCGGTCTGTGTGTATCCGTCAGGCTACTTATTAACCTCTATATAGCATTATATGCTGCCCCACATTGATTCTAGTGTGCAATTATCATATAAACAAAATTCAACAAACACTCGTTAAGGAATGGAATGTGAAATCGATTAGGAGAAAATGTTGATTTCTTGCATCCCTAGCTCTCATGCGTGCGTACATGCACACAAACATGGACATGCACACACACACACACACTAATATATACAGACTAATATATTAGAAACACAGGCACAAAACACAATCACAATGGAACAAACTGAATACTAATACCACCAATTCAAAGATAGGATCAAAAAGTAATTTCCTTTTAGCTCTGAACGCCATGTTTGAAATCCCCAGTGAAGCATCGATTGCCTCCATAATGTCAGTATAATAATATGCTCTCTTATAAATACTGACAAGTTACATTCACTATGTCTACACTGAAAAATAACACTCAACAAAAGCAATTTTGGTCCTGGGCAGTAAAATGGGTGGATAGCGGATTCAAGGTCAAAGTAGAACATGAGTGAGTGAGTGAGTGAGTGAGTGAGTGAGTGAGTGAGTGAGTGAGTGAGTGAGTGAGTGAGTGAGTGAGTGAGTGAGTGAGTGAGTGAGTGAGAGAGAGAGAGAGAGAGAGAGAGGGAGAGATAAAGAGAAAAGGAGGGAGAGAGAGGAAAAGAGAAAGAAAAATATGGGAGAGAAAAATAGAAAGAGGGAGAGAGAGAAAACTCCATCTAAATCCTGTCAAGCACAACCACCAGACGTTCTCTGGCAACTGGCAGAGCTCAAACACACCTTGTCCATCAATTCAAGCACCCGGTCAACCGTTGAGTCAATCTTTCCATTTAAACGCACGGCCACAGCACTGTCAGAACAAGTGATGCAGTGCGTCTCCTGCGGAGGGGGTGCAGGAGTTCAGCCAGTTCAGGGAGGGTGAGGGAATTCAAATTCAAAAACACACATGTCCAACCTTGACAACACAAACACTGTTGGCGTTTGTATATTAGTATGCGAAATGTGAACTTTATGAGGAATTATAGAAAATCAAATGTGAGACCTTGATGAATGTGGTACTGTATCGTAATGTAAACGTAACTGAATCATAATGTTGTACTGTATCATAATGTACTGTATCATAATGTTGTACTGTATCATAATGATGTATACTGAATCATAATGTTGTACTGTATCATAATGTACTGTATCATAATGTTGTACTGAATCATAATGTTATACTGTATCATAATGATGTACTGTATCATAAAGTACTGTATCATAATGATGTACTGTATCATAATGATGTACTGTATCATTTTTGAAGTTTGGCTTATGTTCTTTTCAGGAATGTTTTTTTTTGTTGATTGTTGATTTTTTGTTTGTTTGTTTGTTTTATCTTGCAAACTTTAACTTTTTTAGTTCTTTTCTGGATGGTTTTTTGTTGATTTTTGATTGTTGATTTTATTTTGAATTTTTGTAATTTTGAAAACTAACTTTTTTTAATTTTTTTTTTTTAATTAGGGGTAGGTTGCTCTATAAGCCTTCGGCTTCAAACCTATCCTTTTCGTTTGTTTATTTGTGAAAATGTTCGAAAAATTATTTGTTTGTTTATTTATTTGTAAACATTCGAAATAAAATAATTCATTCATTCATTTACTGTATCATAATGATGTACTGTAGCATAATTTACTATATCATAATGATGTACTGTATCATAATTTACTGTATCATAATGGTGTACTGTATCATAATGCCCATAGCTGATCCAGTGTTTAGCTTAACCTGTTAAGCTGTATAGAGTCCCCCGATTGAGGGACCCTGCTGTTTTTTATCATAAATTGATCAATAGAGACCGTATTAGATCCCCACCTGGGGTATCATTGGAAAGCCACACTCATTGGCTACAACCCTGTCCAAAATGTTCGAGATCGCCAAATGATTGACGGAGCTAGAGTAGAGCCATATGGAATCCGCGATCACGGAATTGTGGACGGAATCGCGGAATTGAGCAATAAAAATGGAATCAACTATAAAAAATAATAATAATAATTAACGTTTTTTTTTTTTTTTTTTATACTTTTTCTTTCTTTTATGTTGTGGGACTTGTACAGCACTTTGTTCAACTTTGTCAGTGCTGTAAAGTTTAAACCTTTTTAAATCTTAGACAAACAAAACACTTTGCTTTCATGAAATATTGTAAGCCGTCATTTGAGGCTTTATAAAAGCAGCACAATGAACACAAATCTGTCAGTGCCGAGTCCGACCTCATCTTAAATAACAAACAGCATTGCTTGTTGTAATTAACAAAGAGAGGCAGAGTTGATTTAGCTAAAATATATATATATATATTTTTTTTAATTTAATAATCAAATTTTATTTTCATATTCGAATCCCATGCCCATCGAACGAAGCTTCGAAGTATTTAAGACAGCCCTATTAAATGGACTGTTATATCTTATTCAATTGTGGACATTTATTCATTCCCACTTATTAGACACTATTTCTGATTGTAAAATGAGCGACTTGAGCGTACAAAGCAAAATACAGAATTCTGAAATATTAAAACTGAAAAAACTGAATTTGGAAAAAAATAAAATGTAATTTGGAAAAAAATAAAACGGATTTCATATGGCTCTAAGCTAGAGCCCCGGGAGTTGTGTACGTGTTGTGTACTTTGCCGTGTACTTTGGCGCACGCCTCACATATCAGCATGTAACTCGAGAACCGCTGAACGGATTTTGACATCTGAAACGGCATATAAATATTGTATGAAAAGAAATGCACACCCGAGCCGCTAGGGGTCGGCAACATGGCACATCCTCAAGAGGGCCCACATGATGTTAAGAGGTGTGTTTCTTTTTCAAATGTAGCCAAGAGTAAAGACCATAACCCTATCAAAACAGCAGTCAAAGTGTATATTTTACACTTATTGCTGATAGCTGTACCATGATGTGACATAACGCAAAACCTTAACAGGTTTCAGGGCAAGAGCAGGTTAGAGTCTGAGGCTTTACTGAATAAAAGTTGTCCAACCTTAGTGGAGCAGGTCTAGAATTCAGTGGAGGGGACGTGCCTGTGCTAAAAAGCTCAGGGGGGGGAAAACCTGGGGAGAGAAGAGATGAAAGTTTCTCTGTCATTTCCTTATGTCATCATCCGGTTGGCGGGCTTGACATCCTCACAGTGCAGCTCAACAAAGGGCTCAGTGGAAGCAAAGCCGATCAGCGGTCACGGTAAAAGGCAAAGAGCTCTCGGCTATGGAGCCTTTGACACCTCGGCATGAAATATTTCTGCCCATTCCCCTCAAAATGGGTTATGTCAATCACCCACCAATATCTTCCAGTAAAACATTTCACAGCCAGGGAGGGCCACACAGAACAAATGTCTGAGTGGAGAGAGGCAGGAAAAATATATTCCTTACCAAGAAACACTGGTTTACTCTGTGGCTTGTATTGGTGTGATGTGTGTATGTGTATGTGTATGTGTATGTGTATGTGTATGTGTGTGTGTGTGTGTGTGTGTGTGTGTGTGTGTGTGTGTGTGTGTGTGTGTGAGAGAGAGAGAGCCGTTCCAGTTCCAACTAAGAGGAAGGACGAAGGCTCGGGATTATTCATCGTGGTGAACATGAACCTCATCTGGAAATGGAATTTCCAGTTGGCTTGGTGCAATCGGTTTCTCTTTGAGCAATCGGGTTTGTTTGAGCGCAGACTGCGGATGACTAATAACTAATTTCCTTTCTCCACGGCAAATGGACATCTTCAAAAGCACAAACACAGGCCGCCATATGGTGTGTTCTGGTAAATCAGGAGCTGTAAACACAGCAAGGAGGGGGGGGGGGATTAAACTGATTCTGATTAACTCAACTGAATTATTAGGTGCTCTAATAGAAATTGCATTTAAGAATGATCAAAGTGTATGGATTATATTTATTCTGTGTGGGGAATAAACGCAAGGAAAACACAATTTTGAAAGATGAGAAGAACTGAGTCCGATACTATGGATGGACTGATACAGATATTGAGTCCAAAAAATTAAAAAATATCCAACCCTAACTAACCTTACTGTCATGCACTTGTCCTAATAAACTAACCTACACTGTAACACGCAACACTTTGATGAGCATTGTTACTCAACTGATAGAGTTGTACCCTTCCTGATGACTTGTCATGCAGAACTTGTAAGTCAGCTAAATGACTAAATGTAAATGTAAACTTTAAGTATCATCTGGTGCTGAGTACCGATCCAATCCATTGCTCTTACAGTAGACTTGGCCAATCAAGTCACTTTTCTTGCCTTTTCTTCTAGCCTGGTTTCGAGCCAGTATTAGTATTGCATCCATATTGGATACTGCAGCACTGTAGACTGAACTAATGGATGTCCGTAATCTCGTTCTGTGAAATACAAAGCCGATGTATCCACTCAAGGACAGTTCATACCAGGAATGCATTTAGAATATGAATTAGATATTGCAGCCCATTTAACAAGAATTATACCCAAATCGCACACTGCTGGGGAAAGTATAGGCTTGCTTAGTCTAAAAATGCAGGCATATGGAAAATAAACTGCTTGCTTCAAGATGCAGGAACCATGGTATTTTAATGGGTACGATTGATGTGCCAATTTGCTGTTGCACAGTGGTATCAAAGTGGTATAATTTGAACAGACAACCAATCGAATAAGGTCCCACACCCACCACTTTGGCAAGTCAGAAACTGACCTACAACTGACTTGTTCTGTAAATCAACTTTCCAACGTAAACATAGGCAAGACGATGATGAGGAAATGAGAGCCTACAAAGCGATTGGTTATGTGCCAGATTGAACAGGGAGATACACAAGCTGGGGGGGGGGGGGCTGGCAACCTCCTCCAAGCCCTGTGCCTCTTTTGCCCACAGGAGCGCAGCAAGCTTCATCATCTTCATCATCATCATCATCTCTGCTCCAATGTGAAAGAACTCGATGCGAGACATATTCCTTCACTTCCCCCCTCCCCCCTCCCCCCCTTCCCTTTGGCAGTCAAGGAGATTAGAAGTCAAAACACATTGCCGGAGGGAGAGAGCATCTGAAACAAACCAGAGGGTGACACTTTTTTCTCTCTCTTCCTTCCCTCAATTCCCTTCCTTCCTTCTCTCCTTTCTGCCATCGGAGTATGTGAGCCACCTGTTAATCTGCCAGTGTGACGCCACTCTCCTATGGGGTTCCACTGCTTGGAGGGAGGGAGGGTGGGAGTGGGGAGGGGTTAGGTGTTGGTGATGGAGCATGTCTGTGTCACAGGGGATCGGAGCGGGGGACCTGGGGGGGCGGGGGGCAGTGTCTGGTGTTTGTTGGTGTCAGCGGTGGGATTTGGGAGCACTTGATGTCTTCCTCTAGCGTTCACGGAATGGTGGGTTCTGTTCCAAAGCTTCGGAAACTATATTGCAGATCATCTGTTGCGACTCCTGCCCCAGTAGCCTGCCTACGCAATCAGACAAATTAGGTTCACTGCAGTTTGTTATCTTCATGTGAGCATTTCCCTCCTGTCATTCAAATGGCAGCTTGTAATCTTGTGATGGTAATAGTTCCTTTCTAGGTGAGTCCCTGAGATCAGCGTGCGCGCACCTGTTATTTTGGAGATGCTGATCGCCATATATACAACTTTTTATTTGATTGTATTATTTAAGCACAAAGGGGGAGTTCAAATAAGCCTACAATGTATGAAGGAGTGGAGATTTATTTCCACCAAACTAACTGGGGAGAGAAGAACAAAGACCTGCGCCAAACCTTTTTCAGCACCACGCACAGCACCGTAGCCAAACCTATTTCAGCAACATGGACAGCATTTAGAGGCTGCTGTCCATATTGCATTCTTCTGTCATTGTCCAAACAAAGCTTCTGGTCATTTTCTCAAGATCCCGTTAACCAGAGGGCTATGGAGGAAGAGAACATGGTTGATGTGTTTTGTGGTCATGTCATATAGCCTAGGCAGGAGACCTGAGACACACTGCTCTCCATGGTGGATTTGACAGGACCACCCCCCTTTTCGCCACTGCATCTCTATTGGTATGACTTTTATAAGGGTTGTTTAACGAATGAATTTGCGGTTTTAAGAGGTGGTGTTGTGAGGGCGGCTAGGTGGCGCAGCGGGCTAAGCGCTCGTCACCAACGCGAGAGACACTGGTATCGAATCCGGCTGTCAGCGCTGCCTCCGGCTTGGCCGGCCGTCATACTGGCTCAATTGGCAGAGTCAGCGGGAGGGAAGCCAGTGGGTGGTATTCTGGTCGTTGTAAACAGCGACTCCTACAGGTCGGTCAGGGCGCCTGCACAGTGAGGGAGGGAGATGGTGAGGGTAGTGTGACCTTCCACACGTTACACCTCACCAATGAGAGTCCGCGCTGGCAGGTGAAAAGATGCTGCTGGCTGTCTCCTATGTCTCGGAGGAAGCATCTGATAAGACTTCAGGGCTCCCTAGACCGGCCAGTGGGGGGCACATGCGAGCAACAACCAGGAAGTGGAGGGGGGAATTGGCATAACAACAAATTGGGATGGGAGAAAAACACAGAAAAACAGGAGAAAAAGTAGGTGGCGTTGTAAAATTCTTACCTCCACACGTCGCTTCCTGACTTGTCTTCAACGTCTATTAACTACAGTAGGTTAGGGTGACTTGACTTCCAGACTGCAAGCAACTCGTTGTCAATGTTGTTACTCACTTCTGTCGTTTTTTCTTCTTTACATTGACAAAAGAAAATGCCACAAAAACCTGCTACATTCAACGTGGAAGTAGGACAGGCCAGTGCGTTGCCCTCTGTGTTTGTTACGCATTGCTTTGATATTAGTTTTAGAACGTTCACAATCCGATGTCTTGAAATTGTCGTTCCACTTGGCCGTCAGCCAGCCTTTCCTTCTGATGATCGTGCATGGTCTCAAAAAATTGCCATCGCTTGCACTCGCTCACTAACTTTTTGGTGCATGCACGAGAAGGCCCAAAATATGCAGTCGCCTTTTGGCCATGCTGTGAAACTCAAGACTCGTGCCCCACAACACACCTTCCAGTCTGACTCTACAGCTCCCCCTGGAGGCCCCGACCAGCTACAGTACGCCCCCCGCCACCCCCACTCCCCTCTTAGACACAATCTGTCATGTGAAGTTTTGTATTAAGACAACAGGGCTTAGTGTATCATCATTAGAGCCGGGGGGAAAGCTAGTGGAGTGATTAGAACCAGGCTTCTTCTTTTTTTTCAGATAGAGGAGAGTTGAAAAACAGTGGAGCAGTTGTATGATGTCTGGACGCTTTAAGAGCCTCCTGGTGTATAGCTAAGCTGCCACTCGTCCTACCCTGGGCCCCTGGGCCCCTAAACTCCAACGACCCCCCCCCCCCCCCCCCTCCTCCTGCTTTATGGTTCTGACCTTGTCTGTCTAGAGCCTAGCAGCCCGCTGAACACCTGGGAAGAGAATGTGCGCGCACGCGCACTCACAACACACACACAACACACACACACACACACAATGATGTCATCCTTGTGCCTTGTGAAGCAACCCTGAGAGGAGGATGAATTACACACAGATCATACTGTATGTATTATGTGTTGAGTGTGTGCGAGAGAGCGAGAGAGAGAGAGATCAGTATTTGAGATACTTGTACTTTACTTAAGTATTTCCCTTTTAGGGAGCTTTGCACTTTTATTCTACTACATTTCAAAAGGAAATACTGTACTTTTTACTCCACTGCATGTATCTAATACCATTAGTTTATAGTACTTTGAAGAAAAACATTTAGCATAGAAAACGTGGCAACATTTTATGAAGATTATGTACTTTCAAATTTGAAGCCTGCCAACTTCAAGCGGCCGTAGTCAAGAGCAGCATAACTGGACCACATACCACTTTAACATAACCTATGGGTCAATGGTTCGAGGATTGATTGCTCCCAAGTACTGGAATACACAAACATTATGTAGAATGTGCACTTTTATATTTGATAATTAAGTGCATTCAATAAAAAGATTCTTCTCCACTTTTACTATTTTGTCAACTTGTTTAGTCAATTAGTCAATCTGTATGCTGTTTCCATGCTGAATGATATTTATTTCTGAAAAAAGTATAGGAACATCTCTGGTAAGCATGATATTGAAGAAGTCTTTCAACAATTTTATATATTTCTCAATGAAATTCAAGGAGTTTATCCACGAGAAAAGGAACACTGGATTAGCCACTAGGTCAAACACCAGAGGGGATTGTGAGGTCCATTTTAGAAAGACAGCCTTCAGCAAAAATGTTCTATCGATAAAGGGAAGTGGAACATGGAACAGCCTTCCGGTCCCCTTAAGGGAATGTACCACCCTGTCCACCTTTAGGGGCCAACTCAGGAAATGGCTGTTAGACAGCCAAATATGCACTCATTAGGGAAGTTAGTGATGTTGCACTGACTGAATGTCATGTTAGTGTGGTCATGTCAGTGATGTCAGTTTTTATGAATGAACGTTGTATGGTCCGTTTTGTGTTTGTTTTATGTTAGGACTACGGGTGGAAATGAGCCCTGTGCTATTCCCGGCATATTTACGTCCTTATCATGCTGTGATGTTATGCATACACTCATGTAAATGATGTTCATTCATTTGCATTGTCCTTAATAAACAAATCTTAAATCTTAAATGGTCAGTGAGTGAATTAGCGACGTTGCTCGTCTATGAAGTGCTTTACTGTACATCTAGAAACAAGCACAAAACCGTCCTGACCCACGGTGCAACTACTACCGTTATGTGTTGTTTGCGCAGCCATTTGTGGAATGTGAACGTTGTTTGGTTAACGATACACATGCTGTAACAGCCAATATATCATCCCAACCTTGCTTGCTTTTGAAGGCCGTGCCGGGGTGAGTTTTTAAACTAGGGCAAGTCGCTCTGTTATATGGAACCAGAGAGTATGGTGGGGTTTAGGGCTAGGCACAATAATCACAAGGACCTTTTATCAACATCTACATATATCGTGATGATATCTGCTCACATAGGTGAAAATAGGGCTGGGCGATAAAACGATAATTATTGCGATATATTTTAATAATCGATAATAAAAATAGTATCGATAATAATAAAACAAAAAATACATATATATTATTTTTTTTTATATTGTGACCTGCAACAGGGCAGTTTTAAAACCAGAGACAGTGGACAGACTTGTCTTTCTTGCCTGCAACTTAAAGTAATGGCTTTGCTTGTCCAAATGACAATACTGACCAAATTGAGATTTATTTTTCTCTTGTCCATTTATTTTGTTTGCTTTCTAATTTAAAATACAGTTTGAAACCGTCTGTACACAGTAGGCTATGTGTGTTAGCAGAGCTAGACTCGAATCACGAGTCACGGTGCACATGTGTGGTGGTTTGTCCACCAAAAAAGCGCCAAAAGATAGAAAAGAAACTAGCAGAGCCAGAACTGTTCAACTCCCCTGGAGCCACAGCCAAAAACGTTCACTTTCAAACCAGCTGCAGGCTGAGAACTGGAGTGTGAGGGGCTGTAACACTAAAGATGGTGGCAACAACAAAGAATTTTTGCAAAATAAACATACATTTGTTGTTTAAACAATAATAATTAGAAAAAAAATTACTATTTAAAATATCGATAATTATCGAACGATATGAAAAATGTTATCGTGATAAATTGTTTGGCCATATCGCCCAGCCCTAGGTGAAATCCTGGGTTACAGTATGTAATCCAGTTGATGTTCATCTCGTTGAACTGCATGGTAATGCAAAGTGTGACCCAACACCAAAACTGCAATTTTCAAATGAATATTTCAGATAGAATTTGGAGAGACATTTTTGTTAACATTTATTATCAATAATTATCACCTTAGACAACAAGAATTGTGTATCACAATATATTGATGACATGATGTCATCACGATGAGAGTCAATTGAAAGACTATCATATTGAGTCATCGTCCTGCCCTAGTGGGAGGTGTCCAGTCCCGGGTTGCCAGACCCACACCAAATAACACCCTTTAACAACGTAGCCTCCTTGTTCCCTGCTGACCAGACAAAGCAAGAAGCGGAGGAAGGGATGGTATCACAGACAGACAGATAAACAGACACCCATGACATCCTGCTGGGACAGGAAACCATTGCAGGAGTGCGTCTGCCTGTCCTAGGATTATTATGTTATTCACTTTCAGTCTGTTTGGCCTGCCACTGGTATATACCACACAGCCACTGTTGTAAATTCCCCACTATTTGTTATGCCGTATTATTAATATTATTATTTCCAGTCAGGTAGGGCTGCAACTAACGGAGAAAAATTTGATTAGTCGACTAATCTGTTGATAATTTTTTGGATTAGTCGACTAATCTAATGATTATTTCTGTGACACCCTCCATCTCTGCTTCCTGTGGGCGCGGCTCCTTTTCCGGGCTCCAGTGCATGTTTTACCTCACAAGCTCAAGTCTGCACCCTGTTGTCCAGTCCCTCTGCCTTAACATAACATGATCCCAGGTTCTTATTTTAACCTCTACTATATATTTTTATTTAATAGCGTTAGCGTTTTAAGGGAACTAGATCATTTTGAACATCTTTTCTATTGCCAGTTTGCTTTTACGTAATATCAATTCTGTTTTCAATTCATTAAATTAAACTGATTGCAAGGGTTGACTGACTTTGTCATACAAATAAACAAATCTACATACTGTAACTTTTCTGTAACTGAGGGGTACAATTCCCTGACTGTATTGATAAGTATGGTATCATTAAACCACTACCGCTTTATGTACTTTAATTACTGGCCATACAGTACATGATATATAAATATGATGAACACTTCCCACAATGAATCGGTTCCACACAAAGGTGTAATCAAGTATTTATTGCAGCAAAAGGTACATAATATACTTCTCTGTATTTTACTTTGGATGCGCTTATAAGGCAAAGGAATGTTGCGTAGGCAAATCAATAATGAATGTCCATTCTCTGGTTACGCAGGAGGTAATTATACAACCTGAATCTTAGGGAATTATATCTATGGTACACTAGTAATATATAGCGGGAGATACTGGAAGGGTCCCCCCGGTTGTAAGCCAGCAGGGGTAGAGGATCTGTCGGTAGTAGAGAGTCTGGTCAACGATGACTAAGGAGACTCCAAGTACAGGAGACGGTGCAATAGCCTCTTGATCCACAGACGAATACAGCTGTTCTCCGTAGACTGTAGCTCCACAGTGAAGAAAGCTAGCCGGCCTCAGGCTCTCTGAGGCGCAGACTCGACTGGTCTCCTCACAGGGTAAATCCAACACGTGTAGGCGTCGGCGATTCTCCGCTCCATAAATCACAGGACCAAAACAAATATAATCCAGCCGCAAAGGGCTATGTAGTCGTCGGGTAGATTAATCCAGTGTACATGTCCACACGGTTCTCGTCTAGGTCTCCTCGGGTGAAAGCGCCATGAAAGCAGCCCAGCCTGGATAAGCACTCTAGCTGATACGAGGAAGCGTTGGTGATGCTGGTCACTGTAGAACTTTAGCCGCACGATACACTATACACAAATAGACTATTACTGACTTAATAGAAATATGTCGCACTCGACGGTATAGCGCCAAACTCTGACGATTCAGTTATTAATTCGCACGCGGTCTCAATGCTCTATTTTGGGGCCAAACAGGCCATACTTCACCGCACGGAGTATCGTGGGTGAGGCTTCAACTTATTGGGTAACTCTACTTCTGTATTCACCTGCGCCATATTTATATGCACGGCGAACAATCTAGTGCCAACCTCATTTCTGTCTCGTATCCCTGGGCAAGGCCGGGCATGTACAGACATGTCTTGACGGTGACTTTGAACCTGACTCCGGAGGCATGGCTCTGGCGCCTGTGGACCGCTGTCCAATAGGAGAATGAAATATTATGGTCTAGGCTAAAGGGATATTCCGTGTATATGTACAAGGAATATACAAGGGATATCAAACGATATACAAATACTATGCAATATATATCAATCAATAAATATATATATTCGGTTTAATCTGATCCTTTGTAACATTTTCAGTATTGTGTATAGTTCAAATTATGTATTGTCTATAGTTCAAATTCAGTATTGTGTATAGTTCAAATTCAGTATTGTGTATAGTTCAAATTATGTATTGTCTATAGTTCAAATTATGTATTGTGTATAGTGCAAATTATGCAGGGCTCGAAATTAAAATGTTTACTTGGTAGCAAAAATGTAGGAGCACCCACCAAAATGTAAGGAGCACCAACAATATATATGTAATATATTTATTTTATTGATAAAAAAATTACAATATAACAGTACTGTAATGCAGTAAAACAGTGAAAGTAGCCTTAAACTATAGTATAGACCTAGTAGTGTAGCCTATAGTGTAACTAGGCATGTGCCGGTATGACATTTTGAGGGTATGATAACCTTGGGCAAAAATACCACGGTTTCACGGTATTCGGTACATTAAAAAAAAAAACATTGAACAAAACTTATTACAGTGCACAATAAGCTTTTCTGTAAGTGTTATTTATGAATGTGTGAAGACTGTCTGTATTACACAGAGGGAACTGTCTGACCACTTTAAAACTAAGTACAGAATATAAAATTCCAAATAAACTTTCATGATTATGAATATGTAGGCTACATGTCAAAAGGGCATTTTGCTAATGTAATCTACTTGCAAAGATGTGTTATAAATTATAGCCTAGTACTATTCTTACTATATTAAACTTTGGATTCATCTTTTGTGGTGGCTCAACATTATTCACACACAGAACTATGTGTTGGGGATAAGGGTTCTGCACGGACCATATTGTTTGTTACATTGCTCTCGGCAAACTAGCTCAAGACTGTCAACAGAGTGTTGATGTTGAGTTGATGTTAGCTGCTAGCTGGCTACCCGAATCTACAACAGCCAGGCAGCCAACCGTACAAAATACAGTCTCAGCCAATCACATCGATTTGTACAGTTAGTTAGCTCCACTCCATTGCAATTAAAAGTTAGCCAGCCAGCGCAGACCGTATTAGCTACAGTTGCTAGGTAGCTAATGTTAGCCAGCCGAAGATCGTTAGCTAGCTAACGTTAGCCACAGCTGCAAAAACGAATTTCAATTATGTTATGAGCTATCAGCTAGCCAGCTAGATAACGTTAGACAACGCCTTGTGTATTAAACTAAAGTGAATAGTTTACTGAGCCATTGTTTAATACTTCAGTGCTATCTTCGGTGCGAATGAGATGGGTCTGTGAGGGGGAGGGGGAGGGCACTGCAAGCAGCGTGTGTGTGCGTCAAGCTCACGTTTGATTGGCTAGAATAGTCTAAATGCAATTTTTCATGATATTTGACGTCTCTGATTGGCTCAATTTAGTTTCAATCTGTATGCATCTACAAATCATATTATACCAGGTTAAAATCTGTCATGACTCCGAATCAAATGGACGGATATCCGTCTCAAGACGGAATGCTTTAATGCCTGTGATCCCATAGCAAATTAAAATAATGACTCATGAAACATTTGAATTTGGATTCAAATGTATTTTAATAACATAAATACAATAATCAATCATAATTAAAACAAATTAAATAATACAAATTAACCCATTCCGGGCCAACCACGAGTATAGTCGGGTTAACTCGCCATCACTTCCGTGCCAATCACGAGTATAGTCGGGTTTTAATCGTTCAAGTTCAAGTTTCTTTAATAGTTGTCATACAGAAGTACAGAATACTTTTATACAAAATGCTTCTTACTGTTACGCTCCAGAGACTGTGCAAGACAGATAAGTATGAAATAAAATAACATAGTATAGCATGTAAATTAGAAGTAAAAAAATGAGGTCACAGTGTTCAGTATAGACATATGTACAATGTTCGATGCAGAATAGACGTAACTGAGTTACCATATAATATACAATACTATGCAGTGTACTAATATACAATACTATATAGTGCAAGGCAGAAATGGGATGAGGTGCAATTTAGGTACAATTTACAGTAGGTGTACGAGTTGTAGTGCAAATCCTTTATCAATAAATATAAAGTGTGTTTGTGTGATCTAAAGTGTGGAGAGTGGGTGCTGCAGTGTGTTGTTTGTTTAAGTGAGTGTGTGCGTGTGGGTGTGTGTGCTGTGTGCATTTGATGGTTGTTGCATAGTATTTATTGTTCGTTTAGCAGCCTGATGGCCTGGGGATAGAAGCTTCTTCTGAGTTATTTGTTTTATTAGCATATGCATTCATTTTCATCCATCCAACCTTATGTTATCGCTGGGAATGGGTCTGAGCTCGCAAAAGGGCAAATACCGCCGCCTATCGTCTCCCGGATGGTATTGCACATCATTGGATTGGATTGGCTGGGACTGTGCATGAAAAAAATAAGTCCGGTCCAGGTTTTACTTCTCGGGCATGCAGCTGGATACTATTGCATTGAGTCCCCCCACTGGGAGCATCGTGGATCATTGTGTTTGACTATAACGTTGAATCAATGGACGCGATCGATATTTGGAATGGCGGTCAGGAATTGGATTAATCTTTTTGCATGACCACAGATGTGAGGTATGGCCTTTATGTTACGAATCTTGGGGTAATCAGATGTTCCTATCACCGCCATCGGAGCATGTGTGTGTGTGTGTGTGTGTGTGAGGTTCGTGCCGACCAAAGTACGGAGAAGCAGACCGATCGTGTGTTCTGTATTATAGCTATGGAGACAATAGTATTTTTGTATCATTTGACAGGCATTGTTCATAGTCCGTCACTGACTAACCAGTTAATTTCTACATACTGTTTGTGCACAATTACACGCTAAACATCGGCACTTTCCAAAATAATCCAGCATGTTTTCATAGATTGCGAGATATGACGCGTTATATGCAATATGCCCAAATCGTTCGGGTTGCTCGCCTGAAACCCCAAATCAAAAGGTATATACCATGTAAATA
The DNA here is from genome assembly GCF_963971535.1 of Notolepis coatsorum. NCBI lineage: Eukaryota > Metazoa > Chordata > Actinopteri > Aulopiformes > Paralepididae > Notolepis > Notolepis coatsorum. The sequence goes on along the minus strand of NC_140173.1, from coordinate 113,660,294 downwards.
TGTGTCTTCACAAAATGATCAATGGGGGGGTTGTTTTAACTAAAAACTGCGATCGTTACCAAAAGCATGTTTTTAGGTCCGGTAAAATACGACGTGATCGGTACAAAACATGTTCCAGGTTCGGTAAAAATAGACATAGAATAGACCTTACCTTAGCCAGAAGGTACTCCAAAAAGAATAATCCCCAGTGATCCCATCACCATCGCGATTACTCGTGTATATGTACAACAAAGCTCCCAGTCAAATACGTCCCTTACCTGGGTTTGCATCATGGCTCTCTCTACCCGCCGAGAGCTGCCTCTCTCCAGTTTCGTCCTCAGACACAGTGCTGCCACCTCCACCGCCCAGAACTTAGGCTGAGACAGTATGCACTACAACAAGACGGAGAGAAAGAGACATTTCAGACGGGCAACGGCGCCAAAAAGCTTATCCGTGTCTCGTTTCTCTGTAAAGACAAGACAGTTCGAATTTTGAGTGGAAATTAAATGGTTTCTATGACGATGCAAGGGACAATTAGAGATTGTGTAAAAGAGAGATGAATAGAGAGGAAAGGGGGGGGGGGATACAACTTTATTGTCCGCACAATGTGAAACATGGTCTTTAGTTTGACCCATCTGACAGTTCACTAAAATCATTCACAAAAACAGATAATAATCTGTGCAAATAATTTAGGTAGTACACAGTAGACAAGAGAGGGATAATGAGAGAGGGAGCGCTAGAGAGAGAGGGAAAGAAAGAGAACAAGAGAGAAGGTGCTAGAGAATGAGAGAACAAGAGAGGGAGAAAGAGAGCACTAGAAAGAGAGAGGGAGGAAATGAAAGAGAATGAGAGAAAGCACTTGTTAGAGAGAGAGAGGGAGTGTGTGTGTTCAAATACATGCTTAATGGACCAATCTGTTGTATGTGTGCAAGGATGGAGGAGGCGGGCCCCACTTCCTGTCCACGGCAGGAAGCACACATTACTCATTGTGGAGCGGCGGGCCCCTCCCTGTGCTGGACAGTGGTACATATCGTCTCGCAGAACTGAGGTCATGTCTGCTGCAAGACCAGACGGGGGGTCAGGGTGTGTGTGTGTGTGTGTCACAGTAGGAGACGGGGTGTTTAAACATCAATTCACTTCTTGCCCTGCGTCAGTACAAAGCTATTATAAAACTTTTGATTGGGTTGTAAACAGAAAGAGGAATTCCGTATTGCTCACCATCTCTTAAAGGCCCCACCGGTGAGTTTTTTTGTTAACCATATCAATGAATAACATTTATACCGACACCTGTACAAGGTTTTTATATATTATATAAAAACCTTGTACATCCACACAAAAAAAATACAAATACAATTAAAAGCTCATGTTATGTACCAGTAGCATTAGTCCTGGTATTGAAGCCTCAGTCAATGAGAATGAAAACATGTTTTCATTTTGTATTTCTGGTGGTGGGGGTACCCATTTGTTTGATTTTGGATTACTGATTGGGCCTTTAACTTCCATTAGGTCAGGGGGCACAGCGGTACAATCTCTACACTACCAGCATCACTAAGAGCCATTCCAAAAGATACCAGCTCCAGTTCTACTATTGGAGTCAAAGCTTGTGGTGCTGGTAGTATTATAATACCATATGTATCACATGGGAAGTGTAGTTCAACATATTCTCAATTTGTAGTCCTTCCTGTAGTCCATATGCACATACCGGTACGTCACACAGTATATTAATTTCCTATTCCTCCTACTATTCGTACTACAACTACTTCTACCACTACTACTCCTAGCATTACTAGTAGTATTAGACTTGGTGGCAGAGGGTCACGTAGCGAATAGTAAGGAACTAATCAAGGGAGCGGGGTGCTCAGTTGGAGACATCCCTGCAAACATCCATGGCTCGTATAAAAGTGTGAGTCATTGGAGGTCAGTGGCTGGCTGGCTCAGTAGGAGTCGGTGTGCAAATTTACTAAGAATGTCTTTCACCTGTTTGCCCAAAAAACTAAAAAGAACATGGTGGAAAAGACTCTGTGGCGTCCAATAGACTGGACTTGTTTGTATGCACTCTGTGATGTTCACAGGAGACAAGAGACTGGACTTGTATGCACTCTGATGTTCACAGGAGACAAGAGACTGGACTTGTATGCACTCTGTGATGTTCACAGGAGACAATAGACTGGACTTGTATGAGCTCTGTGATGTTCACAGGAGACAAGAGACTGGACTTGTATGCGCTCTGTGACGTCCACAGGAGACATTCCAAATGGTAGAAACTGGCAAAATCATTGTTGAATATATATAGTTGAGATATATGTATTTTACTCTGCAGGCGAGGTTTCCACTTTCTTATGCTGTTCAGGTGTTTGAGAGGTGAACTGAGCAGCCCTCATGCCAGTTAAAGTAGTGAAAAACCCATTCAAATGTATTTCGTTTTGCCAAGGTCAAATGAAGAGGCTCATCTTGGCCCCATTTAAAGATCTGCCTCCTGACATATATATTTTTTAAAGATTTTATTTTTAGCATTTTCAGCTTTTTCTGGTCAACGCAGGACCTTTTGGCCACGCAGGACCGACAGAGGAGAGAGGGTGAAACGGGAGGAGAAGAGGGGAAGACATGCGGCATATGGCCACCAGGTCTGGGAAACGAACCCGGGGCGACCGCTTCGCGACTCAGCACGCTATGTGGTGTGCTACTAGAGCGCCCCCTGCCTCCTGACATTTTGTATGGATTTATTTCACTGACTAATTTATTGTAGCCATAATACATGTATTGATGCTTCTTGAATGAAGTCATTAGGTGAGGACTAATATCACTGGGACAAAAATCTAAATGGAGAACTCGACTTGTGCACTGATCAATACAAGGGTAGAGCACAGATCAATAAAAAAATGTAAAGCAGCAGTCCAATAAAATTCCTTTATCATGGTTCTCCCTCCCAACAACTCAATAAATATACAAGCTAGCGTTATCCTGCTGCCCTCTCTGTGAACTCCTAGATGATTCAGTGATCCTACAGGCTCATGTGAGAAACCAGGGAGTGGGTTTGCAGGAAGCCTGAATGTGTGGGTTAGTGGATTCTATCGCTGCAGCACGTCTGACGGGCAAATTCACTAAAATTAATCGATTGGAGACACGCAGCAGTGCTGAGAGCAGTGGCAGCTGGTCCATAGAGGGCGCTAGGGTGCCACCCCCCCTGGTGGAGAGAGAAGGAAGAAATAGTAGTTTTGGATTTTAGATTTAGACCCCTAAAAATATATTTTTTTAAATAAATAATAATTACTCATTTTAAGTGTTTTTGTTTAAAATGCACAATAACGTGTAATATATCAAATATAAATCATTGTTTGTGCGTCCCCTTTCTCCCCCCTCTCTTCTCGGGCGCTAGATATCAGCTCCAGCGTAGTGCGCAACTCAGCCAATTGAACAATTCACAAGGCAACATGAATGAATTTAACAACAAAATGTTATCCAATCAGCGTCTTCAAATAATGATGCCTGTGGGCGCTTTTCTCTAGTGCCTGAAGTAGAGTCATTGTTGAATTGTCTATTCTATTCACTCTATTGGCTGAGCCGACGTGGCATGTCCACCAGCAAAATCCCATACGCTCCACGCTCCACTCGGCTCAACTTGTCGTTGTCGTCGTTGGAAATTGATAATAATCACAAGATACTGTACATTCAGACAGTGTTGGACTTGGATCTAACAAAAATGGATTTATATGGACACGTTTATGAAGTTTTTTTTTAAAGTGGATTATGGCTTGGACAAGTTGAAGTTGGACAACATCAACAAGGCTGTATCAAACAGTGTATGCTCGAAACAAGGTAAGCAAGCGAAAAAATATGCTTCAGTATGCTTCAACATTTGAGTTAAACAGAAGTCATCACTTGTTTTTTTTTTTTTTTTTTTGGTCTTTTTCCCCCTCCATTTTCCTCCGATTTTCTCCCATCCCAATGTTAGTCGTATGCCAATTCCCAGTCCCTTCCTGGTCGCTGCGCTTTACCCCCCACAGTCAGATCATTTGGGAGAGTGGAGGCTACCACGTGCTTCCTCCGACACACGTCCAGCCAATCACCGCTTCTTTTCACCTGGCAGCGCGGATTCTCATTGAGAGGGCGTAGCGTGTGGGAGGACCACACTATCCCCCTCACGTCCAATCCGCGCTTAGCAGGCGCCCCGACCGAACTGTAGGAGTCGCTGTTTACAACGACCCGGACCCACCCCGCCAGCTTCTCCCACCCTCTGATACAACCAATTGTATCAGTGCAGACGGCCAGCCAAGCTGGTGACAACCCCGGAGCTGTGAGCTGGATTCGAACAGGCGAATCAAGCTCACAGCTCCGGGGCTGGTGACGAACGCAATCTCCGCTCGACCACCTAACCGCCTAGAAGTCATCACTTGTTATCTTATAGATGGCTAGCCGATCATTGGGTAGCCAGCTAATCTTCTCTCCTCTCCAGACCTCCACCACACAACAGTAGTGAGCTAACGCTAATGCTATAATCAGGACAAAACATGGTATAACGTCGCCCAAAAGAGTTCCCTAAAACATTCAGATCAGTTCGTGAGCTGAAGGAAAACTACATATAAGTTAGCTACTTAGTCAACTCCCTTGGAAATTATGAATTTGGAAGTTGTCTCAGTCTGGTTGATTTAACAACTGAGCTAACGTTAGCTATCTGCTCCATCCGAAATCCGAATTTCATGGATATATACTTGGGTAAAATAGTTAGTTTATTAACGTTTATTCAACATAATAATAACAATACATTTCATTTGGAGTGCACTTTACATTTGGAACCAAACCTCAAAGTGTTGACACCAATAAAACGTCAAAACTGTCTGCTTGCCAATGCTAGCTAAACGGGGCTGATTTGCAGACAGAAAAGCAACCAAAAATATTCCCCGGGCGGAAACCTTATCCCCAACACATAGTTCCGCCCCACCTAGAAAGAAATTCACCAGCCGCCACTGGCTGAGAGTATCAATGAATTCCCGGTCATTGACTGCTGCCTCTGCTCTGTCCTCCGTCACGTAGGAGTGACCTTTATGGGTGCAAAGAGCTTAGAGGGGACGCCAGGAGATGGATACAGAGGGAGAAAGAAAATGACAGAAAGATCTTACAGGAAGCGGTTTCTTTTTTTCCCTCTCAACCGACTCCCTTGTGCATTCGGTTACTTGATTTGGCCACTGGCCACTGGTCTGTTCTCCAAACAAACACCACAACAGGCAAATCTGTGTGAAAACGAACAATTTCCCGCTTAGCATATCACCAGAAGTCAAGACCATTCTAGTCAAGTTCCAAAACAGACACACAACGTCCCGAGAGCTTACGTTTCTGGCTGCAGAGGCAATGGGATATTTAGTCTCCTGCACAGGCCGACTTCCTCTGGGTTAGAAATTCGAATCAACACATGCTCCGCGCGCGGCTATCCCCATGTCGGTCTGGCCCACGAGAGGACCTCGTCTGAACACAAGAGCTGATCCCAATCAGACACATTAGTAGCTGGGGCTCATGTCTGTGTCTGGGGCTAAACGGAGCACAAGGCGCGATGTTTGGCATTCGAGCAGACGCTCCCCGTGAGGTGAACGAGCTCCAGAGGTCAAGTTGTGAACAGAGAGGAGGGCGGGCGGGTGGTGATGGCGGGGTGAAAGATGTGTGATGTGGGAAATGTGAAATACGATAACGGCAGCATTTGGATGACGTTGTCCAGGCGGTTGGAGGGGGGTCCCAGTGCGTTCCTGGGAGGAGGACGGAGTAGGAAGGAACGGAACCCTCATGAACCCTCACGGGACGCCTCCTCTGGTTCCCTTTTTCTCCCCCCCTAACTTCCGTACCAAGTTGCGAGATGATTATCACAAGCAACTTCCTCCCAAAGGGCCCTCGCAGAGAAACAACACTTTAAGACAGAGGAGTCCCCCTCCTCCTCCTCTTCCCACACGTCTTCCCTCTCTTCTTTCCTGCCAAGGTTGCCATGGTAACCTGTCGACCACTCTGCTCCCGACAGGGAGACGAGGAAGAGATGGGTGATCGCTCCACATGACAGACAGCAGATCCTGTCCGACCAGCCAGGAGGTCAACACACAACAATCACGGTGCAGAACAGACAATTGTTACCAAATGGCCAAGTAAATGAAAATATTGACATTGGAAAATGATGATCTAAATTATTATTATTATTATATTTCTTTTTATAAAAGCTTATATTTTAGGTTAGGGTGGGACATGATGTCTCCACTGTGGCTAAGGTTAGCTAGGTGACGACCAGAGCAGACAAGATATCCCTCTCTTCCTGTCACACCAGCCATGAGATCAACACACCGACTGTCTTTATTGAGTTATAGCTGATGTCATTATGTGAGGCTGCCTGCCACATCTGTGCAGCTATCAGGAGGTTTGAGGGTGGAACAGGGTTTGGCCGTCTGAACTGTTCATTTGACTGACTCTTATCATCGACGCAGAGGAAATCCCATTTCCAACCCAGAACGATAACGACTCCCGTTGATTTGCTGACATCAGGGAAATAGTTGGTCAGACGGGGCCAGGGGTGGGTGGGTCGGTGCGAGAGAGAGATTTTAGATTGCGTCTAGTTCATTGTGTAGGCTATTTATCATTATGTAGTACTTGTACTCAGGGAACAAAATTAACACCCGCCAAACGCCAATGGTGTGTAGATTTCCTCTTTGGCTGGTAAATTACAGAGGCTACTCAGCCACTCTGGCGTGTAGAAAAATGTTGAGGCATATGAGAGTATTATAGTAATAATAACACATGGCGATATACTAAAAAGCTATTTATCATTTTTGGCTGGTAAAAAATCTGCGTGGCTGGTAGTTTTTCAAATCTACCAGCCACCTTGGCTGGTAAGCCAAAAAGTAAATTTTGTTCCCTGCTTGTACTTGTACTTGTGTGCTGTCAAATGAATATAATTGGTGTATATGGACTACATAAAGGACTACAAACTGAGAATTTGTTTAACTACACTTCCCATGTGAACAAGAGTGATCCAGCACAGGTGTGACCTAAGTTCTACAGTAACTACACTGACATTCATATGTGGACCTATAGTTCACTGTGTAGGCCTAATGAAGGCCTTGTGACCGAAAGCTTGGCTTTTGTAAAATAAAGTGTGCAGAACCATATTCTTTAATACTGCTCTTTAATCTTCTGGCACCACATGCGGTGACCTAAAATAGATCAATGGAAAGAGAAAAAACATCTTTTTACTAATGACAAACTAGGGAGTAAGAGTTACATCAACATTGTTTCATGTTTTCCTGCTACCCCTGAGAGAATGACCAAGATGTCCTAGTCAGTACACCACAATTCCCCCACCTGCTTAAGAGGGGAACGGCACCTAGAATTATGAATTCCAATGTTATTCCTATGGCCTGGGAAAGTCCAATCACTATTTGTGAACAAGAGCTACACTCTCCCAAAGCCAGAAAACAGAGAAAACTGTGATGTCATCAAGTATAAAGTCTGGAGCTGCTCCACAGACAATGGCGTAGTTCCCCTTTAACTAGAGTGCTGTTAAAACGTTAAACATGTGCGTTCACAAGCCAAACTCACTAGACACAATCAGTGACATGAAATAAACCCTACAGTTACTGTCTGACTTGTACTGGGGATCATTTTCTGACAGTATAGTACCCCCTCCCATTTAGCTCCAAACAGGATCAAACAAACAAGAGCAGCTTTGTCTCCAACAGCCTTATCGTGACTGATAACGCCTTAACACATTGTCTGCCACACAGTTTGCCCATCTTATACCACTCTCTGCCAGTGCTGTAACCCTATGGAGTCGCTTACCTTCTTTGCAGGGCTATAACTTTTTAAATATTATAGCTATATCGACATTACTATGGCCCATTCAACATCGGGTATCTATCGTTCCGGATGTGGGAACGTTATATTTTTCCATTCATACATTGTCGTGTTAGTACCGTCGTGAATATAAGTATGTTTTTAGAGTGTAGAGGAGTAATCCCTAGAACGCAAGTTATAGGCCCTGACGCCGATAAACAATAAACGCCAAAAGCATATTGATTATTGCGTCTCAAAAGCGATCCAATGCAGGGGGGGCAGGTGGCGCACGGAGATTACGTTCGTCACCAACACCGGGAGACACTAGGATTCGCCTGTTCGAATCCAGCTCCCGGCGTTGCTATCAGCTTGGCTGGCCCCTCACACTGATACAATTGGCCGTATCAGAGGGTGGGAAAGCTGAAGGGTGGGTCCTGGGCGTTGTGGACAGCGACCCCTACAGTTCGGTCGGGGCGCCTGCTCAGCGAGGGCTGGAACTGAGGAGAGATAGTGTGGCCTCCCACACGCTACACTCTCCCCGGTGAGAGCCTGCGCGGCCAGGTTGGCCTGCCCCAGGCTGCACATGCGTCGGAGGAAAGCATGCGACAGTCTCCGGTCTCCCGGACCAACAGTAGGGGAAAGTACGCAACAACCAGGAAGGGTGGGATGGGAGAGAAATCGGGAAAAAGGAGGGGAAGAAAGATAATAAAAAAAAAATAAAAAAAAAAAAAAACGATCCAATGCACTCGAGGTGTTTGTCTGGATCCATGTAACAAGATAGCTCTGCCGGAACTTTTTCCCTGATGCACAGAGCGCCACATCCAGTTTAGAGTGGAGTGCAACTCGTCCGAAATCCACCAGGCGGCGGTATTGAGGCGTTGCAATATCAGACAGAGTCCAGCTGGCTCCCGGAGCCTTCCTGGATGAATTATGAATGCCAATAGTGAATAAAGGAAATAACGATCATAAAAACGAGTAAACTCGTTGTTGGCGTTATTAGATTGGCGGGCAATAACGAGTAAACTCGTTTTTGGCGGAGGATGTGTTAACGGCAATAACATCAAGGTTTGCACTGTCCAAAACCCTGCTTTTAGGGTTCACAGGGGACAGAGGGATGGGAGACTTGCATGGACATGACCGTGAGATAAGAGATCTTGATTTGACTTGGTGGTGGAATGCGGCCGGTGTTGAAGAGGCCCCCGCCCCCCTCTCCTTCTCATCTCCGTGTGATCATATCTCAGGCCTCGCGGAGCTCTAAGCTCATCAGTCAGCGGCGCGTTAATACAGCGGTCTGGGCAGCGCAGGGTCAGCTCCACCTCTGTGGAGTCATTAAAGCCTCCAGGTTGCTCCCGTATGTCAGCCGTGGCTGTTCTGTGTGCGGAGGTACCGGGCCTGTGCACACAAAAGGATAAGCCGAGCAGGTGAGATATAGAGACAGATTGATATTATGTTTGATTTGCATTAGGGGCCTTGCTTCCTCATTAGTCAGAATACATAATGAGACGCCACGTAGTGATAATTATGTGTATATATTGATGACTGTATGAATTATGCAGTAGAAGTGATGCACGGTTGTAGGCGAGATGAACGAATACTAATCATGCGTTGTTTTCTGACGCTTAGCAAGTCAAGATAGGATTCAGACGGGCCATTAGCACAACGGCAACTCCTGGTTATTATGCAGGCGTTGCAGAGGCCACATTAATCACTGAGCAATTAAAAAAAAACGATAAGGACGCTGAGCATTTGTCACACAAACAAGCGATAAGCTATTTTCAAAAGAAAGGCCTATGAAATCCATATATACATAAAAAATTTAAAAAAATAAACAGCATTTCATCATATCAATGTTGAACACAACATTTTAGTATTTAGTATCTTCTGTATTGCACGTGGTTCTGTGTGTGAGTTGCACTACATGCACTATGTAGATGTGATGCAGATGTAAATGTATGTAAATTTGAAAATCAAGAGCAGTGGAAATGAAAATTCTATGGTATATTTTCGCAACTGAATAAACAAACTGTCCTTAGAGTAAAACGTACATGTAGTCCTTGGAACATGGTTTGAAGATAGACAGCAAACTGAAAAGTTACTGTTTCACTGTTGTCATTGTTGTTGTTATTGTTTACAATGTTAGTGCCCGCAAGTTTGTTTACAAGCATCTTCAAGGTTTACGATTGGTTCAGTGTTTCAAAATTATTTAGATTTGATTCGTCATGACATAAGATATGTAAGTAAATACATTGCAGGCTCCTAAATCGTCATTTTACTTGGCATCAACTTTATTCCAACAAAACGTCAGGTTAAAATGAGGAACAAAAGAATAATATGAGGCAGATATAACCAACACCTCCTCAGAAAAAGACCAATCAGAGACCTTGAACTAACAGCCACTCAGTCCCACAGGCTGTATGCATTTAGCCTATTAGAAGGTACATCCCACCATGACAGATGGGCAGTAAATCGCCCCCAAATCAAAAATTGCTCTGAAAAAACATCATAGCGCACCTTTAAATCAGTCTGCGCCAACCACGTAATATTACGTGTTTGCTCGACAACCATTGGGGTTTTTGGATCGTTTTTTCGATTTTAATATTCTATTCAGTGTCACGGACCTCTATGTTACCGTTAAAAGGCATACTGGGACCCCGACAGTGCAGTACCGGCCAGATCCTGCTAGGTGGCAGTATCGCCCACCCTTTGAAACCCTGTTCCAGACCCTGTGTCACATCTAAACCCCTCCGGGCGGAGAATTTTGGTCCAGGCAAGCCTAGCAGTTCACCCGATCACATTGGAACGCGTCCATGGCCGCTCGATGCATGTGTTGTGCCGGATTATGTCGGGGACCCGATGGGACACCAATACCGGAAATCGCGATCAGACAATTGGAATATTCTTTTTGGAATAACACAGATCAAAGGTAAGGACTATCTGACGTCAATCCCACCTTGATCCTACAATGATTTCATATAGATCCAGCTGATCAGCGTGTGTGGTGTTCAAAACTAATGCCGTTGATGACGTTCAGAGCATAAAAAAACGATGCATTCATGATGAAACATAATACCCATTATATACATTTGATTTGGAAATAGTGTGTCCAGGCGAAAAACACCAACGACTTTAGTCAAATTCACATTCACGCCCTATAACTCAGCGTTTCAGGAATTAGCCCGGATCACTCTGAAACTATGCAATATTCACCATGGGATAACGCGCGAACGTATACATGAACAAATTATCTCTTTTTTGCATGTTCGACGGGAGAAAGTGACTGTCAAATGATCATAGTATTGTCTCCATAGCTATAATATAGAATATAGATATAGCTCTCCAAACATAGTGACGCACAGTGAAAATAGGCTATGGAAAGCTGGCACATTAGCTACAGGGATAAGGGTAATGGCTGGCGCTGAAAGTGTTAAGGTGACGCAGCAAAGCAGAGGCCCAGACTCCTGTCTGTGGGACACAGTGACTTAACTACTGATGGGGACAGAACACTAAGTGGCCCTGCCCAGCGGCCCATGACATGTTGTTTATTACCTTAATTAAAGCCTTTTTTTTTATAGAAGGCACACACACACCTTAATTAATTAGATTTTTTGTATATAGAAGGCACACACGCATACCTTAATTAAAGTATTTTTTATAGAAGGCACACACACACAGCAGCTGGCTGCAAGGCACATTTGAGGCCCAGCTGTACTGGGGGTGTCAGGGGAGATGCTAGTTTGGTAATGTGTGACAGTGAAGCTACTCTCTAGTCTATGGCAACGTGTCTCAGAATGGGGTCCGTAGGAGGGGGGGGGTTCCAGCTCAATGGGGGATAGTTTAATTTTTTCTTTTTTATTATTGGTCTTTTTCCCCCTCCTTTTTCCTCCGATTTTCTCCCATCCCAATGTTAGTCGTTATGCCAATTCCCAATCCCCTTCCTGGTCGCTGCGCACTTACCCCCCACAGTCGGTCTGGGAGAGTGGAGGCTACCACGTGCTTCCTCCCACACACGTCCAGCCAATCAACCGCTTCTTTTCACCTGGCAGCGCGGATTCTCACTGAGAGGGCGTAGCATGTGGAAGGATCACACTATCCCTCTTAGATCCTATCCGCGCTTAGCAGGCGCCCCGACCGAACTGTAGGAGTCGCTGTTTACAACGACCCGGACCCACCCCGCCAGCTTCTCCCACCCTCTAATACTGCCAATTGTATTAGTGTGAACGGCCAGCCAAGCTGGTGACAACCCCGGAGCTGTGAGCTGGACTCGAACAGGCGAATCCAGCCGCTCCGGGGTTGGTGACGAACGCAATCTCCGTTACGCCACCTGACCGCCTAGGGATAGTTTAATTCTAAATATTTTAATAATGGATAATATTTGATTCACCAGAAGTTACAGTAGCTTGGTGAGATAGTGTACAGACTCTCACTTCTGTTCTCTCTATAGACGGCTATGGAATTTTACACTTTTTAAAACTTAAAATGTAATTGTTTATTGCAATAATTAACCTCAATAATTTGCCCTTGCGCGCATGTCACGGCACTTTGCGAGCGTCTAGCGGCTGCATTTTTCACCGAACATATAATATACCGTTAGAGAGCTCTCTTTGTTGCCGTTCGAATGCCACCTCACTCGACCAATTCCGTGCCTCGTTTCTCGAGTTACATGACGATATGTCAGGCGAGCGGCTTTTTACGCGCTGCATGTCAGATGACCACCCCGGACTCCAGACGCTCAAGAACTGGCAATCATCCGCTGATGGCGAAAATGATTGGTTAGCGTTGTAGCCAACGAGTGTACACTTCCAAGGGGGGGTGCACATACAGGAAGTAGGTGAAAGTTGACGAGCGAAAACGAGAAGTGAATCACACTTCAGAAGGCACGGCGGTGGATGAGGAAATGGATTTTGGAAAGCTTTTTATTTGGCACACGGTTTACCCAAAGCTCTCTAAGACCCATTTCTGAACGTATTTTGATCAAATCTGGACCTGTACTACATAAGACTTGAGGCTATGGAACCGCAGTGTTTTCCAGCTCATACCTCTATGCTGGAATATTGGAACCACTAGAGAAAATGTGAGTCCACAAGTTCAAGTTCAACTCAAGTTCAGACCTCTGTTAATCTATTTCATTAGCACTAAAAGTGATTTTCCTTTTTTGCATTAGTAACTTCAGAATGTTATCTTTCAAAAGAGACCATGCATGTGCTATACGTATAAAGTATAAAGCTAAGCGTTGCAACTTTTCTGGGTGCCTGTTAAGAGGTTGATGATGATCATATTGATGTCAAATTGTCTGACATATTGCAACATATTTACATCTTATTTTCTATAAACAGAATTCCAACAACAAATATTTCCTGAGACAAAATCCTGTAAAAGCGTGGGTCAATATTCGTTATTAATAATCAACAACTTCATGGGACTGTATAGTGGAGACTAAATAGGAAACATGGAGGAGAGAGAGGAGTCTCAGGGCTAGATCTGAACCCAGAATGTTGCGATTACATGGTATGAGCCGTAGCTGGGGAGCCACGAGGACACAGTCGAAGCGGCTGCTCTCATCTTAATTGGCATCTTAAACTCCTAACAGCAAATACAGAGTCTTAAACATACACTTTAGGGAAGCTGAGTAGGGCCAAGGTTCTAGAAATGGTACATGAAAGTGTGTACTATATAAATAAAATCACTATCTATATTATTATGACCAAGTAATATAAGAGAGAGAGAAGTTGAACAAATCAATAATTACAATCTGGGAGCCTTTGAACTGCAGGATAAACTCTGCAAACCTCACCAGTCTGTAAACATCGCCGATCAAACACCATACTCTGTTCTTGTCGTGACAATTTCCTAAAAAAATCTGTAAGTCTAACAATTTTTTTTTTATTTTTTTTTTAATATATATACATTTTTATTTGTATACATTTATATATTTATTTATTCTATAATTGACTAATTCATTAATTTATTTAAGACGTGACTCTCCATACTTTGAACTACAGAATAAACTTTGTGAACCTGAGTGGTCTGAGCACATCGCAGATCAAACATGTTGGGCTCTTGGCGTGTCCGTTTCCTCTAAATACAGTCTACTTTTGTTGACTCTGGATAATACTTATGAAATAATGGTTTCGGGTGCTGCTGCCAAGTCTTTTGACTACGGCTGCCCTGGACTAAAGATTTTTTTTTTTTATCCACTTTTTCTCCCATTTTCTATATTTTCTCCCATCCCAATTTCGTATCATCCAATTCAACCCTCCCCTGTCACAAACGCTGTTTCTTGCCTCCCACAAGCCGGCTGCAATGTGGACTAAGTCATACATAGCACAAGTCCCCTCCGGTACTTGAGGTAACAGCAGTCGCATCTTTTCACCTGCGCAGCTCGATCTCTGTGGCGAGGAGTAACGCGTGGGAGGCTCACGCTGCCCCGACACTTCCTGATTCTACTGCGCAGGAGCACCAACCGACCTGTAGGAGTCACTGTCCACAACGCCCGATCCCCACCCATCAGTTTCCCACCCCCTAATACGGCCAATGTGTATTAGTATGAACGACCAGCTAAACTGAAAGCAATGTGGAGCGCTGGGCTCGAACAGGCAAGCCCAGCGTCTCAGTCATTTGTGGCGAGTGCCTTGCCCACTACGCCACGTAGCCGCCTGTGACTAAAGAAATTCTTAAAGGTCCCCTACACTCAAAAGCATGTTTTTTTCCTACAGTTTAAGAGCCATTTCACAAACTTTCATTTTCGTGGTCGATTTACAAACATTTGCATGTTTTTATGGTCGAAAAGCACATAGTTACAGCTGTACAGGCTGCGTCAGTCAGCAGTCGGGCTTAGGCAGCCTCAACCAGGCAGTTCTGGCTCCCATCTCTGCTGCGCTTCTTTGTTCACGAAATTCAGTCAACAATCAAACTGTAAAACTAGCCGTTGCAGATCAGATCCAGCAATTGTATAACTTATTTATTGCCTAAAATGTTGTCAGAAATATATTTTAGAAGACCGTTTAGGTGGAAACAATATTTTATTCAGCAAATCTCTGAAAACAAGATTGTGTAAGCTAAGAAGTGTTGTGTTTGAGTGAAAAAAACATAAATGGGGAAGGGGGAAGGGCCTTGTATTCTTCTAGATCCATGTGTAGGGATGCTGCTAAAAGCATGCACATATTACATGAAGTTATAATTTGTCAGATCACTGTACTGTTTACACAACACAAATTTATGTGTTGTAATCGGGAATCGTTAAGTCATTGTGGTTTGCACAGTACATGACTGATCGGTGACAGGGAGGTAAACATTACAAGTTCTTTCACCAGGAGGAATCCCAGACAAGTGCGTCTGGTCTCCTAACTACGTTTCGTCATGAAAACACATGCGAGAAGTGACATAGGGTTTGGCCAGAGGAATACACTGGAGAAAGCACAAGACAAGGTTTCTCTTTTGCTCTGAAAGAATGAGCAGTCATCCTTGTCCGGGTCAAATTTTTTCCCATGCCACACCCACTGCCTGGTCTCTGTGTCATTCTCTCGCTCCTCTCGTTATTCTCCTTCCACATATCGCCAAATTCAGCTTTTAAGTTTGTAAAATAAATACAAACATAACAAGCTAATAGAGAACAAAGCCAACACAGCACTCTGGTGTTGGCCTGTATAGTATCCCCCAGATATCTGCCCATCCCCTTTTTAAAATGTCCATAAAATCATTACTGAATGAATGACAATAACAGAGACACTCTAATAACATGGCAGGGCTATCGAACATTGTAATAGACAAGAAGAACAGTTTCATAATTTTCTTGTTCTGATTAAGACAAGACAGCTTATGCATCGACATCTTTTCAAGAGTTTCTTCATTCTGTTTGTGGTCCCTCACTAGTAATGTATCTCAACCACAGCAGAATGGTCTCTCTCTCTCTGTCTCTCTCCCATGTCTTGCACTTTCATTGGCTGTAGCTCATTGCCTGTCCCCGACAGGGTCCAAATATTTTGCCTGCTTGATATTTGTCAGACGTCTACGATGCATCAATGAGTCTCAGGGGTCGCATCTTGAACGGTACACACATAGCAATTTGCCTCTGATCTGGGGATTTTTGTTGGCGATCTCCTAAAACTGTCAAGAGAGTGGAAAATCAGAGCTAATATGATGTAGACTGAACTCTGTTTCAGTAGTTTATTGAACATTTTAGGTGGAAGAACCATACCAAACAACGTATTAAAAACATGTGTGGAGGGGATCTTAGGTCTACTCTTCTTGTCTAGTCTTTTTTAACAAATGGATTCCTGTAACATGTGCATTTTCCACATGAAATAATGCAGGAGGACCTCTTTAAATCTTGTGCTTACCAGAGATGGGCTCATCATCTTTTCAGGAACAAGTATTGGTAACACTTTATAATAACACGTTATAAGACCTTTATAAGGTATTTGTAGATAATGAACTAATCATGAACAAACCACTTATATACATTCGTAAATTATTATTAAATCATTTATAACTATATTTGTATAACATTTATGAATACACACAAAGCAATTACCAGACTTGTATTTTCATGTTTAACAAATTATTTGTTAAAGGGGCTATGTACTGCTATTCCTAGCACTATTTGGGCAACTTTACACAATTCCTGTGAGTCTATGTAACACATCTGTAAGGTTTATTCCAAAAATAATCATTGTTTTATATTTCTAATCAAGTACTCAAAACCAGCATTTTTCTGCCTCAATATTTCAAGCGGTTATTGGCTTGGCTCCACCCATACTAGCAGAATGCTTTGAGTGACAGCCACCCACCAAATAGCTCCGCCCATCTCCCCGTCCTTCCTTCCAGGTGAACACTTTATACTACTAATACAACATGGCTGTACCATATATTTGGGATCCAGAGAGCGACCCAGACTATGTTTCGGAAGAAGAAGTTGAGTTGCAACAGCGAGGCTTGCAAATCGTTTCCGAGTGGTAAGTTTATGTTGTAACGTTAGTATAATGGCTTGCCGAAAAGAGCGAGTAATGTTAGTACTTACTTCTGACCAGCTTGCTTCGATAGCTTGCTATAAGTAACGTTACCTTGTTTACCTCTGACTAGTTGTGTTTGTATTGAGCAGTTTTTAATTATGACTAGCTTGCTTCAATAGTTTGCTATAACGTTACTTTATAAAGAGCAGAATACCGTTATATGCAACAGTTCTGTACGTGCGACCAGACCTTTGGTAGTACTGCACATTTGACCTAATGTCCCCCCGCAATTATAAAGAAAAGTTATTTGGGAACATGCATCCACTGTATGTCAATTGTAATAATGAATTGAAAATGGGGGACCCTGATGTAAACAAGACGAAAGTATTTTCCTGGTCTCCATCCTAGCATCCTATAGCAGTTGTGTTGGTATTGAGCAGTACTGTATTGTAATGACTAGCTTCAGTAGCTTGCTTCAATAGTTTGCTATAACGTTACTTTATAAAGAGCAGCATACCGTTATATGCAACAGTTCTGTACGTGCGACCAGACCTTTGGTAGTACTGCACATTTTACCTAATGTCCCCCCGCAATTATAAAGAAAAGTCATTTGGGAACATGCATCCACTGTATGTCAATTGTAATAATGAATTGAAAATGGGGGACCCTGATGTAAACAAGACGAAAGTATTTTCCTGGTCTCCATCCTAGCATCCTATAGCAGTTGTGTTGGTATTGAGCAGTACTGTATTGTAATGACTAGCTTCAGTAGCTTGCTTCAATAGTTTGCTATAACGTTACTTTATAAAGAGCAGCATACCGTTATATGCAACAGTTCTGTACGTGCGACCAGACCTTTGGTAGTACTGCACATTTTACCTAATGTCCCCCCGCAATTATAAAGAAAAGTTATTTGGGAACATGCATCCACTGTATGTCAATTGTAATAATGAATTGAAAATGGGGGACCCTGATGTAAACAAGACGAAAGTATTTTCCTGGTCTCCATCCTAGCATCCTATAGCAGTTGTGTTGGTATTGAGCAGTACTGTATTGTAATGACTAGCTTCAGTAGCTTGCTTCAATAGTTTGCTATAACGTTACTTTATAAAGAGCAGCATACAGTTATATGCAACAGTTCTGTACGTGCGACCAGACCTTTGGTAGTACTGCACATTTTACCTAATGTCCCCCCGCAATTATAAAGAAAAGTCATTTGGGAACATGCATCCACTGTATGTCAATTGTAATAATGAATTGAAAATGGGGGACCCTGATGTAAACAAGACGAAAGTATTTTCCTGGTCTCCATCCTAGCATCCTATAGCAGTTGTGTTGGTATTGAGCAGTACTGCATTGTAGCCATTTTGATCATTGATAGATTGATTTCCTTCACCCTCAAATCAATCTACTAGGTGTACGTGTGGAAATTGTGAAAGGATGCCAACCGAGGCGGAGAATGTGTGCTGCATGGAGGTTCCTCAGGTACAGTAGTAATGTCACACAACTAGTGGTCTGCAAGGGCCTTGAAATAAAGCCCGAGCCCTGCCCGAAAATAAGCCCGACTGTAAATAATATTTTAAGCCCTAGCCCGCATGAAAACCCGAAAAAAAATTATTATTATTATTATTAAAATATAATTTTTTTTGTATTTGTTTTAAATATTCTAAACACTTTATATATTAACTTAATAAATAAACAAAAACGAAAATGTCCAATAGGTCTGCCTAAATAACGCATATCACGCTGAAAACTAAGAAGCATTTATGCCTCCCTCCCAGTGCTCGCTTATAGAGCAGCCTCGTAAAACGTATTGAAGGCTATAGAATCTTCTTTGACACACAGTACACACACATGACACACAATAGCCTACTCAGTCACTATATACAAACAAACAGAAATCAGATTTCGAGCTGAGCAATAATGAAAAGCACAACAAAACAGGTAGCGAGCGACCCAGCAAATAATAAACATCACTCACCACGACGTCAGCAACGCGTTGAACAACTTTAACAAAACTTCAACCGGCTACATGATCCAAGTACAAATAAAACGTTCGCCAACTGGCTATATTCCAACACAACCAATCGAGTTGTCCCCGGCTTGAGTTCTCCCTGCGCGCTGCGGTAATTACATCCAAATGTTTCTCTGATGACAGCTTGGCGCAAAAGCGAAAACGAATCTTAAAAACGAAGGTTATCCTATAACCCTAGTTATATATAAAAAACAAAAAAAAAAAAACGGCGGTGCCCGGGCCCGGCCGAGCCCGAATTATTTATAAAAAAAAAAAAACTACCCAGCTCCGTCGGGCCTGGGCAAGGTTGCAGTGCACTACACACAACCTTGCATCTCGGGGACCGGCGTTAGCAACCGGGAGCGATGGCTAGCTAGTTAGCACCAGCCGGGGACCGGCGTTAGCTCTCGGGAGCGATGGCACCAGCCGGGGACCGGCGTTAGCTCTCGGGAGCGATGGCTAGCTAGTTGGCACCTAGCCATCGCTCCCGAGAGCTAACGCCGGTCCCCGGCTGGTGCTAACTAGCTAGCCATCGCTCCCGGTTGCTAACGCCGGTCCCCGGCTGGTGCTAACTAGCTAGCCATCGCTCCCGGTTGCTAACGCCGGTCCCCGGCTGGTGGTAACGCTAGCCATCGCTCCCGGTTGCTAACACCGGTCCCCGGCTGGTGCTAACTAGCTAGCCATCGCTCCCGGTTGCTAACGCCGGTCCCCGGCTGGTGGTAACGCTAGCCATCGCTCCCGGTTGCTAACACCGGTCCCCGGCTGGTGCTAACTAGCTAGCCATCGCTCCCGAGAGCTAACGCCGGCCCCCGGCTGGTGCTAACTAGCTAGCCATCGCTCCCGAGAGCTAACGCCGGAACCGCATCAGGCTTCAGCTGATAAGTTCGGCATCCACGGGAAAAGCGTGCAAAGACGTATTAGTAGCTTTACAGCCAGGAACAGAACATGTTCTGCGGGGTTTGCTCATCGTGGAAGATATGCAAGTGACTGCACTCCTGTTTCTAGGTAGTAGGTACCTCTCTATTCTAGGTAGAATGGGGGCGGGCATTAGCTCCAACCACAGAGCCAATCGCATCACTGTGCGCTACCCAGAGCCCGAATGACGTGACTCAGGCCTTCAAATCAAAATGGCCTGATTTACTGGAGGAGGAAAGGGGCTGGGCTGAATCTGAGCAATCCGCCAATATGGTATTTAGACACTAAAACACATTGATACGAACTCCTATTACTATAATACAATGCTAGAGACTGAAAAATGACATTTATAGTACATAGCCCCTTTAAGACATTTATAAAACATCTATAAATCATTTGCAGATGCTTTTGTGCCCTAATCTAAAGTGAAGACTATTCATCATTAACAAATGTCTAATAGTTAATTATTTGTTGACTTTTTCAGGTATGAGCAGGCTAAATGAAAAGAGCTGGCCGTGCCCTGGAACGTCGACTCAGCCACTCTGGACTCACTGTCCACAAACTGGCTTTCCGTGCCGATCAAAAGGCGGCAAGTCCCTGAAAGATGCTCGGTCAAACTTCTACTCCAACCTCATCAATAAAAACACTGGAAACTCTAAGCAGCTTTTTTCCACCATAAATCACCTACTGAAGCCACAACCATCCTGAAGCTACAGAAGAGCGATGTAATAACTTTATAGATTTCTTCAGATCTAAAGTAAACAACATCCGCTCTCTGATGCCCAGCTCTTCCTCTCCGTTTCCCCCTGCCCCTAACCAGTCACCTGTGAGCTTACCATCTCTCCCATGTTTCACTGAGGTTCAGCAGAGCCACATTGGAAAAAACCCTCAGTGGAATGAAACCATCCACCTGCACCCTGGATCCCATTCCAACTGCCCTGCTCAAGTCAAACATCCCCAGCATCAGCCCAATCACCCAAGCTGTTAACACTATGATCGCCGGGAACGAGTTTTCACATCATTCCGAGCCATGCTCATTCTGCCGAAGACGCCGTAACTCGTCTTTGATGTCAATATTTCAAAAATCTGTCATCGAAATCATATTTCCTTTCCGGAGCCCTGAGACACACTGCTGATCTCCTCTCAACTCTCTAGCGGTTCAAGAGCGCCATCTGGTGGCCGATCGGCAGATCGCCAACCGGATATTAACCTTTGAATCGGTAGTACTCATCCAAATGTGGTCCGGCCACTCGCTATAGCTCCCGCGACTCCATCTTGAAACACTGGATAATAGATCGCTCGCCCTAACTCAATAAACAACGTTATTTGGACGTATATACTATTATACAACCTGGAAATGGATCGGGCATTTCTACATCCCATAATAGAAAAAAATCTGTTCCATGCTCATCTGCCAGCGGCGCGAGGAAGCCACGGTAAGATTCAGCGTTATTTTCTAACGTATTCTATACTAACTGATCTGATGAACATATGACCCACTCTGGATGAATCATCTAACGCTGCCCACGGAATTATAAACGATCCCCCGCCCATCCGGTCATGGACTTCCTGACGGGCAGACCCCAGGTGGTAAGAGCAGGCAACTGCACCTCCTCATCCATCACGCTCAACATAGGGGCCCCCCAGGGCTGTGTTCTGAGCCCCCTCCTCTACTCCCTGTACACACATGACTGCGTAGCACAGCGGAACAACAACACCATCATCAAATTTGCTGATGACACAGTAGTGGTGGGCCTGATCTCTGCCAACGACGAAAGGGCCTACCTGGAAGAGGTAGAGAACCTGTCACAGTGGTGTCAGGAGAACTGCCTCTCCCTGAACGTCAGCAAAACAAAAGAGATGATCGTGGACTTCAGGAGGTCGGGGGTCAAGGACTACAGCCCCCTCAGCATCGACGGGGCACCGGTTGAGAGAGTGAACAGTTTCAAGTACCTCGGAGCCCACATATCCGAGGACTTGACATGGACCACACACATTGACAGTGTTGTGAAGAAGGCACGACAACGCCTCTACTTCCTCAGGCGCCTAAGGAAGTTCCAAGTCAGTCAGAAGATCCTTAGGAACTTCTACTCATGTACAATAGAGAGCATCCTGACCGGCAACATCACCTCCTGGTTTGGGAATAGCACTGCACAAGACCGTAGCAGACTACAAAGAGTGACACGTTCAGCCGAACGCACAATTGGAGGGGGGCTTCCCACCCTCCAGAACATTTACAACAAGCGGTGCAAGGGGAAGGCTAAGAGAATTATTAAGGACTCGAGCCACCCGAACAACTGCCTCTTTGAACTGCTGCGGTCAGGCAAGCGATACCGGAGTCTTAAGGCGAGCACAGAAAGACTCAGAAGAAGCTTCTATCCCCAGGCCATCAGGCTGCTAAACTAACAATAAACACTATGCAACAACCATCAAATGCACACAGCACACACACCCACTCAAACAAACAACACACTGCAGCACCCACACTTTAGATCACACAAACACACTTTACACTTTATATTTATTGATAAAGGATTTGCACTACAACTCGTACACCTACTGTAAATTGTACCTAAATTGCACCTCATCCCATTTCTGCCTTGCACTATATAGTATTGTATATTAGTACACTGCACAGTATTGTATATTATATGGTAACTCAGTTATGTCTATTCTGCATCGAACATTGTACATATGTCTAAACTGAACACTGTGACCTCATTTTTTTTTTTACTTCTAATTTTACTATGTTATTTTATTTCATACTATCTTGTCTTGCACAGTCTCTGGAGCGTAACAGTAAGAAGCATTTTGTATAAAAGTATTCTGTACTTCTGTATGACAACTATTAAAGAAACTTGAAACATCAGATGATGCGTAGAAACGTCTAGAACCACGTCCAGTTGAAACTTTTTATCTCTCACAGATTCCTACCAAACTGTATTTGATCAATATAATGCATTTAGGGCTATAAATCACGTTCTGAAGAAAGCTGCAGAAAACGATAAAAACATACTTATACTTTAGACCATATTTTAGTATGAATATGTGAATGAAAAAGTTTAACGTTGCTACACCCTGAACAATACATATAGGACATTGAATGGGCCATAATAATGGCAATGTAGCAATAGAATTTAAAAAGTTATAGCCCTGCAAAGAAGGGGAACTTCTCCATAGACAAATAGAGCTGGCGAGGGATGGTAAATTATGAATTTAACCCATGGTGATTAAAGTGTTAACCTCTCCCTTCAAACTGGCCATATCCCATCTGCCCTCACAGTTGCCATCATCCGCCCCCTCCTAAAGAAGCCCACCCTGGACCGGGAGGTTCTTGCCAACTACAGGCCAATTTCGAACCTTGCCTTCCTGTCCAGGGTTTTGGAAAAGGTAGTTGCCTCCAGGACCACCTTAGAAATAACACCCTGTTCGAGAAGTTCCATTCAGGCTTTCGCTCATCCCACAGCACGGAAACAGCTCTGCTCAGGGTGACGAATGACCTTCTAATGACCGCTGACGCAGGATCACCATCACTTCTCATCCTCCTCGATCTGACAGCGGTGTTTGACACTGTGGACCACACCATCCTCCTGGAGCGCCTCCACAACACTGTTGGACTGTCGGACCATGCACTGCAGTGGTTCCAGTCAGGGAGCGAAATTAACTTTTTGACTCACCGGCCAGTGGCGGGTAGATGGGAAGAATCTACCCGCCAAGTATATTTCTTACCTGCCAACTTTTTTTTGAAATTTTTTTTTTTTATTATTATTTTATATAAAACATTTTTTTTAATAAAATATATATATTATATAATCCTACTTGTGATTGTGTTATCTGCGAGACATCGCCACCTCGCTGTCTGCAAACAGCTCCACTGTCTGTGTGTATACTCGAGTGGCCTCCAGCTCCAGCAAGGATTCTCCGGCGCTGCAGCTGGGCCCTAAACGCTACATTCAGCATGCAAAAGGATTCTCCTGAGCTACAGCTGGACCCTATTCAGCAGCCCTCACTCATGCGATGTAAGCCAGGGACTCGAATACGCATGTTGTTGTTGTAGGACATTGATGCCAGGAGCTATCTGTAGCTACTGCTGGATGGCGTTGGGACAACGCCTCAGTGAATTATTTAGTTTACTGCAACATTTCATAGTGACTAGTGAGCTACCTAGCCAACGGAGGTATTATGCACTGGACCAGGGCTGTACAGTGCGACATATAATTATGTCGCACGTGCGACATATATGTTGCACGTGCGACACTGACGTCAGTCTGTGCAATGAAAGGATTGACTTCAGTAGCACTGGTGCGATGGCCAGTGCCTGGCGGAAAAAAAAAAAAAAGTGACGCGGTAAATTGAATGGGCCACGGCGCCACGCTATCCACTTGGTACTTGTAGTCTTGTGCGATTAAATACAATGTCCCTTCTGCGTAAGACTCCATATATCAAACACCAAATCCCATAATCCCTAGCGAACAATATCCCTGCGAGTTGCGAGCAGTGACTCATATTCGCTCGGCTCAGCTCACAACACAGCAAGACTCGTCTCAGCAGCAGACGCGGACATTGAAACAGAGCTAGTGGATAGTGTGTCGCGACCCAAAACAAATCCCTGCTGTTTTATTCGGCAACGGGTCAAATGCATATAACATGCTTTGCAATCCTCGCGTTAGGGGTGGACGGTATAAACGGTATACGGTATAAACGGTATTAATTTGCTCTACGGTATGGATTTTGACTATACCGTGTAACCGGTAGGGCAGCTCTAAAATAGCAATGACGTCATGTAACCACAGCGCGACTATTTCAATCGCATTTGCCCCTAAAAATAGATCGAATTAGTCATAGATAATAGATATGTGCAAACTGGAAAAAGTTATTTAGGAGGCTTCGCGCAGTGGGCGCACTGGGCGTGTCAACACGCAATTGTCATTTCATAATAAACACATATCACCGCAGCGCACAGCAAATTTCAATTTCAGTTCCTGGCATTTTTAACCAGTGGAGAAAGGTAAGAGATCTTACCTATCGTTTTTCTTATATGAATTATTCTACGTTAATAAAACATACCTGGTGATCAACTACAGTTTGCTGTAAACATTATGATGCGTGTAGTGTTATGATAACGACGGGAGGACGGCTGCAGCAGTGGATTTGCGAAATAGCATGCAGCTGCAGAGCCGCAGAGCCAGTGGCTCTTTCAGGTCTGGTCACAGGCCCGCTCAACAGCGCCCCCCCCACCAAACGGCTGAACGACCTGAAAGAGCCACTGGCTCTGCGGCTCTGCAGCTACATATGCTTACGGAAACACTGATACCGTGATATATACCGTTACCGTCTATGCTTCAAATTATACCGTGATATAAATTTTAGACCATACCGTCCACCCCTACCTCGCGTCATAAAGTCCGAAATGAACGTTACGTTAGCATGAGCTAACAACAAGCTGTTCAGAGCCATATAGAGAGAACAGCAGACGGGCAGAGTGAGGAGGAGGGGGCAGACATTCTCCCTTCTCTGTGTGTGTGTGTGTGTGCGTTTGGAAAGATCACATGAAGTCAGACGAGTATATTATATTGATAGTAAATGTACTGAGGGTGGACAGATAATGTTGATTTTTAAACATAAAAAATACAATACAAAATAAATGTATTCATGATCATGCAACATAAAACGGTTGCGTGTTGTGAGTTCCAAAACATTTAACTTAAAGTTTAAAGCTCAATATATCAAAACGTGGCACTTTACAGTGAACAGGAGGAGGTCTATGTGTATTAAAGGGGAACTATCTTATAAATGGCCTTTGAGTGTTTAGCATTGTTTCCTAGCTATGTGAACTTATATTAATATGATCTATGTCTCTAATTCTCATATTGGTGCATTCTTCCAATTCTCCTCTCACAATATTCACCCTCACTGAACTGAGTCGTTTGAAAATGTGCCTATATGTGATGTCATATAGTCACTGCTGCATGTTAATGTGGCTCCTCAGGCACCAGCACCTGCACCCCAGTCCACATCAGCTCAAAACAGCTCGAGATCTTGAGGTAGAAAAATGCTGTTTTTGAGGACTTGATTAGAAATACAAAACAATGAATAAAAAAAATATATATATTACAGAGGTGTTCCATAGACTCACAGGAATTGTGTAAAAGTGCCCAAATAGTGAAAGAAATAGTAAAATAGTTCCCCTTTAAAAACAATAGATTGTTTTTCCTTTAAAAGTCTGGAAGAGGTCAAAAATAAAAATGTCAAATGATATTTCCGTTGCCTTTTTTGAGTTGATCTAAATGTTACTGATTGTGTTAAATGGGCTTATGTTATGATATCGTCTCATATCGATTGCAGGCACCTGCATCGTATCATATCGTGGCATATATCAGCAAATATCGTATTGTTGTCCAAAGAATCTATATCGTATCGTATCGTGATGAAACTGGTGATTCCCACCCCTAGTAGAGTCCATACACCCAACACCAAATCCCATAATTCCTTACACGTAACGTGTCTGGCTGTGTGACGTCAACTTGTCAGCATAAAATGACAGCCAAACATGGCACTGCAACTAAATAACACAAATACAATAGGCACATTTGTGACTGTTACAAATATAACATTTTATACTTGTGCTACAAGATTTTGGCCTGTGCTACAAAACGATCAACCTCTGTAGCACCAGTGCTATGTGCAAAAAAAGTTAACGTACAGCCCTGCACTGGACTATTGCTGGAGGATTTGTTGATGTCTGGAGCTATCAGTAGCTAGCCGGCTGGATAACGTTACACAATGCCTCATGTATTAAACTAAGTGAATAGTTGACTGGGTCATTTTGTAACGGTAGCTAACGTTATCTCACGAAGGTCCCACACTGACTAGACTAACGTCACGGTGACTCGGAGGCAATAGCCTCTGTTTACATGCAGGCATACAGAAACAGGTGGGGAGGGGGTACGAGCAGCAGCAGCAGTGCGCGGTGCGCTGCATGTCTGTGCTGAGACAGCGAGTGAGAACTCCGCTAAAGAATTGGATCATGATTTTCGGTTTTCACATGACTATTTGATTGCCCGCCACACGGCGGTCAGACCTCTCAGTGGGAGGCGCCAAACATAAAAACTGAGCGCAAATGGCGGGTGGCGCTCTAGTTTCGGTACCTGGTTCCAGTGCTACTGAACCAGGTACATGAACAGCAACATCCTCCAACTAAACAGAACTAAACCGAGGCACTTCTCATTGGCACCCCTCACCAGGTTCAGTCTTCATCCATATCCCATCTCACCTTTGACGGCCAGGGTTTGATTTGACCCCCACCTGACCTTCAACATCCACATAAAACACCTCTGCAAGACCTCATTCTATCACCTAAACAACTCTGAAGTTGACTGGCTGTACATGTGGGATGAGACAGACCTTGGGAGGAGGCAGACGTTCAAGGTCTACTTGAGTTTGCATCCAGGACTTATCAGCACCCATAATTTTCTGCAGCATCTTGGCTCACAGCATCAACTGACTTCATCCAACCATGGCCATCCATAATGCGTGTGAAGGACTCCATCTCCTGTTGGAGCTCATCTGTTACCAGCGACAATGCGCCAAGCTGACTAAAAGCCTTCTGGAATCTAGGGTTCTTCTGCAGATTATTCAATGGATTCACTTTCCTTTCCTTTAAAAGCGCTGGCACAGGGAGCTCCAGTAGCTCACCACGTACCGCGAGTGCTATTTCAGCGCCGTGGACAACCGCGCTCGCGCGGATCTGGGGCTGAGCGCGTTCGAATCCCGGACGGCAGCCGTGCCTTTCCCAGAGTGTCTTTCCCCCCATCTGAACCCTTTCAGCCTGCTTCTGTCGGTCGAACTTGACCAAGTATGAATGCGATGAAAAAGCGATAAAGGCTAAAAAGAACCAGCTGACTGGTCAAAGTTTAAAAAAAATAAAAGCGCTGGCACAGTCATCCCCAGAAAAGTCATAGTATCCCAGCAGAGTGCTGCAGTACTCTGAGTCCAGAGACTCAGCCAGTTCAGAAACATGTATTAGCTTTAGCTTGCAGTGCCAGTGCCATGGTCAAGATGCCAGTGCCGTGGTCCAGGTATCTGGAGATGTTGGTCATGCTGACATGGTAGATGAGGATCATCAGTATATAGAGGTTGGTCATGCTGACATGGTAGAGGAGGATCACCAGTATATAAAGGTTGGTCATGCTGAAAATAGTTTTTTTTCAGCGTTTTTTGCTTTTTCTGTCCTGAAATTTAATCAAGATGTGTTTGAATCTTAAAAATAACAATTGTACTGAATTCCTTGGGACAAACGTGTTTGGGGAAATGTTTTAATTTGTCTCTATATGTTGTTAACTTCAAAAGTTATGCTGTTTTCCTTCTTATTTTTCAGGTTTTGGTTCAGGATAGGTGTAATAAAGGCATTGGCGTTGCTCGCCTGGACACGCTACTATTTCCAAATCAAATGTATATAATAGGTATTATGTTTCATCACGAATGCATGAAGGGGGGGGGGGGGGGGGTAGTTTTTTGATGCTTTGATCGTCACCAACGGCATACGTTCTGGAGTATGTTACACATGGTCGCAACGATCAATGTGAAATCATGGTTGGATCAAAGCAGGATTGATGTCATATATTCCTTACCTTCACTAGGAGGTACCCCAAAAAGAATATTCCAATTGTCTGATCGTGATTTCCAGTATTGGTGTCCATCGTGTCGCCAACATAATCCACCACAACACATGCAACGGAGGCATTGGACGCGTTCCAATGCCATCGCGTGAACCGCTAGACTCACCAAGAAAACTGCGCAGAGTTGCTCTACATTTAAATGTAACACTGTGAAAAAAAGGTTTCGAAGGGTGGGCGATACTGCCACCTACCTGGATGCGGCCGGTATTGCACTCTAGCCATCTCAGAGTGGTTCCCTATGGTAACCCAGAGGTCCGTGTGAGAGAAATTAATACAAATATTGAATAAAAGAAATAACGATGAAAACCCAACTATACTCTGGTTTTCGGGGGTCCTGGCGCTCAACGCATGGCGAGATAACCCGACTATCCTCGGGTCTGGCGCTGATTGAGTTACTGTAAGTCTATGATTATAGCCTTCAATGAGTGTGGATGATATGACAACAGTATGCTGTTACTATGGGCGTATGGTGGTCTCTCATCGTACATAGTTGTTTGTTAATCATTCATCTCAATTAATACGAGAAGATGCATTGCACCAGATTTAGCTATTAGCTCATTTGCATCCGCAGTCCCAGGGAAGGTAGGCAATGCAGAGTTGCAATGCACTTTACAAACATCAACACAAGGCATTTGTTCAAATTAATTCCTTTCTTGAAGAAATCAACATCTTAGAAGAATTTCAATCGGGATTCAGAAAATATCATAGCACTGAAACTGCCCTCACCAAAATAATCAGTGACCTCAGACTAAACTCTGACGAGAATAAGGTGTCCATCCTTATCCTGCTAGATCTCAGTGCAGCATTTGATACAATCGATAACAATATTCTAATTGATCGTCTTGAAAACCTTGTCGGTTTCTCAGAACATGGAGCTAAGCTAGTTTAAAACATACATCAGAGGGAGGAAATTCTATGTTAAACTAGGAGGCCACATGTCTGAGATATACGGAGAACAACTATGGAGTTGCACAAGGGAGTTGCTTAGGTCCTTTACTCTTCTCCCTTTACATGTTACCGCTGGGTGATATCATCAGAGAACATAATGTAGGTTTCCATAGCTATGCGGATGATACACAACTGTACATATCTGCTGAACCAAATGATACAGCTATTAACTCCATTACAGACTGCTTATTCGCAATAAATAAATGAATGAGTAAGAACTTACTGAAACTAAACGAGAACAAAACTGAAATTCTAATTATCGGCCCCAAAACAAAAAAAGAAACGTTAATAAAGAACCTGGGAGGACTAACCCCTTGGATCAAATCTGAGGTCACAAGTCTCTGGGTTATCATAGATTCAGAACTGAACTTCAATTATCATATTAACAAAGTGACGAAAACATCGTTCTTCCATCTCAGAAATATAGCAAAAGTACGACCATTTATTAATCAAAACGATGCTGAGAAGCTACGTCATGCATTCATATCTAGCCAGTTAGACTACTGTAATGCACTTTTCACAGGTCTCCCTAAGAAAACCACAGAGAGGCTTCAGCTAATCCAAAACTCGAACCAAAAGAAGAGAGCACATTAGTCCAGTCTTAGCTGCTTTACACTGGCTTCCTGTAACATTTCGAATTGACTTGAATTGAAGGTCCTTCTCCTTACATACAAAGATCTAAATGGACAGGGACCTAGCTACATCGCCAACACTCTAATAAATGACAGGCCAGCAAGAACACTGCGATCATCAGCTGCTGGACTACTAGGGACTCCCGGAAACAGTCAAAAGAGGATCGGTGATGCAGCCTTTATCAACTATGCCCCAAAACTATGGAACAAACTACCCCAAAACATCAGGGAAGCCAACTCGCTAGACATCTTCAAAAAACTCTTTGCTCAGGCATTTCAATGAAACATCAGGGATATCCTGACACAAATTCTACTTTACCTGCACTATTCTTACCCTACCTACTTTTATACACTTCCTATCAAATTCATGTGTCGGTTCTATGCTAATTTTATCTCACTACCTCCTATGCACTGTCATTTTACTCAACACTGCTCTGTTGTAATTCAAAACTGTACTTTGTAAAGAAACGCAAAGTGTTAAGAGCGATGCACTGCTCTGTTGTTATATCACACTTTTTACTGTCCGTTCTATTTTATTATTTTTTGCCTATTTTTAAACTGAATCAAACTGCACTTTTTACTCTATCTAATCTATTCTATTATTTGTATTAATGAAAAACTGATTTACCTTACCTTGCTACCTCGCTATATTTTTTTAATTACATTTGTTATCCTCGCTTATGCCTGTATTTTTTTTTTACTGTTGTGAAGCACTTTGAACTGCAATTTCTGTATGAAAAGTACTATACAAATAAAGTTATTATTTATTATTACCAGTCACCAGGAGAGACAAGGCTGCCTCCAAAACCCAGAGTTCCCTTCGCAAACCAGAGGAGACTTGCCTTGGCAAGCGGAGGAATAATTAGTTTTGAGGTGCTGGGTGTGATGATCGAAATCGAGGTGACGTGAGAAGGGGAGAAATTTAACCTCACAGGATGGGTTGTGCAGTGTTCACTGAGGCGCGTAAACACATTTTGATGTGACAAACGTGACAAGGTGAGCCGCGTCCAAGCGGAGCAACAACGACTCCTCTGCGACTTGACAGTGTTTTGTTTTTTTCCACCACAAACTAGAATAATGACATGGAACCTCTGAGGTTCTCCATCAGCTGCAGAAAATTACACACCTGCCTGCCTACGCATGATGAAAACCCTCATGACGACTTCCTGGGACTACATGTGCAAAATACACTGTACAAATATACCACAGACAAGATCATAAATACTAATAATAAATAAATAAAAAATAATAATACAAAATCGAAAACCACACAGAGGTACGTTTAAAAATAAATAGATTTCAAAATATACATGAAAAAGCCAGCTCTGGTTAAGACATCAGACTGTGCCTGACTGGGCAGATTTATGGCGGGACGACCACATAAATTCCAGGGTAATAAATTAACCTCAGTGGCTACTCTGACTTGGGATTTCCAAATAGATTTCAGACATTTCCCCGCTGCTGACTGAAGCCTAAGCTGGCCCTTCATTTGAGTCCTTTGGGAGCAGAGACCGTAACCCCGGATAGGATACGACTGCAATCAGTATGTATGTGTGTTCCCTTGTTTACCTACCGTTGTGGGCATAGACGCCTGCGTAATAGAGCACTCTGAGCATCTGCTCTCCCACTATTGAACTTGGGGGAGCAAAGGTATGCTCTTGCTCCACCACTTTTTGATCATATGAAAAATATGATATATCCCCCCCCCCCAATATATAAATCTAACCATAACTACATAATTTCAATCAAATTAATAATACGCAATGACACTTAATAGCAAGTTTTTAAGTTTCCAAAGATTGCGACACCCCCCCCTGCCCCCCCATATGGTTTGATCCAGTGCCTCCCACCCACGCCAAAGTATAGACGCCCAGCGGACAGTGGCGCAAGGCGCTGCAGGTAGGCTGAGTGTAAATATCAAAGGCCACCGAGTGTGTCATTGTGGCAGGCAGGATTTTCCAGTAAGTTGTTCAAACAAAAGATTATGTTAGACATGTCTTTACTATTGAGTGGTAGAACTTCTACCACGCAATACAATAAAAGTGTTTCACGTCCGAAATGCCATCTGGTCATACCGTAAATCCTCTAATAATAATAATAACAACATTTCCCTCTGGTTGGCGTTAGCTTTAGTGCTAACCGCTAGCTAACGTTGTCATATTATCTAGATATGTGGTGTCAACTAGGGGTGGACGGTATAAACGGTATACGGTATAAAACGGTATGAATTTGCTCTACGGTATGGATTTTGACTATACCGTGTAACCGGTAGGGCAGCTCTAAAATAGCAATGACGTCATGTAACCACAGCGCGACTATTTCAATCGCATTTGCCCCTAAAAATAGATCGAATTAGTCATAGATAATAGATATGTGCAAACTGGAAAAAGTTATTTAGGAGGCTTCGCGCAGTGGGCGCACTGGGCGTGTCAACACGCAATTGTCATTTCATAATAAACACATATCACCGTGGCGCACAGCAAGTTTCAATTTCAGTTCCTGGCATTTTTAACCAGTGGAGAAAGGTAAGAGATCTTACCTATCGTTTTTCTTATATGAATTATTCTACGTTAATAAAACATACCTGGTGATCAACTACAGTTTGCTGTAAACATTATGATATGTGTGTAGTGTTATGATAACGACGGGAGGACGGCTGCTGCAGCAGTGGATTTGCGAAATAGCATGCAGCTGCAGAGCCGCAGAGCCAGTGGCTCTTTCAGGTCTGGTCACAGGCCCGCTCAACAGCGCCCCCCCCCACCAAACGGCTGAACGACCTGAAAGAGCCACTGGCTCTGCGGCTCTGCAGCTACATATGCTTCTAGCCAAATCCAGCCCCGCTGTTTGCAATGGGAGCAGCACGGAGTCTCGACTCGGGACTTATTTTATTTGGAATATAATGACTTTATACGCAAAAGTAGCCTAGTTTTAAGTTAAAATATTATAAATCTACATGCCTTGAGGATGTCATTCTTTATATAGCCTGCCTATCAGGCAAAACAAATTATTCTAACGGAAACACTGATACCGTGATATATACCGTTACCGTCTATGCTTCAAATTATACCGTGATATAAATTTTAGACCATACCGTCCACCCCTAGTGTCAACACTCTCAAAGAACACCTACGGGAGACTGCAATTCGAAACTGGCCCCTACAAATGTCCTAACCCAGTTGTACAGTAAAGACCAATGTACAGCCCTACCCAACCTCCTCCAATGTACAGTTTCTATGTCAAATGTATGTCAGTATTCCAATGTACAGTGTCCCCCCCCCACCTCCAATGTACAGCCCCACCCAACCCCTCCCCACCTACCCAACCTCCTCCAATGTACAGCTTCTATGTCAAATGTATATACACTCTTTCTGGATTTTTTTAGTATCACAAACAGTACTGTATTTGTAAATCTGGTATGTCATAAATGTATAGATGTAGCAGTACTGTCTATCTGTATGTCGTGTGTCATATGATGAATTGAAAATGGGGGACCCTGATGTAAACAAGACGAAAGTCTTTCTCTGGTCTGCATCCCCTTAACAATTGTATGTTTTGAGCTAGGGCTGGGCGATATAACGATAAATATTGCGATATATTTTAATAATCGATATTGAATATAAAAAAAAAAAAAAAAGGTTTTTTTAATATATTTTTTTAAAAATATTTTATTTTTTACCTGCAACAGGGCAGTTTTAAAACCAGAGACAGTGGACAGACTTGTTTTTCTTTTGTCCATTTATTTTGTTTGCTTTCTAATTTAAAATACAGTTTGAAACCGTCTGTACACAGTAGGCTATGTGTGCTAGCAGAACTAGACTCCAGTCACGGTGCACATGTGCAGTGGTTT
The DNA here is from genome assembly GCF_963971535.1 of Notolepis coatsorum. Classification (NCBI taxonomy): domain Eukaryota; kingdom Metazoa; phylum Chordata; class Actinopteri; order Aulopiformes; family Paralepididae; genus Notolepis; species Notolepis coatsorum. The sequence continues at coordinate 113,626,533 of NC_140173.1, read as the reverse complement.
GTCCACCAAAAAAGCTCCAAAAGATAGAAAATAAACTAGCAGAGCCAGAACTGTTCAACTCCCCTGGAGCCACAGCCAGCAGAGAAGCCGGTTTACTTTTGCTTTTAAACCAGCTGCAGCCTGAGAACTGGAGTGTGAGGGGATGCAACACTAAAGATGGCGGCAACGACAAAGAATTGCTGCAAAATAAACATACAGCTGTTTATTTATATAAAAAAAAAAAAAATCTTTATACTTATAACAAGTTCGATAATTATCGATATAGAGAAATATGATAACATTATCATATCGTTATCGCGATATGATTTTTTTCCATATCGCCCAGCCCTATTTTGAGCTGTACTGTAGTGTACCCATTCTGCAATCTGTTAATAAACTTTTCAATCAATCAATCAATGACGTTGACTTCGTTTGCAAATGTTAACGTTCGCTATCTATATGGCAGACGAGCAGGGCCGGATTAACGACGATTGATTTAATAAAAATAAATGAGCGAAAAATCAATATACAGTATATATATATATTAATATATTATTATTATAGTAATTGGCTATCATACTGCAATATAAACTGAGTTTTATAGTGAAAAGAGCAGCTTTATTGGTCAAGATTGAAGGCTCTATATTGCAGGAAATTGCACGTACAGGTAGAGCTGCCGCGATTACCGCATTACCGCGGTATCGCTGTTACATCACGGCCACCGCAAGAGTAGGCTGAATACCGCGTCACCGCTGTTTTTTTTTTATAATAATAAAGTACCCTTCTCTCGTTGGGCTTGCGGCTCTGCAGATATACCCTACTCCTCTATCGAGGTTCCAAGCGACCCTATTGGGTACCAGAAATGTCATGTGAAACATTGCAGACCACTGATTGGTCAGAAGAGACGCGTCACACGGTGGATCGTCTTGCAGTGCTTTTACTTCCTGAATCTCAGCCATTGATCAGAGCTCACAGTCACAACACGGCTAATATACGCTAGCTCCCACCGGAGACCGGAGTGGATTACCGACGTACCGTCGCTCCTCAGGGAACGAGGCATAATGATTTTACTGCAACGAAATGTTATAATAAAAGCCCTTCGTTCTATACACTTGTCTGATTGAAAACTTTATTAACAGACCGCAGAATGGGTACAACTTTGCACGCTCTGAGCAAAGAAAGGAACTGAGATATGAATTGAGTAACGCTTGCCTTGCTATGGTCCGGTAAATACGAACGTGTAACTATATAACGTAATGCCACAAAACGAATGCCTTTGTAATCATAAGTAGTAACGTTATAATAATAATAAGAAGAAGAAAGGGTCGGGGGGTAACCGGCGGGCGCGCCGCTACCACCCCTGCCCGCGACACAGAGGGGATACTTCGAATCCGTGTTTCACTTTTAACGAATGCGTGCTTGCCGAATCCCAAACAATATTCATGCTGCAAAGTCATCCTCTAAAGATAGACATTTAGACTAGAGGCAGGCTATATGCTATAAAGAGTAGACTACAAAAAAATGCATTCAAACAATTTTTTTGTGTGTGTGTGTGCGGTAATAACCGCAGCGGTAGGAAATATTTAGCAAATTTGTGCGGTAAGGAAAACATCAATACCGCGGCAGCTCTACGTACAGGTTCATTACATTTAAAAAAAAAATCTGCCGTGGAGGGGGTCGTGCCGGACACCCTCCAAACCACCCCTTGCCTGTCCCAAAAAACAAAAAAAACAAAAATAATAAAGTATAAAAAAAATAAAATAAAATAATAATAATATCTTGCACCCCCACTTTCAACTATAACTAGGCGGCCATGGTTGTGGGGATCAAATGTTAGGTTAGAATAATGGTAAAGAGTTAGGGAATTAATATGGAATGTTGAAATAAACACTCCATTTGAATGAATGAACACATTTTATTTGTATAGATTGAACTGTTCACAGGGAAGAGGAAGGTGGGAGAGGGGTTGGAGAGGGACAAATATAATGAATCAAATATCTCAGTGTCCCCTAAAAAATTTTAAGGGGGTCATCTTGACCCCTCCCAAGTCATCCTGGCTCAAACAATGTAACGTTAGAAGTCATGCCTACTGCAAAGGGCTGCAGTTGGACTAATGGACTATTTTATTTTGCTCTCAGGTGGATTTTGAGAATGAAGGTGGTGACATTTCAGCTTCTTGGTTATGTCTCAGTTGGCTTCTGTACCTCATGCTTGAGGGTTTAATGTTTCTACAGAGCTTCACATTAACTGGACAATGCTTGCTCTCCCTTGAGTAGTGTTGAGTGGCAGACTGCTGCACTGCTTGCAGGTTGCAAGTAACCTTCCCTGGTTGGTCAGTTTTACAATAAACAATCCAGTGTTAGTGTGTTTCCTTCTACCTCGACAGTTTCTTGACTTCAGGGCTATTAAATGCGACTTTGGCCATGGTGCATAGTTCTGCTATTGAATTTTTTTTTTTTTTTTTTTTTTTTTTTTAGTATTAAATTAAATTAAATTCCAATGATTACTATTAACCCTTTGGGTGCCGTTCACGAGAATCTTCGTTTCTGTGGCCCAGCGGTTGAGTGCCGGAAACGAAGATTCTCGTTTCTCTGTCGTTTTTCCTTTTTTTCCGATATTAATATCCTATTCCATGTCACGGAGCTGTATTTTGCCTGGAAAAGGCATATTGGGACCGCAAAGGTGCAGTACCGGCCAGATCCTGGTAGTGGCGCTGTCTTGAGAATGCAGTAACCCCTGTTGCAGACCTGGTGTCACACTAAAAACACTCCGGGCGGACTTTTCGGTTAGCCTGAAGCGAGGGCTTCACCAGATCGCATGCAATACTTTTTGGGACGCCGGATTCATTATGCTGTATAGGGTTATAGCGTGTGCCAAATGGACTTGTGATCTACCAGATGGCGATCAAATAGGAACATTTTTTTTGGAATCAAACCGGCCAAAGGTAAGAGCAATTTGACGTCAATTTCAGCTTGATCGTGCAAGGATTTCATAGCCATACCACAGATCAGTGTATGTTGTGGTAATTAATAAATATGATTTTACAGATGCGTTTATTAAGTCCCATGACTATTATCGGAGTAAGACTCTTTAGTCGAGGACAGCCCCACTTCCTATGATTCCTCAAGTGCTTCAGCTCATTTTCTTTTTTTAAATAAGCCAAATAAAAATGCACTATAGCATATACTTACGGATGAAACCTCAAGTACAGTATTAAAAATTCATAGAGGGGAACAATCCCTTTAGGACCGTGCATCATGGGATCACCACTCACACCTGTAAACATTTCAACTACACTTCCACGATGCCAGACAATGAAATACTCCATTATTGGAAAGGCCCCAGAAAATAATCCCTTGTTCCCATTTCAAGGAATAGAAAAACATTACGGGGGAAATCCATCTTATTTATCGACAGCATTAAAGGAGTTCAATACGTCTGGGCCGCGGCCATAACTCTGCGCTTTATGATCCGAGATGGCATCGCTACGTTCCTAATTTCCCCTGTTGGTTTGGACATGTGCAAAGAGCTGAAGGGGAAACGGGGCGGATGACTCAGGGACCTGAGGTGAAGTGCAATCCCAAAAGGACTCTCTCTCTCTCTCTCTTTCTCCACAGAGCTGCCCGTCGGTCCCTGGAAACCCCCACTCTCCACAAGCCCAGCTCTTCCATCAACAGGAATCGATCTCAGTCTACTGTACTTCTTAAAAAAGAAAAAAAAAATATTCAATTTATTTTTGGACTTTCTGAATTTTATTCACCCATCCCAATTTTTGTCGTTATGCCAATTGCCTTACTAGTCGTTGCGCGCATTGCCCCACTGTCGGCCTGGGGAGGGTGTAGAACTACCACATGCCTCCTCCGATAGATGTGGAATCGCCAGCCGCTTCTTTTCACCTGACAGCGAGGAGTTTTACTGGGGGAACGTAACACGTGCGGAGGTTCATGCTATTTCCCCCAGATCCCCTCACTGCTGAACAGGCCGACCAGTTTACAATGACCAGGACACATACCCCACCAAATGAATCCGTTATCACGAGAAAACGATCTTTGTTGTAGGGAGCTCCAGTAGCTCACCACGTACCTCGAGCGCTATTTCGGCGCCGGGGACAACCGTGCTCGTCACGGATCTGGGGTTTAGCGAGTTCGATTCCCGGACTGCAGCCGTGCCTTTCTCAGAGTGTCTTCCCCCCCATCTGTACCCCCATTCAACCTGTTTCTGTCTGTTGGTCATTCTTGACCAGAGAAAAATGCGATAAACGCAAAAAAGAGCCGGCGGGATGGCCAAAGTTTAAAAAAAAGAAAACGATCTTTGTTATCACGAGAAAACTGCAATGAAATAATAAATAAGACGTGGCCTTTCCCAGCTTCCGTACAAAAGGACTTTAGTCGATTAGTTTGATTTCATCAACAAATCTGTAAAATTGTGTTTCACCCATCATGCAGGGAAGGACCCCTTTACATTTAGTGCTTGCCAGTGATTTGCATAATTTTTCAGTAAATAACTCATCCAACAACGAAAACACTCACAGAAAACAACTACACAACTAATGACTAAGACCTAACCTACTGATTAACCCAATGTTTTAGCATAAACCTGCGTAACACTTTGAATGCCCATCACGAGAATTCTCTGGTATTTTTTTTATTAGCGATCTGAATTCATATTTCATCAACCTAGTCTACCGTTGGTAATCCTGCCCCGCCAGGCGCTCAGATGTGAAAAAAGCGCCCCCTATCATCTCCCAGATGGTAATGCACCATTTTGGATTGGACTCGATGAAAATGGATGAGAAAAAAAAACTCCGGAATCCACATTTTACTTCTCACGCATGTAACCGGAGCCAATCAGATTCATTCTGGACCCTCAGCACAGCGTGTAATATGTGTTTTACAGTATACGCGTGGGATCAATAAAAGGATTGATTTTTGGAATGGCGATCAGGAATTGGAATAATCCATTTGGATACCATCTGATCTCAGGTAAGGAATCTATTTGACCAGTCTTAGGATAATCAGACCCGTTTTCACGGAGATATAAGCTTTTCCCCTATAATGTGATATGGCTGTTTGACTGTAAGAGCGATCAAGAACTGAGAGAATCGATTTTCAGCGAGCGGCACCTGCGTGCACACGTACACATATACTATCGATAATCTAGCGTTTATTTGAAAACTATTCATAAAAATGACAACGTTCTAGAATATTACAGTACAGGGCGATTATCATGGAATCTTTGTTTTTTCCGTGAAAACGAGGGCTTTTCAAAATGCTATAAAACAAAAATGAACCGATAAAAAAACAATCCGCTTCGACAATGTTGACTGGAAATGAGTCATTGATAATGCGACGGGCAGATTAGACACATAGCCATAATTTAAAACATAGATTAGGCGATATTAATGCTAACATTGAAGTGGATAGTGGGCATTCAAGCACTAAATGTGCGCCCCCTGCTGGGCACTGAAAGTGTTAAGCTAGTAGCCAAGAATTCACACAAAACTCATCCTTCATTAAGATAATCATTATAATATATACTGTACATTATATTCTCTAAACGGAAATCAACATAGATGGGGGTCTCGACTCCCGGAGAGTCAGCATTGCCTTGGCTCGGGCTGATTGCTATACTAACTCGTTTGGCTGAGTTAGGGGGAGGGGAGCCGTGGGTGGGTCCTGGGCGTTGTGGACAGCGACCCCTACAGTTCGGTCGGGGCGCCTGCTCAGCGAAGGTAGGATCTGGTGAGAGGTAGTGCGGCCTCCCACACGTTACACTCTCCCAGTGAGAATCTGCGCGGCCAGGCTGGCTCCCGGCTGGCTGCACATGCGTCGGAGGAAAGCATGTGACAGTCTCCGGCCTCTCGGACCAACAGTAGGGGAAAGTGCGCAACAACCAGGAAGGGGGTTGGGAATTGGCATAACGACTAACAGTGGGATGGGAGAAAAATCGGAAAAAGAAGGAGGGGGAAAAAAAAATATATATATATATATATATATAATAAAAAAAAAAAAAAAAAAAAGATGGGGGGTCACTGACATCATCTTATCAAATGGGGGTCAACGGCCTAATCTGTATCAATTTGGGGGTCCTCGACATGAAAAAAGTTTAGGCAGTGACTGGTGCTCCAGGACTGAAGACGTTCCAAGATGACAGAAGCAGGGTGTTGATGATGAGGGCCAGGCATGTGACAACCATCTAACCAGCCTGCAGATTCCTGGATCCACATGTAGGCTGGGAAGATGCCTGCTCACAGAGCCAGCAGTAGCCTAGAGCACACCAGCCACACTCAGGGCTAGATCCACAAAGAATTTTCATTCAATCAATCACCGTGCAAGAGTTCATGTCCGGATGGACCGACACATCAACTTCAGGCCAACTGAAGAATGAGTTGGGAAGAACCCGATAGGATCATATGCACATTTTCTTTTCTTTTTAACCCCCCCCCCCGCCCAACACCACACACAAACCACCACCATTATATCAAACGCATGCAAAACATAACACCTTGAATATGGAGGACTAGGAAAGTATTTTCCCCAGAAAGTAATCTGCAGTTTTAAGAAGTATTTTACAATTGCTCTGAGGTGACAGCCTGAAATGTGAAAACACCATGTAGGCCTACAAAACTAATATTTACAATGAATAAACGGAGGGGTCATCATAAACCAAAACTCCATGACAAAGTGAGTGGCATTAACACATTGGTCGCCAAGAACGACTTACGCCGTTTTTGCCCGCCATGCGTTGAACGCCAACAACGACGTAAATAGTTTTTGGGATCAATATTTCTTTTTTCCGCCATGGCATTCATAATTCATCTAGTCTCCCTCCGGACTGCAGCGGCACCCTGTATGAGATTGCAACGCCTCAATACCGCCGCCTGGTGGATGGTGGGGCGAGTTACACTCTCGCCAAAACCGGAAGTGCCGCTGGTGCATCGAGGAAATCCCTCCGGCAGTAATATCTTGTTACGTGGATCCAGACAAACACTATAGTGCATTTGGATCGCTTTCTAAACTCAATAATCGATATGATTTCGGCGTTTATTGCGCCATACAAACCGGAAATGGATCTAGGAGATCGGCGTCAAATAATTGGGATCTTTTTCCTCCAGTCTCATTGGCGAACGGTAAGAGGACACTAACGTTATTTTCAGCCCGATTTTGCATTTCTTTGTTTGCAATCAGTCTGATCAATATATCAACCCATACTAAATAAAGCAGTTACAGACGATCAAGGAATTATAAACACCCCCCCCCCTTTCCTTCACGCATGATGAAGCATAATGTATACCGATCATATACATTTGAATTTTTTAATATAGCGTGTATAGGAAAGAAACGCCAATCAATAATCTATCATATGCGTCAGGTAGGGGTGGACGGTATGGTCTAAAATTTATATCACGGTATAATTTGAAGCATAGACGGTAACGGTATATATCACGGTATCAGTGTTTCCGTTAGAATATTTTTTTTGCCTGATAGGCAGGCTATATAAAGAATGACATCCTCAAGGCATGTAGATTTATAATATTTTAACTTAAAACTAGGCTACTTTTGCGTATAAAGTCATTATATTCCAAATAAAATAAGTCCCGAGTCCGTGCTGCTCCCATTGCAAACAGCCGGGCTGGATGCTGGATTTTGCTAGAAGCATATGTAGCTGCAGAGCCGCAGAGCCAGCGGCGCTTTCAGGTCTGGTCACAGCTTTCAGCCGTTGGGTGGGGGGGCGCTGTTGAGCGGACCTGACCTGAAAGCGCCGCTGGCTCTGCGGCTCTGCAGCTGCATGCTATTCGCAAATCCACTGCTGCAGCCGTTCTCCCGGCTCCCGCTGCAGCCGTCGTTATCATAACACTACACGCATATCATAATGTTTACAGCAAACTGTAGTTGATCACCAGGTATGTTTTATTAACGTAGAATAATTCATATAAGAAAAACGATAGGGACATCTCTTACCTTTCTCCACTGGTTAAAAATGCCAGGAACTGAAATTGAAACTTGCTGTGCGCCGCGGTGATATGTGTTTATTATGAAATGACAATTGCGTGTTGACACGCCCACTGCGCGAAGCCTCCTAAATAACTTTTTCCAGTTTGCACATATCTATTATCTATGACTAATTCTATCTATTTTTAGGGGCAAATGCGATTGAAATAGTCGCGCTGTGGTTACATGACGTCATTGCTATTTTAGAGCTGCTCTACCGGTTACACGGTATAGTCAAAATCCATACCGTAGAGCAAATTAATACCGTTTATACCGTCCACCCCTAGCGTCAGGGCCTATAACTCTTGTTTTTGGAATTACAGCAGAAAACCTTAAAAACATACTTATATTCTAGACGGTATTAACACAACAATGTATGAATGAAAAAATATAATGTTCCCACATCCTGAACGATAGATAATTGATGTTGAATGGGCCATAGTAATGTCAATATAGCAATACAATTTTAAAAGTTATAGCCCTGCAAAGAAGGTAAACATCTCCATAGGCTTTCAACGGTGGCAGACTGGGTACAATGATGGGCACAACCCCCGGCACCCAATGTGTTAATAGGCTTCGCCAAATGTTTCACTACCCATTTAGTTAGCGGCACGGTGGTGTAGTGGTTAAGACTGTCGCCTCGGACTTCCGGTTTTGAGATGGGTGGATAGGAGACCACTGAAAGAGCTCCCGGTCAAATAATTCGAGAAAGGGACGTAAAACCGTCTAAAACAGAATAAAAGGTGAAAATTCAAAGATATAAGAGAAAAGGAAGGATGTGCACGAGAAAAAGTGAGAGAAATAAGACCCCAGAAGACGTACAAACACCGGAGGAAAAATCTAAACTCGAGGAAATGACGGAAGAAATGGCTCAGGCGAGCGTGACGCAGTGTTACATCCCAATGTATATATTCCCCAGTGTGTCTCCATGTGTGTGTGTTCTCCATTTTGTTTCCTCCCTCCAGCCATTGTTCCCTTCACCATTGGTCCCTGCCAGGCCTGCCCTTCCATTATAGCAACACAGCACCGATTGGTGGATGGTTTTCCAGACTCCAACACTCAATCAACACCACCCAATCATGGATCACCCCACACCTGTTAAAACATGGCTTCTCACTTCAGTACTTCTCTCTCTCTGGCATGAGGCTAGGCCTAGTGTGATTTTGTAACCTGTAACTGACAATATTGCATTTCGTTTATTGGCCTTTGGTGCTTAGTGGAAATTTCCTTGTGTGTGTATGGCCACAGAGAGAGCATTGTTAGTTATAGTTTGTTTTTGTATATATTCTGTCTTTGTTTTCTGTATCATTAATGTGTTTTTCTCTCTTTCTCAGGAAGCACATATGGGGTGAGCTGCCATTTCCTTTGGATATTGTTTTCTCCTGTTTTGGTTAGGTAAGAGTAGTTTAGGTAATGTAATCTCTTTTACCATAGATTAGATTTGGGTTTATTTGGAGTATAGTGGTGTTTGTTTGTTGTTTTGGCCTGGGCTCACCCCTGAGCTACATGTGCTTCCTTTGCATCTTTCAATAAATATCATTGTTGTTTACAAACGTGGTCCATCTTTTCTGTCAACCAACTGTTATGTTACAGCCCTTTACCCTTAGACTCACAGGGGTCGTAACATAAATGGGGGCTCTGCCTGGATTTTGTAACCTGTGTTCAATTGTTGGTTGATGGATTTGGTGAACTGTGTTTGTTTACACTTGTATAGTTAATTAATTTGTGTGTAAAAATGGCATTTGTGTAAAAAAATAATAATGGCAGTTAGTACTTTTGATCTGGGGAAATTCTTGAGCAATCCTACTTGGGAAGCGCTGGATAGCTGCCGCAAGGCAGACTTAGTGGAGATTGCCACACATTTTAAACTCTCGGTTCAACAAAAGCATCTTAAACAGGATATCAGGTGTCTTGTGGTAGATAAGCTGTTGGAGCAGGGGACGCTTGTTTTACCTGTGGTCTCTGATGAACATGCAAGTCCTCCTGGTGAACCTACGGAAGCACAGCCTTCTGAGGAGCAAGCCCATGGTGCTGAAAAGGCAGGTGTGAGAGTCACATTGCCACATTTTCACTTGGCCTCTCCTGTGTCATCTGGGTCTCGAGAAGGGGCCCAGGTCAAGGTTAGAATAGCCCGTCTCCAGATGGAGGCTCAGGAGAAGGCACAAGCACGTGAGGCGGAGTATCGGCTTCGTAAAATGGAGCTTGAGGCGGAAAATTAAAGGGCTGTTAACATCCGTAGGTTGGAGCTTGAGGTGGAAAAAGAGCTCAGACTGCGGGAGTTGGAGCTGGGGGACCAAAGGAGTGGATCCAACTCTGCTACACCGACTCCTCCACAAGGCCCGGGTATGTCCTCCTCCACAGCTTATTCATCACACACTTTTGATATAAGTAAACACATTGCTTTGGTGCCTCCGTTCCGAGAGACAGAAGTTGATACTTATTTTAATGTGTTTGAACGTATTGCTGCTTCATTGCGCTGGCCAAGAGAGGTCTGGCCTTTGTTGCTTCAATGCAAATTGACTGGTAAAGCCCAAGAGGTTTGTTCAACACTTTCCCTAGAAGATAGTTTACTGTATGATACTGTGAAGGCTGCCATCCTTTGTGCATATGAGCTTGTGCCCGAAGCTTATAGGCAGAGGTTTCGCAGTCACAAGAGAGCTGTCAACCAGACCTTTGTAGAGTTTGCTAGAGAGAAGGGAACTCTCTTTGATAAATGGTGTGCAGCAAGCAAGGCCTCAGATCTTAACTCTCTCAGAGAACTCATTCTATTAGAAGAGTTTAAGAATCGTTTGCCAGAGCGTATTGTAATTTACCTGAGTGAGCAGAAAGTGTCCACTCTGCAGCAAGCTGCTGTATTAGCTGATGAGTTTGCGCTAACCCATAAAACTGTGTTTGTAGATAGGCGTGACTCGTTTCTCCCCCATGATTTCTCTCAGAAACATTCTGTCCCCAACCATTCAGAATTCACACACCCCCGACCAAAAATGTCACCTCCACGCTCAAAAGAGGAGCGGACATGTTACTACTGTCATAAGCCTGGTCATGTTATTTCTGACTGTTTAACATTGAAACGTAAGCAGCAACCGTCCTCTCAGAACTTTAGACAACCCAAAGGGGTTGGTCTGATTAAAATGGCACCTGATTCCGATCAACAGATGCACAATGATCAGGATGTTCTCGATCCTTGTTTCAGGCCATTTACTTCCAAGGGTTTAGTTTCCTTGACAGGGGATCCAAAAGATCAGTGTACAGTTCAGATCTTACGAGATACTGGAGCCTCACAATCCTTTATCCTCTCTGATGTACTACCTCTGTGAGAAATCTTCCTGTGGTTCTAGTGTCCTAGTTCAAGGTATTGAGATGGGTTTCGTGCCAGCCCCGTTACACTGTATTCATGTACAATCTGATTTGGTCACTGGTTTCTTTAAAATAGGGGTGAGACCTTCCTTGCCAGTTAAAGGCATTTCCTTTATCATGGGAAATGATTTAGCTGGAGGACAGGTGAACGCTGTGCTGGAAGTGTTGGATCACCCAGACACAGATTATCTGCCTGATGACTTGTCACAGAACTTCCCTGAAGTTTTTTCTGCAAGTGTTGTCACTCGGGCGCAATTGAAAAAGAGAGGTGATGAAATTAATTTGTCTGACTCTGTTTTTGCTTCAGCCTTTGTCAGGGAGGAGTTGCTGGCTCCAACTTCTGATACCGCTGACAAACCACAGACTCATAGTAAGGTACCCCCACAGACAACTGTAACTAGTTCCGACGCATTGAAGTTACCCGTTACTCGTGAAATGCTAATTACTGCCCAGAAGGCTGACCCTTCTCTTGCAAAATGTTTCTCTTCTCTTGAAACAGAACAGAGGAGAGAATTGCATTCTTATTTTGTGGATGAAGGAGTTTTGATGCATACATGGAGGTCCCATGGTACTAGACTGGCAGAGCATGCACAATCGGAGATAGGGCTACCAGATCAGGTACCAGACTGGAGCACTGTTTATCAGATTGTTGTCCCTGCAGTTTATCGTCAGCATGTACTGTTCTTGGCCCATGACCACCCTTGGTCTGGACACTTGGGAGTCACTAAAACATACAACAGAATACTTCAACATTTCTTTTGGCCCGGTTTGAAGTCCGATGTAGCACAGTACCGTCGTACCTGTAGTACTTGTCAGATCACCGGAAAGCCAAACCAGGTAATTCCACCTGCTCCCCTCTGTCCTATACCAGCGGTCGGTGAACCATTTGAACATGTCATAGTTGACTGTGTTGGTCCGTTGCCAAAGACCAAAGCCGGCAATCGGTTTTTGTTGACAATAATGTGTACCGCCACCCGTTTCCCTGAGGCTATCCCTCTTCGCAGAATTACAGCGCCTGTAATAATTAAGGCTTTGACGAAGTTCTTCTCCACGTTTGGACTGCCTAAGGTAGTACAAACGGACCAAGGCACCAACTTCCTGTCTAGGTTATTTGAGCAAGTGTTACAGTCCCTGGGTATCCGACATATAGTGTCCAGTGCCTACCACCCTGAAACTCAGGGGGCTCTAGAACGTTGGCATCAGACCTTAAAGTCCATGCTGCGTAAATATTGCTTAGACACAGAGAAAGATTGGGATGAGGGTGTCCCCCTTGTTCTATTTGCTGCGCGAGAGACCATACAGGAGTCTCTTGGTTTCAGTCCTGCTGAGCTCGTTTTCGGGCACACTGTTAGAGGGCCTCTGAAAGTTCTTAAAGAACGGTTCATGTCAAAGGGTGCCAGCACACCCACTAATGTTCTAGATTTTGTTAGCCAGTTTCGAGAGCGACTGCATCAGGCGTGCTCTCTCGCAAAAGAAGCGCTCTCTTCTTCCCAGAGAACTATGAAACGGCACTATGACGAGAAAGCTGTTTCTCGATCTTTCCAGCCAGGTGATAAGGTTCTAGTCCTGTTACCTATCCTTGGTTCTGCTCTTTCCGCTCGTTTTTCCGGACCGTATGCAATAGACAAGAAGATAAGTGATACAGACTATGTGGTTCGCACCCCTGATCGTAAACGTCACTCTCGTGTTTGCCACATCAATATGCTTAAACCATATTTTTCCAGAGATGGTGTGCAGGTGAAGACCTCAGACCAGACAGCCGGACTGGCCGTCTCTGCTGTTGCCTCAACTCCAATAGTTCCGGACTCTCCTGACGTTAGTGGTGAGGATGTAGATGGCTTGGAGTTGCGCAATGCAGCCCATCAGGGTGCTAGATTGTCCAACACTGAGATGTTAAGGAACCTGCCCACTCACTTAGCACACTTACCTGAGGAGCAGCGAGAGGACATCACAAATTTGATTCGGGCCTACATGGCTCTGTTTGGTGATGTTCCCTCCTGTACTTCTGTATTGGCCCATGATATTAATGTTAACAATGCTGTGCCTATCAAGCAACATGCATACCGTGTTAACATCACCAAGAGGGCCATGATGCAACAGGAGGTTGACTATTTGTTAAAACATGGTTTAGCCAAGCCAAGTTGCAGTCCCTGGAGTTCACCTTGCTTGTTAGCTCCTAAATCGGATGGAACTCCTAGATTTTGTACTGATTTCCGAAAGGTAAATGCTGTCACCGTGCCCGATTCCTTCCCACTGCCCCGCATGGAAGATTGTATTGACAACCTTGGATCTGCCACCTATGTTAGCAAACTAGATTTGTTAAAGGGTTACTGGCAGGTCCCTTTGACCCCCCCTGCCTCGGAAATCTCGGCGTTTGTTACTCCTGACAATTTTTTGCAATATACTGTAATGCCTTTTGGAATGCGTAATGCCCCGGCCACTTTCCAGCGACTGGTGACCCTAGTCCTGGCTGGTGTTCCAAATTGTAATGCCTATCTCGATGACCTGGTTGTCTATTCGACCAACTGGCGTGACCACATGACAACCTTACAAACTGTCTTTGACCGCTTAGCTGGAGCCTCCCTGACCCTTAACCTTGCCAAGTGTGAGTTCGGCAAGGCTACGGTTACCTATCTTGGTAAGCAGGTAGGACAAGGCCAAGTGCGTCCGGTGGATGCAAAAATATCTGCAATCACAACTTTTCCAGTGCCTACTACTAGGCGGGAATTGCGTAGATTCCTTGGGATGGCTGGGTATTACCGTGGTTTTTGCCGAAACTTTTCTTCTGTCGTCACTTCTCTCACTAGCCTGTGTAGCCCGTCCAAACCATTCATTTGGACAGCTGATTGTCAAAATGCATTTGATAGTGTTAAAGCTCTCTTATGCAGTTCCCCTGTTCTCTCTGCTCCAGATTTCTCCCTGCCGTTCCAGCTGGAGGTGGATGCCAGCGGGGTGGGAGCTGGAGGAGTGTTATTACAGGAAGATCACGATGGTGTCAGTCACCCGGTTTGTTATTTTTCCCGGAAATTTAACAAACATCAACTAAACTATTCCACTATTGAAAAGGAGACTTTGGCTATGTTGTATGCGTTGCAACATTTTGAGGTGTATGTCGGTTCGAGCGTATTACCAGTGGTAGTATACACCGACCACAACCCATTGGTTTTTCTGTCGCGGATGTACAACCACAATCAGCGCCTCATGCGTTGGGCGCTCATAGTGCAAAATTATAACCTCAGCATAAAGCATAAGAAGGGGTCTGAGAATGTGTTGGCGGATGCTCTATCTCGGAGTTAAATCTCTGTTGCTGTCGACTCGTTGTCTGTTGCTGTCGACTCGTTCTACTGTATATTGCTGTCGACTTGTTCTATTTTGCTGTCTACTCGGTCTATGTTGCTGTGGACTCGTTTTATGTTGCTGTCGACTCAGTCTCTCTTGCCGTCAACTCGTTCTGTCATTGTTGACCCGAGTGGTTGTTGTACCAACTGCTAGTTTTTTTTATAGCTCTTTGTTTTGGAGTACATGTTATCTCAGAGATGTTATCTCGTTGTTAAAAAAAACAAAAAAAAAACATGTTTTTGTCTTATGTATGGGGGTGTTACATCCCAATGTATATATTCCCCAGTGTGTGTCTCCATGTGTGTGTGTTCTCCATTTTGTTTCCTCCCTCCAGCCATTGTTCCCTTCACCATTGGTCCCTGCCAGGCCTGCCCTTCCATTATAGCAACACAGCACCGATTGGTGGATGGTTTTCCAGACTCCAACACTCAATCAACACCACCCAATCATGGATCACCCCACACCTGTTAAAACATGGCTTCTCACTTCAGTCTTTCTCTCTCTCTGGCATGAGGCTAGGCCTAGTGTGATTTTGTAACCTGTAACTTTGACAATATTGCATTTCGTTTATTGGCCTTTGGTGCTTAGTGGAAATTTCCTTGTGTGTGTATGGCCACAGAGAGAGCATTGTTAGTTATAGTTTGTTTTTGTATATATTCTGAATTTGTTTTCTGTATCATTAATGTGTTTTTCTCTCTTTCTCAGGAAGCACAGATGGGGTGAGCTGCCATTTCCTTTGGATATTGTTTTCTCCTGTTTTGGTTAGGTAAGAGTAGTTTAGGTAATGTAATCTCTTTTACCATAGATTAGATTTGGGTTTATTTGGAGTATAGTGGTGTTTGTTTGTTGTTTTGGCCTGGGCTCACCCCTGAGCTACATGTGCTTCCTTTGCATCTTTCAATAAATATCATTGTTGTTTACAAACGTGGTCCATCTTTTCTGTCAACCAACTGTTATGTTACAGCCCTTTACCCTTAGACTCACAGGGGTCGTAACACGCAGGGAGGCAGGGAAGGAGACCCTGTGGAGCCCACGTGGTTAGCAAGAATAGAAGCGACCATGCTGGCTGGACAGGAGCTACAAGCTAAGGCTAACCGAGAGCTACAAGCTAACGTGCAGGCTAATGCAAAGGCTATTCAAGCTATACAAGATAGCATACAAATTAGCGCACAAGCTAACACGAGGAACGTGCAGGCTAGCGCGCTGGCTAGCCAACAGGAGCTACAAACTAGCATACAAGCTAGCACAATGGCTAACCAGACAAGCACGCAGAATATCCAAGACAGCATTGATGGACTGAGGGAAGAGTTGAAGAGGGGACAGGACGAGCTCAGAGGGGAAATGGATAAAGGACTCGAGGCAATGAACGGAAAAATACAAGAGCAAGAGAAAGACATAAAGATGTTGGAAGAAAGGACGGCCAATACGGAAGAATGGAATACAGAAATGCATGATATTCTAAAAGGGACGCTCGAACAACAGAACATGCTGAGAGGAAAGCTAATGGACTTGGAGGGGAGGTCGAGGAGAAACAACATACGAATATGGGGTCTGAAAGAGGGGATGGAAGGAGATTCGATGGTCAAATATGTGGACAGCCTAATTCAAAGAGAATAAAAAATGACAGCCCTCGACAAGACAGGGATTCAGAGAGCGCACAGGACTCTGGCGCCGAAGCCGCGGGAGGACAAACCACAGAGAGCAGTTATAGTAAACTTCTTGGAATTCGAGGTGAAAGAGAACATTCTTAGAGCAGCCTGGCAGAAGAAGGTGGAGGTGGGGGGACAGAGAGTAACTTTTGACCATGATTATGCAACGGAGGTGGCAGTAAAGCTTCGGAGCTATGTTCAGATTAAAAAATCTCTGAAGGAAGGCGGAATCAGATTTCAATCACCAATGACCACGCTGAAGGTTCATTGGAAGGAAGGCGCAAAGGTGTACGGCGACGTGCGGGAGGCGGCGAGGGATATGAACCAGAGAGGATGGAAGGTGCCGGGAGGAGGAGACGAGAGACCTACGCTGCTGCAGAGGTTGGAGAAGGCGAGGAGATGGACCAGGGTCGGCGGGGGACGAGGAGGAGACGAGGAGAACGGGAAGGTGAAGGGGATCTGAATCGATTCAAAGCAGATCAACTGAGAAGAAGGACGCAAGGACACGGAGAAAGGGGGCGGAGAGGAGACGAGACGGTGATCAAAGGGAGGATGAGTACAATGCACACACACAAAATAGATAGTGAGAAGATAGTAAAGTACATACAAGATAATTAAAGTTAGACCAAAATTTAGAAAGGAAGGCATAGAGATTCGAAGCACATTGGACTGATATACGTATGACGCACATAATGCAAGAGAGTGAAAACATGAAAGAGACTTGTTAGGCAGGAAGAAGATGACAAAATACATGGGGGATAATTAAACCGAAAGTGATTAAAAAAAGGGATATATGGAGACGGACATTAAAGGGACTCAGGAAAACACATGTCGCATAACAGTTAGACGGGAACATGAAAGTGACTAAAGCAGAGCTTTTTGACCGGGAGCTCAGTTAGGCCACACACAGAGCTGGACATATATAGTGCGCTCAATGTAGCCACTAGGGGGGGCCCTCTCACTAGGAGAGCCACTACTCCCCACCCACCAGCGGGGAAAAGAGGGGAACGAATAGGACACTCAAATGCCATGGAAGTTCAAAGAGTGAATTTTGATGTTGATGTTTATTATGTAAATATGTATGTAAGTCAGAAGGAGATAGCAGAGGCTACAACCACAAATATTATTTTATGTGACATGGGTAGAACGGGAGAACAATTGGAAAAGAAATATGACACAAGTTAAGGGTGTAAAGATGATGTCGTTAAATGTGAATGGTATGAATAACCCGATAAAGAGGAGTAAGGTGATGACGAAACTTAAAAAAGAAGAGGCGCAGGTCATTTTCTTGCAAGAAACGCATCTTATATCACAAGAACATGAAAAGCTGAAGAGATTCGGGTATGAAAATCTGTTCTATAGTTCTTTTAAACAGAACCTTAGAAGAGGAGTAGCTATACTAATTAAGAGCACAGTGCAATTTTAGATGATCAAGGAAATAAGGGACAAGGAGGGAAGGTATGTGTTGGTCAAGGGGAAAATGGAAGGTCAAATGGTAACACTAATAAATGTATATGCTCCACCGGACAGTGAGAAATATCTATTTGAAACGATCTTTGATATTATAGCGTTGGAAGGGGAGGGGGTCCTGATCTGTACAGGTGATTTCAATGTGGTACTGAATTATGACATAGACACGACTAGCACAAAGAAATGGAGGACAAACATTAGCAAATATATGAATATACATATGGCAGAATTAGGAATCATAGACATAGAGAGCAATGAACACGCTAGATAGAGAATATACGCACTATTCACACCCGCACACAACATATTCAAGGATAGACTATTTTCTCATGACAACAGGGGACAGATATCGGGTGGAAGAATGCAGGATAGGAGTGACGAATATTTCAGATCATAGCGCTCGCCACGAATGACGGAGACGCTGGGCTTGCCTGTTCGAGCCCAGCGCTCCACATTGCTTTCAGTTTAGCTGGTCGTTCATACTAATACACATTGGCCGTATTAGGGGGTGGGAAACTGATGGGTGGGGATCGGGCGTTGTGTACAGCGACTCCTACAGGTCGGTTGGTGCGCCTGCGCAGTAGAATCAGGAAGTGTCGGGGGCAGCGTGAGCCTCCCACGCGTTACTCCTCGCCACTGAGAGATCGAGCTGCGCAGGTGAAAAGATGTGACTGCTGTTACCTCAAGTACCGGAGGGGACTTGTGCTATGTATGACTTAGTCCACATTGCAGCCGGCTTGTGGGAGGCAAGAAACAGCGTTCGTGACAGGGGAGGGTTGAATTGGATGATACAAAATTGGGATGGGAGAAAAATATAGAAAAATGGGAGAAAAAGTGGATCAAAAAAAAAAGTAGACGGAGTAATACAGTTTGGAGACTGAATGTAGGACTATTGAACAACAAAGGTTTGGTTAACCAGGTGAAGGAAGACATAATTAGATATAGAGAAGAGAACGATAATGGGGAGGTAGATCCAAACATTTTATGAGATGCACTAAAGGTAGTAATAAGGGGAAAATTGATAGCAAAGACGGCATTACTCAAGAAGGCTAGAATAGGGACATACCAGAACTTGATAAAGAAGCTGAAAGAATTAGAGAAAGAACACCAAAGCTCAAAGAACCAGAAGACACTTAGGCTACGTTTAGACGGAGAGAGTCTGAACAGAAACCGCAAAAGTCGTCTTACGGTTTCACTTAAAATTTTGCGTTTAGACTATCGTTTTGGGATGGAATTCTCCGTGCAGACGAGGCTGTAACGACTCCAGACGACTGAGCCCCGCTGTCACACGATTGGCGCATATGTCACATGACGTGCTGTGAAGACCCGCCCTACTCTGCCTCTGATTTGCAGACTGTGGGTGGGGAATGTGATTGGACCAAAGCAGAGTCACTCACAGACAGTGGGTCCAGTATCGCCGCGGGACAGATTCTTGTGTATTTAAAAGTACTGCCAATTTAGCCTTCAGGTGATCGCCATGGATAGAATCAGACATGCTTTGTTTGCGCTTCTAGGCTACTGACGCATGCCTGTGATGTAAGCAGTACACGCGACGAGAGCCTTGACAACCCTTTCGTCATCGTTTTATGCGGTTTGACAGTTTAGATGAGAGCGCAAATGTTTATCGTTTCTAGGAATTCCACCCTGGAAGGTAGTCTCACTTTTTTGCGGTTTCACCCCGTAAAAACGCTGTTTCCGTATAAACGAAAGGCACATCCGAAAAAATATTTTTGCGGATTCACCTGCTAGCGTTTCCGTCTAAACGGGGCCTTAGGTCGCTTTCACATATAGTTTTGGTGGACTCTGTGCGGTTCTGGTGGTGAAGTTGCAACATTGTTGCATTCTTCATTTGGTTCGCCTGCGTTCACATAGCAATCTGTCAGGCGCACCGAACTATCTGAGGCCCCGTTTAGACGGAAACGCTAGCAGGTGAATCCGCAAAAATATTTTTTCGGATGTGCCTTTCGTTTATACGGAAACTGCGTTTTTACGGGGTGAACCCGCAAAAAAGTGAGACTACCTTCCAGGGTGGAATTCCTAGAAACGATAAACCTTTGCGCTCTCATCTAAACTGTCAAACCGCATAAAACGATGACGAAAGGGTTGTCAAGGCTCTCGTCGCGTGTACTGCTTACATCACAGGCATGCGTCAGTAGCCTAGAAGCGTAAACAAAGCATGTCTGATTCTATCCATGGCGATCACCTGAAGGCTACATTGGCAGTACTTTTAAATACACAAGAATCTGTCCCGCGGCGTGACTGGACCCACTGTCTGTGAGTGACTCTGCTTTGGTCCAATCACATTCCCCACCCACAGTCTGCGAATCAGAGGCAGAGTAGGGCGGGTCTTCACAGCACGTCATGTGACATATGCGCCAATCGTGTGACAGCGGGGCTCAGTCGTCTGGAGTCGTTACAGCCTCGTCTGCACGGAGAATTCCATCCCAAAACGATGGTCTAAACGCAAAATTAAAAGTGAAACCGTAAGACGACTTTTGCGGTTTCTATTCAGACTCTCTCCGTCTAAACATAGCCTGAACAATGTCACGCGGTCGAAAAGGGCGCTCGTCTATTGGACAGTGGAAATGTGTGTGGCTGCGAGCCCGTGTGTGCGTGCGCGCGTGTGTGTGTCTGTGTGTGGACTGCGAGCCCTCCAGATCAGCGGAGGCGAGTTGTTCTATTGAAGCCGATTACCACCATCCTCTCACTAAACAACTTGTACACCACGTTGTTATATATATATATAATAATAACAATATAATAAGCAGCGTTTTTTCTTCCTTCTTCCCAAGATGCACAGTTAGATATATAGATATATAGATAGATAGAGAGATAGATGCAGTGTGTTTGTTTTGCATTGAATGCAGGTAATAATAAGCACTTCCTATATTTGGTTCGTGTTTGGTCCGATGAAGCGAACCGAGACCTACGTTTTCAGGCGGACCAGAGTTCGCCTGTTTGGTCCGCGAACCGAGTTCGACGCGCATTCACACAAACCCGAAAAACCGGACTATCGAATTCTGGTCCGATAATCCGGACCAAACAGCCCCTGTGTGAAAGCGACCTTAGAGAGGTTAAGGAAGTTAGAGGACAGATAAACAGGGAGCTGCTGTCAGAAATAGAAAAGAAAGCTAGATACATGAAACAGACATACTATGAAGGGGGACCGAGGGCGACCAGACTGTTAGCTAGACGAATTAGGACACAACAAAAAATAAACACAATACACACAATAAGGGACACAAACACAAACAAAATACTGAGAGAACCAGCGGAAATAGAGAAGGCATTTGAAGAATATTATAGGAAACTATACACACAACCGATAGCGGCAGGGGAGGAGGAGATAGAAACATTTTTAGAAAAATTGGATTTAACATCAATAGGGAAGGAACAGAATGAAATATTAAATGCAGAAATCACAGAACAAGAAGTGGGGAATGCGATCAGTAGGGCAATGAGTAGTAAGTCACCGGGTAGCGACGGATTCCCCTCGGAATTCTACAAAACATTTAGGCAGGAACTGAGCCCCATGTTAGAAGCAGCATTCAGACACACAATGGAAAAAGGCACAATGCCACCTTCATGGAAAGAGGCCATAATTACTACAATTCCAAAAGAAGGGAAAGATAGAGAACTGTGTAGTAGTTTCAGACCTGTGTCCATACTTAATGTAGATTACAAGATGTATACATCAATAATATCCAAAAGATTTGAGACATTTATGATATATTTATATATAATAGACGAAGACCAGACTGGATTCATTAAAGGAAGGCAGACACAGGATAACATAAGGAAGACAGTGCAGATAGTAGAGGAGATACAAAAGGAAGGAGGAAGTGCAGTATTAGTTAGCCTAGATGCAGAAAAAGCCTTCGACAGTGTAAGCTGGCTATTTCTATATAAAGTATTGGAGAGATTTGGATTAGACAAAAACGCTATGAAAACAATTAGGGCATTATATAAAGAACTGATATGATATCAGCACTATATCAGGCAATAATGGACAGTAAGGGAAATACAACATTGTATGTAAAAGAAAAGTGGGAAAGAGAGTTGGAAATAGAGATAACAGAGGAGGAATGGTATGACACATGTAAGACACAACAAACAACCACAGGATCAAGGATATGGAGGGAGTTTGGGTGGAAAAATATAATTAGATACTTTATAACACCAGAAATACAGGGCAATTACACACCAGCAAAGAAAACAGTGTGTTTGGACAGGAAGGGGCGAACCATACACACATATTCTGGGGATGTCAGAAGATAAGGCACTACTGGGAAGAGATAGGAGGGATAATAAATGAAATAATAGGATACGAAATACCCCCAGGGAGGCCAAGTGTTGTATTTGGGGAATCTGTCACAGGAAGGAATCCAAGGGGAAGACAAATATTTGATTAAGATATTGATAGTGGCAGCCAAGAAAGCTTTAACTAAACTGTGGTATAAGGTAGAAGTGCCGACAAAGGATCAATGGATAGAGTTGGTAGAGGGGATACAGGAAATGGAGAGAATCACACATCTGCTGAGGCTGCAAGAAGAAAAGTTTGAATGGAAATGGGGAAAATGGGAAGAATACAGGAGGGGAAGTAACAACATCACAGAGGTTTGAAAAGGATACAAGGACATGAATAAAAATGTAAATAAATAATGCAAATGTAGAATGGACCGAAGGACCCATGTCACACTTTTTCTTTACTCATTTTTTGTCTATTTGTTTTAATTTATGTAATGTGTATTGTCTATGAATGTTGTCTATGTATGTTGTTGAAAAAATGAAAATAAAAATTTAAGTTTAAAAAAAAAAAAAGACTGTCGCCTCACAGCAAGAAGGTCCAGGGTTCGATTCCCGCTTGGGGACCAGGTTTCCGCGATGCCAGGTACCCAGGTGGGGGATCTCCCAGGCCTTTCTGTGTGGAGTTTGCATGTTCTCCCCGTGCTCGCAAGGGTTTCCCCCCAGATAAGATAAACCCAATGGAAAAACATGCACACAACAGATCGCTGACGCTGTCGCGTCCTTGACGAAGACGGGCAGAAGCACTTGGATTGGTCCCCGGGCGCGGTACCTCGCCGACGCCCTGTCTGCTCCCGGCTGCCCTTGGGGGAAGGACGATGGGATGGGTTAAGTGCAGAGACTCTATCGCATCGGCGACTGAGAAAAAAGACAATGCGTGTGTGTGTATGTATTCCAGTGTGTGTGTGCCGCTCCCATTGCATGTACCAGTTTGTTGCATGCCGAATAAAGACCTCTAAAGAGGTCCTGCATTATTATTATTTATTTAGTAGCCTCTAGTGTCTGGAGGACAAGCAATGGTTTCTTAAAAACTGTTTCTTTATATGGTTTCTAACGAGCTTGTACTGCGTCCTTGTAATGGCACTATTTGAATTGTAAACGCAAACAGTAAGCGCTGAACCATCAACTGCAGAACAGCTCCGTCTTCCTCTTGATAGTTGGGGACTTGCTGTCTAAGGTCGCTTTCACACAGGGGCTGTTTGGTCCGGACTTTCGGACCAGAATTCGATAGTCCGGTTTTTCGGGTCTGTGTGAATGCGCGTCGAACTCGGTCCGCGGACCAAGCAGGCGAACTCTAGTCCGCCTGAAAACGTAGGTCTCGGTTCGGCTTCATCGAACCAAACGCGAACCAAATATAGGAAGTGATTATTATTACCACTGCTCGCAGCACTCACTGCAAAACAAGCACACTGCATCTAATCTCTCTATCTATCTATCTATCTATCTATCTATCTATCTATCTATCTATCTATCTATCTATCTATCTATCTATCTGTGCATCTTGGGAAGAAGGAAGAAAAAACGCGGTTTATTATTATTACCGAGGCGCGCGGCTTATTATATTATTAATAAAACAGCTACTTGTGGGCACTCATAAAAACACAGTGGTCTACAAGTTGTTTAGCGAGAGGATGGTGGTAATGTGCTTCAATAGAACAATGGATCAATGCCATGTCAAAACTCGGCTCCGCTGATCTGGAGGGCTCCGCACTAGTCCACACACAGACACACACACACGCGCGCGCGCACACACAGGATCGCAGCCACACACACATTTCCACTGTCCAATAGACAAGCGCCCTTTTTGACCGCGTGACATTGTTCAGAAGGTCTCGGTCCGCCTGACAGATATCTGTGTGAACGCAAGCGAACCAAATGAAGAATGCAACAATGTTGCAACTTCACCCCCAGAACCGCACCGAGTCCACCAAAACTATATGTGAAAGCGACCTTAGGTGTGTCTTTTTACAAACACAGCTCTGATCCCCAAACAATCCCTATTACAGGAATTCTAACCACCAACTGACACACACAATATTATATCCACACGCCCACCGGTCCCAGGACACCAATAATCCACCGTATTAATCACTGACCTTAGCTTTAGTCCAGCAGCTACGGGACAGATATTAAGAACCCCTTTCGCCCATCAACGTACCATCTGTGTTTACCCTGTGGATTGCAATCGCTCTCCGTATTCCACAGGCATTATGTGCGATACGGAAAGGAGTGAGCTCTCACTTAACACCTTAAGTTTTGAGTGGCACATCCATTTAAAACACAACTTCCCAAGCAAACTGTACTAATAGAAATGTCGGGCCATGTTGAAAGGCAGCCTTTGGCTGTCACTAAACTTTCCGCACAAATGCTAAGAATCCAATAGCAATTAAAAGTTAATTATCTCAACAGCCTCAACATTTAATTTAACAGAGGGGACTGAGAATAAAAATCAATTGCTCTAGCCTATTGAGAGGTTTACAAAGATGGCTCCGGCTTCAACTCAGAGTAATTACCTCTTCATCGTCAAAGGTCTGAATCGCACTTTGAACGTCACAAAGGAAGTAACTGACTGTGCCCTCACCTCACATCCTCTCTCTCTCTCACCTATCAATTAATGCCCTCATCTCACCTCCTCTCACTCTCACCTATCAATTAGTGCCCTCATCTCACCTCCTCTCTCTCTCACCTATCAATTAGTGCCCTCAACTCACCTCCTCTCACTCTCACCTATCAATTAGTGCCCTCATCTCACCTCCTCTCACTCTCACCTATCAATTAGTGCCCTCATCTCACCTCATCTCACTCTCACCTATCAATTAGTGCCCTCATCTCACCTCCTCTCACTCTAACCTATCAATTAGTGCCCTCATCTCACCTCCTCTCACTCTCACCTATCAATTAGTGCCCTCATCTCACCTCCTCTCACTCTCACCTATCAATTAATGCCCTCACCTCACTCTCACCTATCAATTAGTGCCCTCACCTCACTCTCTCACCTATCAATTAGTGCCCTCACCTCACTCTCTAACCTATCAATTAGTGCCCTCATCTCACCTCCTCTCACTCTCACCTATCAATTAGTGCCCTCATCTCACCTCCTCTCACTCTCACCTATCAATTAATGCCCTCACCTCACTCTCACCTATCAATTAGTGCCCTCACCTCACTCTCTCACCTATCAATTAGTGCCCTCACCTCACTCTCTCACCTATCAATTAGTGCCCTCACCTCACTCTCTCACCTATAAATTAGTGCCCTCACCTCAACTCCTCTCACTCTCTCACCTATCAATTAGTGCCCTCACCCCACTCTCTCACCTATCAATTAGTGCCCTCATCTCACTCTCACCTATCAATTAGTGCCCTCACCTATCAATTAGTGCCCTCACCTCATTTCACCTATCAATTAGTGCCCTCACCTATCAATTAGTGCCCTCACCCTCTTTCACCTATCAATTAGTGCCCTCACCTCACCTCCTCTCTCACTCTCACCTATCAATTAGTGCCCTCACCTCACCTCCTCTCACTCTCAGCTATCAATTAGTGCCCTCACATCACTCTCTCACCTATCAATTAGTGCCCTCACCCCACTCTCTCACCAACAATGAGTGCCCTCACATCACTCTCTCACCTATCAATTAGTGCCCTCATCTCACCTCATCTCACTTTCACCTATCAATTAGTGCCCTCACCTCACTCTCTCACCTATCAATTAGTGCCCTCACCTCACTCCCTCACCTATCAATTAGTGCCCTCACCTCACTCCCTCACCTATCAATTAGTGCCCTCACCCCACTCTCTCACCTATCAATTAGTGCCCTCACCTCACTCTCACCAATCAATTAGTGCCCTCACCTCATCTCACTCTCACCCATCAATTAGTGCCCTCACCTCATCTCACTCTCTCACCTATCAATTAGTGCCCTCACCTCATCTCACTCTCTCACCTATCAATTAGTGCCCTCACCTAATCTCACTCTCTCACCTATCAATTAGTGCCCTGACCTCATCTCACTCTCCTACCTATCAATAAGTGCCCTCACCTTCTCTCACCCATCAGTTAGTGCCCTCACCTCATCTCACTCTCTCACCTATCAATTAGTGCCCTCACCTCATCTCACTCTCCTACCTATCAATAAGTGCCCTCACCTTCTCTCACCTATCAGTTAGTGCCCTCACCTCCTCGCACCTATCAATTAGTGCCCAGTTAGTACTCTCCTCTTCCTTCCATCATCTCTCTCCTTAATCCACTGGTGTCTGGCAGATGGGTGGGAGCAGCCGACCGGGAGACAGACACAATATTTCCTCCAGGATATGGGGGGGGGGGGTACCCGCCTCCGAGCAGACGGCGTTAGCACTGACAACAACTTACTTCGGGAGGAAATAGCCATTTCAGAGGTTGGATAGGTCAGGGATGATCAGTGCGTGATGGATTCTTCCAACCCCGAGGAGACTGATGATATAATTTGAAAAGGATCTCTCAGTCCATCTGTGTTCCAAAAGAATCTCAGAGGTTGGCCTGCGACGGCTGAAATCGATCTTTGTTGACTTTCCCCTGGCATCGCCAAGCAGCGCTTTATATCTAGTCATAGCTTTCGCCATGAGACTAAAAGCCAAAACCGCGCACAACTTTACTCTTAAGAAGGGCTTTTCTATTTTCACGTCCAGCTGTCTTTTATTTGCTATAAGCATCACCACACTGAGCCTGTTGGGAGTGCACTTCCCTTGGCTCGCCTTTGATTGTGAGATCAACAATGATGGGGGTGTAAAGTGGATTCAGACCAGCGAAGCGGCCCAACAGAACAAGTCCAGGGCCGCATGACGTGGCCCACCATCATTGTTCCAGCGCTGTGGGGAAATGTAATGTAGGGTCCACTGAGCCAAGGCCAAAAAACTGAACAATAATAGGAAATATTGCTGATATAAGCAAGGCTATGGCTGGATGACACACCCAAGGGTGGCAGCACGGGGCTTCCTCGGCCAGGACAAGACAAGAAGTGCTGAATGATGAGGGGGGAAAAACCCCAGAAATAAAGTCTGTCCAGCTTAGCAGAGCCAACATTTGGATCAGCGTAGGACGCCAGCTGGGCCGCGGACCAGAACATAGGAAGACAGGCCAGGACATCCCAACACTTCTGCAACCGCAGATAGTGGCAGTAATGGATGACATCACCTTTGGAGTGTAAAGGGCTGTAATGGGAGTGGTGTTCAGGCCCTGTGTCCGTGGGATCATTACCTTTTTTATTTTTATTTTTTGAACACCTTTTGGGTAATAGTACAATGGGACATATTCGTATAATAGCCTGGGGAACTCCAGGGGTGTGACTACAGCGATTATGGCCACAAACACAGTTTTACATATTTTAAGGGGACATATTATGCTTTGGGGGGGTTTTCCTTTCCTTTAATGTGTTACATAAATGGTTTCACTGGAATTCTGGTGCTAGGGAACAATTTGGACCCAAGTGTATTTCCTGTCAACTATTGCATTAGCAAACATTGCAACATAAAATGTACTTTGGTTCTTTCAGAATGTTATTGTTGTCACTTTAAAACACTGTATACATATATATATTAAGGCTGTCAAAGTCAACGCGGTATTAACGCACAATTCTATTAACGCCACTATTTTTTTAAACTCACGATTAACTTTTAAAAAAAATATATTTTTTTTTATTTTTTTTTAACTAGACTTCACTCGGGTGTATTATTGATACTCTCATTGATACTATGTTTGTTTCTGACTCAAAGTGTGTGTGTGTGTGTGTGTGTGTGTGTGTGTGTGTGTGTGTGTGTGTGTGTGTGTGTGTGTGT
Source organism: Notolepis coatsorum (assembly GCF_963971535.1). NCBI lineage: Eukaryota > Metazoa > Chordata > Actinopteri > Aulopiformes > Paralepididae > Notolepis > Notolepis coatsorum. Next base: position 113,598,630 of record NC_140173.1, on the reverse strand, counting down.
GTGTGTGTGTGTGTGTGTGTGTGTATGTGTGTGTATGTGTGTGTGTGTGTGTGTGTGTGTGTGTGTAAGAGATAGAGAGAGAGGGGGGGGGGGGTGAGAGAGATGAGGAAGGGGCAAGAGAGAAAGAGAGCTGGGAGAGTGTGTGTGTGTAAGAGAGAGAGAGGGGGGGCAGGGGTGTGAGTCCTTGTGTGGGTGAATGTAAGTTCCTAACGTTTTCTTTCCCATATTATTTCATGCACACTTTATTCATTGTTTTAAATTATTATTTTATTTTTATTTTTTACTCTGTTTTGAATTTGATGCAAATTTGCAATGCATGAGGGTCCATCCTTTTGTGTTAAATGGCTGCATAAAGCAAGCATTTGTTGACTCATGTTGATAAGAGTATTAAAACTTGGAACTTGAAAATTATCTATTTAACACTTTGGTTGCCTTGGGTTAAATTCATGATATACCATAGGTTGCCGGCTCTATTTGTCTATGGAGAAAGTCCCCTTCTTTGCAGGGCTATAACTTTTTAAATTCTATTGCTACATTGCCATTATTAGGGCCCATTCAAAGTCCTATATGTATTGTTCATTGTGTAGCAACGTTAAACTTTTTCATTCACATATTCATAGTAAAGTATGGTCTAATGTATAAGTATGTTTTCATCTCTTTCTGCAGCTTTCTCCAGAACGTGATATATAGCCCCAAATGCATTATATTGATGATGAAATACAGTTTGATGGCAATCAGCGCGATATAAAAAATTCCAACTAGACGTACTTCTAGAAGTTACTACACGTCATCTGATGTTGACCGGATGGGCGAGGGGGCGTTTATAATTCCGTGGGCAGCGTTATACCAATCATCTAATGTGGGTCAAATGTTGATAATAGCAGTTAGTATCGAAGACGGTAACGTTACACGCTGAAACTCACCCCAGTCTCCGCGCGCCGTTGGGCGATCATCGTAGAGTAGAAATCTTATCATTATGGGATATATTTTTACCCGGTCCATCTCCAGCTTGTATAATGGTATATACGTCCAAATCATGTTGTTTATCGAGTTATTGCCAATCGATCACTGTGTAGCGTGACGAGCCAGAGTCCCATGACCTATAGCGAGCGCCCGGAAGTACTACGGACGTCTAGCACAACCTCTATGGCACATACTGTTTGGCGATTGCGCCGATCGGCCACCAGATGGCGCTCCTGAACCGCCAGAGAGCTCAGTGGGTCCTGCTGGTGGATCTCAGGCCAGCGGAGGGGACATATGAATCAGATCGCAGATTTTTGAAATATTGATATAAGGACGCTGTACAGCGTCCTCCGGCAACTTGAGCATGGCCCGCAATGACGTCAAAAGACGTTTCATGGCAGTCAAAGTGTTAAGGTAGTTAATTTTGTTTTTTTTAATGAGATTAATTTGTGATTAATCGCGAGTTAACTATGGACAATCATGCGATTAATCAGATTAATATTTTTAGCGATTGACAGCACTAATATATATATAAAACTAAAAGAAGAATACCTTCAAAAGAAGGGACCGCACACTCCTCAGGACTGGTTTTGCTTTTGTAACCCTGGTAATATTAACTAACCCTGGTAATATTAACCCAGTGGTTATCCTGTTAATATAAACCAAGTTGTTGTCTTATATAAATATATGTTATTATTTTGTATTTTGTATATCTTATTTACCTCTGGGTAATATGTTCTACATATACCATTATTTCATGTATGGGTAATATGTAGAACTCCTGTCTATGTGAACTGGGAACTGTGGCTTGGCCAATCAGGAAAAAGGTCAGGGTTGATGGGACTGGGTTTAACCAGGTGTGGTGATTGAGCTCTCGAGCACCAGAAAGAGAGAGGGAGGGTGAGAAAAGCAGGTGGAAGAGTGTGCAAATGTTTGACACACCATTGCTAAGTTGTATCCAGTATAGTGTTATCAAGTGTTCTGGCCTAGGACACACGCTGAACATTATATGTGACGTCGGGGAATTGTGCATGTTAGATAGGCATGCCTAATCAATTGCTCCACATTGGACTGGGTGTTGAGGCTAGCTGGCTAAGCGAGGTAAACAGTAGCAGGCCCCGGATAGCTAACCCGGAAACCCACTACATTAGAGAACAGGATAAGCGGTCTGTGCTACCAGGGCCTGTACAGACTTCGAGAACAGGATAAGCGGTCTGTGCTACCAGGGCCTGTACAGACTTCGGGAACCAGATAGCAGTCTGTGCTACCAAGGCCTGTACAGACTTCCTCTGGCAGCGTGAGAGGCGCACCAGGCCTTCACATTGCATCGCACTCAATCTCCACTTTCTCCTTTCCCCCCACCTGAACACTGACTCCGGACCGTGAGTACTTTGGCTCGTTAGAGCTGAAGATTAAATGGGATTGTGAGTTTCCCATCAATCAGGCCTGCAACAGGGGTTTTTGTTTGTTTGTTTTTGTTTATAAGATGCCGGCTTAGGTATATTAGTATATTGTATTATTGTACAGGATATTTCATTTGTAATTAGCTGCATCATTAATGCCATTTTGGATATAGGTTTTCATTTATATTTCCTTTTTTGATATTGAGCACATGGTGCCTTTGAGTTTGAACCTGAGTACAGAGTAACAGCTGTTATTTTGTTTTCCTTTTTTGATATTGAGCACACGGTGCCTTTGAGAGACAATACTCTATTTATTAACTAACTAACATTTTCTTTATTCGGTAATGTGTATATATATACACACAGTGTATGTAATATATAACACTATATGTTCAATACAGATAATTTGTATATTTAAAGTTAAGTGTCTGGCTTGATAATTTCTATTTCAAATGTATTGATGTTATATCCCAAACAGATATTCGTATATTTGTATTATTAGATTAGTAAGAGCTAGGTGTTACGAACCTAGGGCCCTGCCCTCTAAGTCAACTGGGGTAAAATGGGCTACATAAATGGAGGTTCCAGTGAGAATCTGTTTGGGTTTATAACAGAATATAGGTTAGAAATCAAGCCAGTAGCACCATAAAAGGAATTGTTTAATTTACAAGGAAAAAATATATATATATTGTTTAATTTACAAAAAGAAAATATATATATTGTTTAATTTACAAAAAGAAAATATATATATTGTTTAATTTACAAAATAGAAATATATATATTGTTTAATTTGCAAAAAGAAAATATATATATTGTTTAATTTGCGGAAAGGAAATATATGTATTGTTTAATTTGCAAAAAGAAAATATATATATTGTTTAATTTGCAAAAAGAAATATATATATTGTTTAATTTGCAGAAAGAAAATATATATATTGTTTAATTTGCAGAAAGAAAATATATACATTGTTTAATTTACAAAAAGGAAATATATATATTGTTTAATTTGCAAAAAGAAAATATATATATTGTTTAATTTGCGGAAAGGAAATATATATATCGTTTAATTTGCAAAAAGAAATATATATTGTTTAATTTGCAAAAAGAAAATATATATATATTGTTTAATTTGCAGAAAGAAAATATATATATTGTTTAATTTGCAGAAAGAAAATATATATATATCGTTTAATTTGCGGAAAGAAAATATATATATTGTTTAATTTGCAGAAAGAAAATATATATATGGTTTAATTTGCAAAAAGAAAATATGTATATTGTTTAATTTGCAAAAAGAAAATATATATATTGTTTACGTTGCTAAGAGCAAAAAGAAAAAAAAATCTCTAAATGGATAAAATGGACACTCAAGCTGCGCTTGTGATGGAGCTTAAAGACTGGTGCCGTGGGGAGGGATTAAATGTGGCTCATACGCTTATGGTCCTCATTTCAGAAAATGTTGATGTCACCAACATAGAAAAGACCCTGGAGACAGTAAAATGTCTGGGGCGAGTGCGTGTCAGAGGCAGGTCGTTCAGTACACAGCGAAAAAAGTTTATGATCCTGTGTGAATGTCAGAAAAAGGTAACGGGTGAGAATGTTCCCCCTGAAGTTATGCCTACGGATGGTGGCCAGGCGTGGCCTATAATCATAGTAGGAGAGACCCCCTCAGCCCCTGTGGATGATGCTAAATTCTACGAGAAGTTAGCAGGACTACTGTTTGTTGAGGGGAAGACGGAGGAAGACCTCCAGAACATGTTTCAGAGAGCAGACTCTCCCGTTAGCCCAACCGAATCCATCCTGCGCGCACTTAGTGAATTGATGGACAAAGTAAAACCCCCCACTGAGCATAACAGCTATCGGCACCTACGTCTGTTTTCTGGGACCTTGCCCACTCCATCAGGTGAAGAACAGTTTGAACACTGGTTAGAGCAAGCACGACTCATGGTAGAAGAAAGTGATGGCTCTGATAAAGAGAAGAAGCGGAGGCTGATGGAAAATCTCAAAGGCTCTGCACTAGAAATAGTGAAATCTGCATGAGCCAGCAACCCTGATGTTAGTCCTGGAGAATGCCTGGAAGCCCTGGAACATGTGTTTGGAACTGTGCAGTCTGGAGAAGACTTGTACATCTCGTTCCGAATGATGCAGCAGCAGCCAGGTGAGAAACTCTCTGACTTTCTGAGGCGTCTGGAGCAGTCACTAGACAAAGTGAGCCAGCGAGGTGGTATTCTACCAACAAATGTGGACAGAGCACGGATAGAGCAGTTGTTGCAAGGTGCAGTGGCCTCCGATCTAATGCTCGTTAATCTCCGCCTAAGAGAGAGGAAAGCAGCACCGCCTACCTTTCTTCAGCTATTGAAGGATATACGCTCAGAGGAAGAGTATGAGGCCTCAAGGAAGAAACTCTTCCCCGCTGTGCAGTGTGTTCCGGTGATGACAGAAATTGACGGAAAACAGGCTGAAATCCAGAGCCTGAAAGCCGAAGTAAAGGAGCTAAAGTCCTTAGTTGCTGCAGTGGCGACTAGGCCAGACCGAGGCAGGCAAGATACTGGGGAGAACATGGCTCTCAATGTAGCCACACCCAGTGAGCTTCGTCCTGACTCCGAGTTAGCGGCGTTGAGGAAACAGATGAAGAGACTCCAAAACAAAGTCGACCAAAGAGTGACTCCCAGAGAAACTGCAGCTGCAGTCTCGACGTTGGACGTGTCAAGACCTGTCTCCAGCTATCCCCGAAGATCGCCAAAGGGTGCAGAGGAGAAATTCTGCTACCGGTGTGGCGAGGGTGGTCATTTTGCAGGGAAGTGTCAAAACCCTGAGAACCAGGCTAAGGTTATCAAGAGACTAATTCATGCCCTGAGAGTAGCAAAAGACCAGCAGCAGACAGGTAGTGTCACCCATGGTAACAAGAACTGTGAAGTGAAAAAGAGTGCAGTTACCTTACAGAGTCCATCTATCCCTGAGGGTTTGGTAGGGCCACCTAGCCTTGTACAGTTGAAGGTTAGTGGACAACCTTGTACCGCCCTGTTAGACAGCGGCTCCCAGGTGACTATAATTTTTGCACCCTGGTATCAGAAGTACTTACCGTAATTCCTCTAATAGTAACCCCGGCTTGTATTTGTTTCAACTGTAGCGGGTACCAGGCTTGTATTAGGAGGAGGCCTGTATAAGAGGGAGGCCTATATTTCAAATTTTCAAACGGATCATAATGAATAAATCAACATTTTCTGTCAGTTTGAACCCAGTAAAATGTACTGGGTTCATTTATTGAAACCAAGTACTGTATGAAATAGTAAACAGTACAATTACAGGTGGTCACTGGTCATTTCAACGTTTTCAAAGTGAAATCAAGTAACTACAGTAGCTCAGTATGCAGCTCAGTATATTAGTAACCCGGCTTGTATTAGGAGGCCGGCTTATAATTGCTTAGCTCAAGAGCGCACCCGGCCATTAATAGAGACCCGGCTTGTATTTGAGACCCGGTTACTATTAGAGGAATTACGGTATCTCATGTCCCAATTCAGCCTGTCTCTGGGCTAGCCCTCTGGGGTCTAAGTGAATCCAATATGAGTTACCCCTACCTTGGCTATGTAGTCGTAGATGTAGAGTATCCAGCAGAGGTGGTAGGTACCAGTCAGACTATGACGGTCCTTGCACTCATCTGCCCGAGCCCTAAGACTACAGACCAGACATCTGTCATTGTAGGGACCAATGCTAGTCATGTAAGACGATTAGTGAAGCAGTGCAGATACGGTGGGATTGATGTGACTTCGACCTTAGGCGTCCAAGCTTGTGCTGTAGGAGACCAGGCTACTTTGAAGCGCTCAGATGAGATGGTGGAGGGAGAAGATAGAGTAGGCTCAGTGAGGTGGAAAGGACCAGGTCCGTTGACTCTACCCCCTGGTGGTGATGTGCAGGCTGTGTGCAAAGTTGAGCTAACACAGGCAGTAGGCCAGGAGATCCTAATGCTAGACGCCTCACCAATAGCCCCTCTCCCTGCTGGTGTGTCACTGCAGCCCATGGTAGTGTGTAGCCAGGCCATGGACATCAACAGTTTCAGAGTCCTACTAAAAAATTACTCTGAGAGAAACAAGCATAGCAGTGGGAATGGTGATTGGGTATCTGCACCTGGTGGATTCAGTCACCGTCATCCCGCCCAAAGAGACAACCTCATCAGAGTTTGATGAGAGCAGAATCAACTTCGGAGACTCGCCTATCTCAGAAGAGTGGAAATCCCGTCTTCGCCAAAAACTGTCGCAAAGATCTCATGTCTTCTCCATGGAAGAGTGGGATGTCGGACTAGCTAAAGGGGTAGAACACCAGATCAGTCTCTCTGATCCTCGCCCATTCCGTGAGCGTTCACGACGACTGGCACCTGCAGACATTGAGGACGTGCGAAAGCACCTACAAGAGCTCCTGCAAGCCGGGATCATAAGAGTCTCGGAGCCCCTATGCCTCACCAATCGTGGTTGTGAGGAAGAAAAATGGAACAGTCAGGATGTGCATCGATTACAGGTTGCTCAACAGTCGTACCATCCCAGACCAATACACAACCCCTTGCATTGATGATGCGCTGAATGCCCTGACAGGAAGTCAATGGTTCTCCGTCCTCGATTTGCGAAGCGGCTATTACCAGATCGCCATGTCGGAGGAAGACAGAGAAGACGGCGTTCATCTGCCCATTAGGGTTCTACGAGTTTGAGAGGATGCCACAGGGCATAAGTGGAGCCCCAGCAACCTTTCAGCGCTTAATGGAGAGAGCAGTAGGTGACATGAACTTACTCCAGGTGTTGGTGTACCTTGACGACCTGATTGTCTTCGGGAGGTCTCTAGAGGAGCACGAAGAAAGGCTGCTCAAGGTCCTGGATCGCCTCGGAGAAGTCGGACTGAAACTCTCCATAGACAAGTGTCAAATCTGCCTGCCGAGAGTGAAATACCTGGGTCACATTGTGTCCGCAGAGGGTGTCGAACCTGACCCGGAAAAGATAGAAGTGGTTACCAACTGGACTCGCCCGAAGAACCTGAAGACCTTGCAATCCTTCTTAGGGTTCTGTGGTTACTATCGGCTTTTCATAGCCAATTACGCAGCCATTGTGCGACCACTGACGGAGCTGACAAAGGGTTATGCACCCACGCAGAAGAGCAGAAAGAACGCCCACGATAGGAGTAAGGCGTACATCAAAGAGTCAGAGCCGTTTGGAGAACGATGGGATCAGCCTTGCACAGATGCGTTTCACCAGATCATACACTATCTGACGCATGCACCCGTGTTGGCATTTGCAAACCCCCAAAAGCCTTACATCCTACATGTTGACGCTAGCTTGAAGGGACTTGGAGCAATGCTCTACCAAGAGTACACAGAGGGCCTGCGACCAGTGGCTTTCGCAAGCAGAAAACTGAGTGCATCTGAGCAGAACTATCCAATCCACCAGTTGGAGTTCTTGGCGCTAAAGTGGTCTGTAGTAGACAAATTGCATGATTATCTCTACGGAGCCAGATTCACAGTACGTACGGATAACAATCCCCTTACCTACGTGCTCACCACAGCAAAGCTCAGTGCAGTAGGGCATCGATGGCTGGCTGCCCTGTCCACCTATGAATTTGATGTACAGTACCGCCCGGGCCGACACCATATAGATGCAGACCTACTGTCCCGGATCATGCCTGAGGAAGAAACCCGTAATGAATGGGTGACTATCACAGACTGGAGTAAAGGCCATCGGCCAGCGAATCTCTATCCCTGAGACTCACAGCTGCCCACAGAGGTGTGTCGACCAGTTGGGAGCTTCCCCTCAGTGCATCCCAGACATCTATGCATTTCCAACCCATTTGGAATCCGAGTCGTTGAGACAGATGTCAAAGCAAGAGCTTAAGAGAGCTCAGGAAAAGGATGTCGACATAGGACGTGCTATCAAGGCCGTGCAGCAGGGGAAATGGCTTGAAGATGAGGATGCAAGTCCAGAACTCTCTAAGCTCAAACGAGAGATGGGAAAGTTGACCATGAAAGAAGGTATGTTGTATCGGTTGAGCAAGCGACCTTCTGGAGATGTTGTCACTCAACTTGTACTCCCAAAAGAGTTCAGAGAAATAGTGTTGAAGGCCATGCACAACGATTTAGGACACCTTGGCATTGAGAGAACTGTCGACCAACTGAGGAGCAGATTCTTCTGGCCGAAGATGTCTGTAGAAGTGGAACAGTACATTAAGAACTGTGGAGAGTGCATCACTCGTAAGTCCCTTCCTCAGCGAGCAGCTCCACTACACCAGATCGTGAGCAAAGGTCCAATGGATCTTGTGTGTATTGATTTTCTCTCAATGGAACCAGACAGTAAAGGCATAAGCAATGTGTTGGTGATCACAGACCATTTTACTCTCTATGCTCAGGCTTTCCCCACCAGAAGCCAGAAAGCACATGTTGTCGCAAAAGTACTGGTGGAGAAATACTTTGTACATTATGGGCTGCCAGCAAGAATCCATTCGGACCAAGGCCGTGACTTCGAAAGTCGACTGATCCGGGAGATGCTGCAAATGATGAGAGTACGGAAATCCAGAACCACTCCGTATCACCCACAAGGAGACCCACAGCCTGAACGCTTTAACCGCACGCTATTGTCAATGCTGGGCACGCTGAGTCAAGAAAAGAGGCGGCAGTGGAGTCAGCAAGTACCTTACTTAGTGCATGCATACAATAGCACCAAGTGCGACTCCACCGGATACTCTCCGTACTTCTTGATGTTCGGAAGAGAAGCAAGACTTCCCGTGGATGTGTGTTTTGGTACGTCGCCGGATGGCAAGGAAAGAGGTCACCACATCAAGTATGTGGCTAAGCTGAAAGACGACCTGCAAAGAGCCTTTAAACTAGCTTCTGCCGCAGCTGACAAAGTACACCAGCGAAACAAGAAGTCCTATGACAAGAGAGTGACCTGCCAAACCTTGGAACCTGGTGACAGAGTGTTGTTAAGAAACCTGGGGTTGAGAGGAAAACACAAACTCCAAAGCCGATGGAGTGCTGTTCCTCACGTGGTGGTGAGCAAAATGCCCAACTTACCTGTTTACAGAGTGAGTCCTGAAGATGGAATAGGACGCACAAAGACCCTACACAGAGATCATCTCCTACCCATTGGACAACTGGTACGGATGCCAAGAACGGAGTGACCACAACACACCTGTGAAACCAAGAACTAGGGCAGGAACTATCAAGAAGCAACACCGTATACCGTCTCCTCCTACAACAGAAGAGAGTGAGCCGACGTCTGACTCGTCCTCTGAAGTAGAGTATGTAAGGGAGCGCAGACCCTACAGTACCTACCTGGAAGGGATCCTGAAGAAAAGGACTGTGTGAGAGCCAGCTGTCGTCATCCCTGATGAAGAACCAGTCAGAGCTCCTGACACATACGAGGATGAACAGAGCGGAGAGGAGCCATCTCCTGAGTCAGAGTCTCCTGAGTAGGGGTCGGACATACAAGGAGGGCACGCTAGCAGCTCTGAAGAAGAAGTTGTGCCTGAGACACAAACCAGGCCTAAACGAGCAGTAAAGCCAATAATTAGACTCACCTATGATGAGCCAGGTAAATCCAGAGACAAACCGTTGACCATAGTGCACAGAGGTATGGTTATAAAGATTAAACAACGTTAAGAAGCAAATGGGTCAACTCAGTCTGTTAAATGTCGTGTCTTATGGGGACATACAGACCTTTGGAAGGGGGAGGGTGTAACCCTGGTAATATTAACTAACCCTGGTAATATTAACCCAGTGGTTATCCTGTTAATATAAACCAAGTTGTTGTCTTATATAAATATATGTTATTATTTTGTATTTTGTATATCTTATTTACCTCTGGGTAATATGTTCTACATATACCATTATTTCATGTATGGGTAATATGTAGAACTCCTGTCTATGTGAACTGGAAACTGTGGCTTGGCCAATCAGGAAAAAGGTCAGGGTTTAACCAGGTGTGGTGATTGAGCTCTCGAGCACCAGAAAGAGAGAGGGAGGGTGAGAGAAGCAGGTGGAAGAGTGTGCAAATGTTTGACACACCATTGCTAAGTTGTATCCAGTATAGTGTTATCAAGTGTTCTGGCCTAGGACACACGCTGAACATTATATGTGACGTCGGGGAATTGTGCATGTTAGATAGGCATGCCTAATCAATTGCTCCACATTGGACTGGGTGTTGAGGCTAGCTGGCTAAGCTAGGTAAACAGTAGCAGGCCCCGGATAGCTAACCCGGAAACCCACTACATTCGAGAACAGGATAAGCGGTCTGTGCTACCAGGGCCTGTACAGACTTCGAGAACAGGATAAGCGGTCTGTGCTACCAGGGCCTGTACAGACTTCGGGAACCAGATAGCAGTCTGTGCTACTGTACCAAGGCCTGTACAGACTTCCTCTGGCAGCGTGGGAGGCGCACCAGGACTTCACATTGCATCGCACTCAATCTCCACTTTCTCCTTTCCCCCCACCTGAACACTGACTCCGGACCGTGAGTACTTTGGCTCGTTAGAGCTGAAGATTAAATGGGATTGTGAGTTTCCCATCAATCAGGCCTGCAACAGGGGTTTTTGTTTGTTTGTTTTTGTTTATAAGATGCCGGCTTAGGTATATTAGTATATTGTATTATTGTCAGTGTTGGGACTAACGCGTTACAAAGTAACGCGTTACAGAAACGAAGTTACTTTTTGCCGCAACTAGTACTCTAACGCATTACTTTTGAAATTCAGTAACGCTACTTACGTTACTGAATGGTTTGTTAGTTCGTTACTGCGTTCTTTTTATGTAGATTCATAGCGAGCGTCCTTATTTCGCCTGCGTTTGTTTTGTTTACTGTAGACTGAAAGGCGCTATATAAAACGAAGTATTATTATTATTATTATTTCTTTCCGTAGCCTCATTCTGGTTTCGCACTTCTGATTGGCCACTGACGTTCTGAAAGAAATAGGCGCTCTCTACAGTAAACAACAAGAGGACGCTCGCTATGAATCTACATAATAAGAACGCAGTAATAATAACGAACTAACAAACCATTTAGCAACTACTTGGAGAGATAATTAATATACAACATGGAAACGAGATAAAGAACATGTTTGAAGGGCTGCTGGAGTCAACTGGACTAACGTTACATCTCGACCACCGCAGACTGGTGACGGTGAGTGCAATGTGTTCACTGAAACTCAAGATCAACGGATTTTGACTGTACTTAATCTGCCAGGGAATCTCATAATACTAATCAAACAATATAAATATAGTCCTTTCATGCACAATTGATATCCTAACTATTCTAACGTTGCAATGCTTTGATAACAACGCTGCAAGATGGTTATGAATGAATTAATGAATGGATGAATGAATGAATGAATGAAAACTTTATTTAACAGATTGCAGAATGGGTACAATACAGTACGGCTCAATACATACAATTGTTAAGGGGATGCAGACCTGAGAAAGACGTTTGTCTTGTTTCCATCAGGGTCCCCCATTTTCAATTCATATAGACATTTATGACATACACAACATACATGACATTTATGGCATAGGGACATATAGGTATTTAGTACTGATACATTTGTGACATAAGCGGTATTCAAATATACAGTACTGTTACCCCTAGATCCTGACAGAGTATATACATATGATGGGGAGGGGACTGTACATTAGGAGGGGGTGGGTGGGTGGGAGAGAAATATACATACAGCGGGGAGGGAATATATAATGAAACGCTCTAGACCACATTGCTTAGCAGAGTTCGGTGATGTGAATGGAAACTGTCAAGTTGATCAACCGATTTTGAGTATATGGGGCATGGGACTTGAGCAATTTATTTTTTTTATTTTTTTTTTAAATAACTAAATAGTTACTTTTCACAGTAACTCATTACTTTTGGGTGTAAGTAACTAGTACAGTAACGAAGTTACTTTGAAATGAAGTAACTAGTAAAGTAACTGAGTTACTATTTTTCAGTAACTAGCACAACACTGATTATTGTACAGGATATTTCATTTGTAATTAGCTGTATCATTAATGCCATTTTGGATATAGGTTTTCATTTATATTTCCTTTTTTGATATTGAGCACATGGTGCCTTTGAGTTTGAACCTGAGTACAGAGTAATAGCTCTGTTATTTTGTTTTCCTTTTTTGATATTGAGCACAATGTGCCTTTGAGAGACAATACTCTATTAACTAACTAACATTTTCTTTATTCGGTAATGTGTATATATATACACACAGTGTATGTAATATATAACACTATATGTTCAATACAGATTATTTTTATATTTAAAGTTAAGTGTCTGGCTTGATCATTTCTATTTCAAATGTATTGATGTTATATCCCAAACAGATATTCGTATATTTGTATTATTAGATTAGTAAGAGCTAGGTGTTACGAACCGAGGGCCCTGCCCTCTAAGTCAACTGGGGTAAAAGGGGCTACACTTTTTTATTGCACAACGCGTTTCGCTTCTGCTTCCTCAGGTGCTCATAGTTATTCTCTCTCACCATGTAACACTTTTTTCAAAATGGCAGCTCATGCATAAACGTTCTATTTTCTCTTTCACTAAAATGTTTCTGACAACATTTTAGGCAGGAAATAGGATATGCAAGTGCTCGATCTTCATACATTTTTTATCTGCAACACCTAGTTTTACAGTTTGATCTGAATTTCGTGAACCAGGAAGTGCTGCAGCACAGGGGAGCAGCAGCTCATTTGCATTTAAAGAGACAGTGAGCCTGAGGTGTTGCACACATCCTGTACAGCTATTAGGGATGGGTACCTTTCACATTTGAACCGATACGGTACCGGTACCTGTGAATCGATACCGGTACCCAACGGTACCTTTTTTCTGTACTTTAGTCTCAAGAAATTTAATTTACCTACCTCAGTCGTGAAAAAAAAGTCCAAACTTCAAATAACTACAATTCCGACAGTTTTCGGCTTGCCATTGCTCCGACTGTTTTGTTGTTGAATCAAGTCAAATCCTAGGTAAGCATATATTGTGCGTGTGAACGTTGACATGAAAAGAAAAAAGGTAAAAAAAATAAAATAAAAGAAAATGTATTATTATTTTTTCTCTGTATCTCACTTGAATCGATACTCGGTAGTACAGACGTGTTTCAGTTCGGTACCTCAAAAGTACCAAATTCGGTACCCATCCCTAACAGCTATAGGTGCTTTTTTTACAGTAAAATGTTTGTAAAGACCACACATATTAACACATTGACCGCCAGCAGCAGGGGGCGCTGATCCCCCTTCATCGCCAGGTCTTTATTCAATGGATATAGTTTTAGACTGCGACATTTGCGAGTGCTTAAAATATATCTTATATTATATCTATGAGTCTAATAACGCCGTCGAGTCTCAGTGAGTCTCTTCCAGTCAACGTGCCTGAGACAGATTGTTTTTTCATCTGTACATTTCCGTTTTATACCGTTTTGAATAGAGTATGGTTTGGGTGCTTTTCAGTAATTCCAGGAAAAAGACGAGAAAAAGGCATTTTACTGTAATCCAGTCATCACGTTGTAATTTTTCGGCTGATTATCTAATCATCCTGAAATCAATGCTAGTTATTATGTCTCCTCGTGCATACATGAAATGACCATCGTAGCGGGGCGCTCGCAACCCCCCACCCACCGCAGTCAACGGTAATAAGCACAACACGGTCCACACAGATAGCTGTGATCGCGGTAGAAATAAATATCCGATAAATGATCAAATTTATATATAGTGTTCTTATCTTGTATCTGATGTAATGCAAAAGAAATAATCCAATTATCTGATCCCCATTCCAAATACTGCTTGTGGAGGTCCGTACCACACTACCGACCGTAACATATGGGCGGGCGGGGTTACTGGTCGATGCCATCGTTGTATATAACTGGCTCGCCTGAGTATTTAAACCCCGCCCGCCCGGCTCAGATTGGCTCCTAAAACACACCAGCCCATTTTCAATGAGATGCAATAGCTCCGCCTGGCAGTAGAGGGCGGTGTTGACCGTCTGCCAGCTCAGACAGGGTCTGAAGGCTATACCAGAGGCTGCAGCTATAAATTATGAATAGATATAGCGAATAAACAAAATAACGATCCCAAAAACGAGTAAACTCGTTTCTGGCGCTGAACGCATGGCAGGCAATAACGAGTTAACTTGTTTCCGGCGCAGAGTGTTAAACTGGAAATGGGCATAATATGGCCCCTTTCAATTGTTTTCTGGAAATTACATTTCTCAGGAGCAGGTAACTCAAGGCAACTGCCAGTACACACCTTGTTTTCTTAATAGGATAGTGAATTATAGCTTGAATGGCGCTTGTAGGGTCAACTATACTGGGAATCCATTTCACAAGCAGAAGCAGTTCCTTTAGCACTTACCTTTAAATTCAAATGAATAGGAGACATAATAATCATACGGATGGGTACACAGAGTGCTACAGTAAGGCAGATCTCACATGCAAAGTGGTGCCGACACCTGTGAAGGAAATCTCCATCCCAGCATGCCTCAACACACTCGCACTCCACCACCAGGTCCACACATAGCTTGAAAATACGTCGTCATCATAATGTGAAATTACAAGCCGTTCCACTTGCTGCGGGGCAGACGTTTTAGCTCCCACACACACAAATAACCATTTAAAAAATGGTATTTACAGCACTTAACGACTGGGGCTGTGGAAGCGCGTCTCCTGGGTTTAATTTCAGCAAAAGTGCTCAGCTGGCCGATCGTTTGCGGTTTCCTTCGGCGCCCATACCCCCCCCCCCCCCCCCCGCCAAAAGTTAATCTGAAAGAAGAGAGGAAATAAAATAAAATTTAAAAAAGAAAAAGGTCCCCAGTGAATTATGAATCTCACCTCCCGTTCTGCACCACTGGGCCAGTTATTCTTGGACTCAATCATCTCCCATAAAAAGGGATGTACATTCCATGCATTTAAATATGAGACAGAATAAAATGGCAGTAATCTGTCAGTCATGTGGGACAGCAAGAGCCATTGATTTCCTCCAGTTCAGCCTAAGCTGCAGGCTGATGAGGGTCCATTCAGTGAGTCTATGGCTTACATCACTGTCTCCATGAAGACGGCTTTGTGCAATTCTTTGTGGACCTCATCTCTGGAAGTGAATAAGGATTTCTGACAGCAGTCCATTTCACTGTCACAATCCATGATGCTTTTTCTAAGGGGTGCCTTGAGAGATATAAGAGGTTCATGTGGGGACGGCAGGTTTGTGTTGCACTTGCATACATTCATAGTGTGTAGTTCCATAGTATAATTATTTATGGGGATGTTGGACTTTATTTTGGCAATAGGGTTTCTTCATTGAGCGCTTATCCTTATCACTATGGCACACGTATCTTGTGTTTTATTATAAATGTCATGTGACCAGTGATAATTCAAGTTGATCAAGTGTGTGTTTCTCAATCACAATGGATGGGCTGAGAACCATGAAACAACTTGGGTAATACAAGTTCTATAAAAGCTTTGTTATCAGTGAATTTACAACAATGTGAATTTGACAATGTGAATCATACGCCCCTCGACCTGTGTAGTCATCCTCCCTCTCTTCTGCATCCGATCATTCTCATAATTTCTTACCCTACTTTATACTGCCAAATAAAGCAGAATAATAACAAATAATGTTAAGAAATGATCATCACCATCATTATAATCTTCTCAATGTAGTCTTGACAGATTTGCAGCGAACCACATTCCTTAACCAGACCAGATCAAAGATTCCAAGAAATAAGTCAGAAAGCTTCTCTAGGATTTTCTAGGCCAATCTAAGCAATGCTCCTAATGGCAGATCAGATCAGAGGTGACCACCCAATCCAATGTCTAACCTCTGTAGCCTCACTCAGCCCGCCAACTCGCCTGGGGCACAGAGGCTGAGATGTCAGCACGCAGTCACAGGAAGCTAATGTTTAAATTCACAGATCCTCTCAGAAAGTGATTATTTTTCCAGAGAGACCGTGGCGTTTTACAAGGCAAGAGGGAGCTTTGGCCCTCGGCAGTGCCAGCCCCTGGGTCAGCCTTGGGAGAATTATTGTTTTATCCTTTTCTTTTTGCTTTTAATTTCCTGTCCCGTCACGTTCCTCCTGCCGAGGCCTCTCTTCACCCCGAGTGGACCCTACCCTCGCAAGGCTCTTCCAGAGGCCACACACTGGCTTGGCCAAGTGTGCTATCCGATTACTGTACATGACGTCTCTGAAGTAGGGGAACGTCTCTGAACAAGCTTATGGGTGTTGAAAAAAGGAGCCCGCTCGCCTTTGAAACAGTGGCCAAAACTGCTAAACATCCAACGTTACAGTGATGGAAAACCACAGCTGTGAGAAAACTGCGCCCAACCCTGCTCTCTCTTGTGGTGTTTGGGATCATTTCAGGGATTAGGATAGCTTCCCATCACAACGGGGTGGCCATGCATCCACCTGAGCCCGAGGGCGGCAGAGCAGCGTGGAGTGGAGTGTTGGGGCAGTGGGGAGAATCAGAAGGGTAACCGGTTCAGGGGGTGGGTGGGATGCTGCATCCTCCTACGGTCTGGAGAACGTATCTGCTGCTGCCGCTCCAGCAATAATACCACTCAATTCCAAGACCTTAAAGGCTGAGCGGTGGCATCAGCCCCTGTATGTTTAAGACATTCTGCTCTGTGTGGAGGCTCACTGCCAGAACCCCCTCCTCCTCCCTACCATAGGATATAGAGAAATCATGCTTCAATCAGGGACTCAGGAGTCAGCGGTGCTTTTCCTGCAGAGAACAGGCGAAAGGAGTGCTCATAATTAATGCAAATGCATTCTGAAGCTGTGTCTGGGGGAGTGGAATAACTCTGCAATAAATTAAGGAACAGGAGAGAAAAGAACAGCAAGGACAAGCCTAAACAAAAGCCCTGCAAATTACCACTTAATGTAGTGGTAAATTATATCAGTCTCACTTACTAGACGGTAGAGTGCCACTGCTGTTTAGTTTTTTCAATTAAATTCATGTATGCTGTACTACATATGGTGGGGATGGAGGAAAATGGAGAATTGGAAATCTAAAGGCCCCCACATAGTCGTCCGGAACGTACGTGGACCGGACTCTGCGCGGCATGTCCGCAGTCGTTTGAGCTTTCATAGTCAAGCGTACCACCGCGCATACCAATTTCCTACATGTCTCGCGCCAGTTTACTACATTTCCCACAATTTATTTGCACTGTTTACACTCTGTCACGGCCAGTGATGCCAGTAACGCGTTACTAAGTAACGCGTTATTGTAATCTGATTACTTTTCCCCGAAAATAGTAATCTAACGCGTTAATCTTTAAAAGCCAGTAATCTGATTGCAGTTACTTGTCCAAGTGGCTGTGCATTACTATTTCGTTACTATCTCATCATAAATTCATAATGCAGGCGGAATGCAGTATTTTATTTCGTTTTCGACAGTCAAAAAAACATTTTGAGCTGTTTTTCTTTTGGGAGTCACGTGGTGTGGCAGTGAAAGGGTTAAATACAAGAATGTGTCCCGCGGCGTGACTGGTCCCTCTGTCTGTGAGTGACTCTGCCTTGGTTCAATCACATTCCCCATCCACAGTCTGCGAATCAGAGGCAGAGTAGGGCGGGTCTTCACAGCACGTCATGTGACATATGCGCCAATCGTGTGACAGCAGGGCTCCGTCGTCGGAGAATTCCACCCCAAAACACTTGGCAAAATTAAAAGTGAAACCGCAAGATGACTTTTGCGGTTTCTGTTCAGAATTCCACCCCAAAACGCTCGTCTAAACGTAGCCTCAGTCACTACTTCACGGCGGAGGAAACAAAATACTGTCTACCGCTAAAAACAGCACATCCAATTGCATTGAAAGCATCTGGAATCACAACACTAGCCGACGCTTCGACTAGGTACAGGAGGGTTGATGGTGGCAGAGCAAAAGCTCTTATTTGCCAGATTTACAGTTAATTTACATGTTAAAGAGAGACTGATTGTATGTTTATAGAGAGACATTTATAAAAACAATTTAATAGTTACAGTTGATATAATTGAATAGTTCAGCCTGCATTTGTTAGATGTGATACACTGGTTTTGTAAAACCACTGGCTGGCTGCTCTAATGCTGTGAGCATCATAGACTGTTGCTTTACCATACTTGATGGTACAGAAGCTGAAGCACTAGTTTAACAATTTACGTTATGTGCAGAGAAACAAGTTAAAAACAATTTATGCACTTTCAATAAAGCGTTTAAAAAAAACTGTTGGGGGAACGACGACGACTTCGTAACCTAGTTACTTTCAAAGTAACTAAGTTACTCTGATAATCAAGTAATCAGTAAAGTAACTTAGATAACTTTTTAAAGGAGTAATCAGTAATCAGTAATCAGATTACTTTTACAAGTAATCTGTGGCATCACTGGTCACGGCGTCGTCCACCGATGTCAAAATAAAGAGTCTAGGTTATCTCCGTTTCCAAGATTTCGAAATAAAACTGGCAGTTTTACACACTTCATTTAGAAAAGCCATTCAAACTTCTCAAGTTTCTTCAGATGATGAAATAACGATAACGATTAGCGATAGTAAAAAAAAATTTAGCTCGATCTACCTGCCAAAGTTTTACCAGACAAATCCTACCCATTTAACCGTGATCCTGCCATACTCTCTCTTGGCACGGAGTGAGTGTTCAGAATAAAATGCAAATCAGTGTCACATTAAATGCAGGTTGATGTCAACCAAAACGCAGAGCAGCCTTTTGTGTGACACCAAGTGAGCGGCGCGGACGTCCACAGACGTCCGCACGGTTAGAAAATGTTTGCTTCACGCTTTTTACGCCTTGAGTACGCGCGGACCTCTGCAGGGTCCGTTATGCGAACGTTCCGCCTGACTATGTGGGGGCCATAAGACACCAGAAGATATGAAGAAATCATATCAGCATAAAGTCCAGAATTACTGATCTTGATTAAAGCCCCAATAACTTTTTCACATTTTCAAAACTCCTTATCCTTATGACCACCTGCCATCAGAAGGTCATGATGTCCAACTCAAACAACCTGCGCTACCAGTGACCTGTCTGTTATTCCATAATTTGTCACGTAAGAAAACTATATTGTCATTTAAAAGTAACCGTTCACAAATGTTTAGAGTAATAAGCTTTAATTAAATGGGTGACTGCCATAATTATATTGGTGCCATTCAATGTAAAGCTAATTTAAGTCATTAGTTGGTTGTAGGGCTGGGCGATAAAACGATAATGATAATTATTGCGATATATTTTAATAATCGATATCGATCGATAAAAAAAAGTATTATAATTTATTTATTTAGACTGTGGACAGACTTGTCTTTCTTGCCTGCAACTTAAAGTAATGGCTTTGCTTGTCCAAATGACAATACTGACCAAATTGAGATTTATTTTTCTCTTGTCCATTTATTTAATTTGCTTTCTAATTTAAAATACAGTTTGAAACAGTCTGTACACAGTAGGCTATGTGTGCTAGCAGAGCTAGTCTCCAGTCGTGAGTCACGATGCACATGTGCGGTGGTTTGTCCACCAAAAAAGCACCAAAAGATAGAAAAGAAACTAGCAGAGCCAGAACTATTAAACTCCCCTGGAGCCACAGCCAGCAGAGAAGCTGGTTTACTTTCGCTTTTAAACCAGCTGCAGCCTGAGAACTGGAGTGTGAGGGGATGTAACACTAAAGATGGCGGCAACAACAAAGAATTTCTGCAAAATAAACATACATCTGTTGTTCAAAAAAATAATAATAAAAGTAACTCTTTGTTTTAATACTTACTTATTAATAATTATCGATATCGAGTGATATGATAACATTATCATATCGTTATCGTGATATCATTTTTGGCCATATTGCCCAGCCCTTGGTTGGTTGTCAAAATTGCACTCATTGTGAATATGTGACTGCTTTGAGTATGCCATTTAATTTATGAACCTCATAATATATTCCTTAGAGATGCTCGGTCAAGCATCAACTGCAGCCTCGTGCGTTTGAGTGGTTCTGTGTGATTTCAGTGATTCTGATGTGGATTAGGTTAGGTTATTTGCTGACATGCTACTAAATAACCTAAATGCACTCAAAGGGAGTAAATTAGCCTGTAAGCATTTATATTACCACCATGCATCAGTGTCTTGTAGAAGTATTTAGTTCAACAGTTTCTCACATTTTACAGAATTACAAATATGAAAAGTATTCAACCCCTGAGTTCTGGAAGTATAGTACTGTATATACTAGGGCAGTCACCTTTTCCAAAATCAAATAATACAAACAATTGATAATAAGCTATATATATAACCTAGTATAAGAGAGGTAGACGTGTTGGGGAGCAATGCATATCTTGTTAATACTTCAACTATAAAAATAAAGGTATACTTTATGCTTCAGGTATAAACAATTAACTAACAACAATTTTGGAAGACAATGTTAGTTTTAGTGCAATTACATTAATCTGGGACACTTGAAAGCATAGACAGATGGACATTTAAACATTTTACCAGGTTTGAATGATGTGAAATCATTATACCTAGTATACAGATGTAACATTGAAAAAAAATTACTTAATTAACTCTTTCAGTGCCACTCACGAGATTTCTCGTTTTTTTTTATAGGTGGTTGCGTGCCACTCACGAGATTTCTCGGAATTATTATTATTATTATTTTTTTGCGATCTGAAAAATTATTGCATCACCCGAGCCTACCCGAGTATAGCCGAGCTGCGCCGGTGATCACTGTGGAAAAAAGCGCCCCCTGTCGTCTCCCAGATGACATAAGTGATTTTGGAATGGACTCAATGAAAATGAATGAGGAAAAAAATCCGGTACTCAACATTTTACAGTTCACTGATCCAGCCGGGGTTACCACAGTTCATTCTGGAGCCTCAGATCCCTGCGGATCATGGAGATCTACAGTGTCGCGTTGGATCCATACACGTATCGATTTTTTCGAATGGTGATCAGGAATTGGAATATACCAGTTGGATACCATCTGATGTCAGGTAAGGACTCTATGTTATCAGTGGTAGGATAATCGGAGTAAGTTTGATGAAGTTATAAGCTGTTTTGTGAAATGTCTTCTTTCGGTTTCACTGTAAAAGTCTGTGAGGAAATCAACGGAGCGATTATCAGTGCGCGGCCGTAATGTGCTTGCGTGCACGTATAATATTGATCATCTAGCGTTTATTTGAAAACGATTCATAAAAAGGCAGACGAATATCAACGTTGTGGAATATTCCACTAAAAGACGATTTTCATAGAATGCTCCAGAATGAGCTGTTTTTTATATCAAAACGGGGGCTTTTCTAACTGCTCTGAAACGGAAACGACGCGATAAAAAAACAATCTGCCTTCACAGCACTGACTGGAAAATAGTCTTTGATAATGCGATGGGCAGATTAGACACATAGCCATAATTTAAAACATAGATTAGGCGATATTAACGTTAACATTGGCGCCGATGGTGGCATTCAAGCGGTAAAACGGAAAACCAGGCGTGGCACTGAAAGAGTTAACCAATACATTGGGCTTCATTCACGAAGCGATATAAGAACAGATTTCCTCTTATTTTGTTCTTGACTCTTTGATGGCCAAACACGTAATATTACGTGTTTCATCGCCAACGCTTGAGCGGCAAAAACGTAATAATAAGTTTTTAGATCCTTTGATATTTTTCCTTTGATCCCCGTTCTAAACGGTCATCCGGATCATTCTAGGTGTCCCTGGCTCATTTGCCTACGTTGGAATTGCAATGCCGATCGAATCTCACCAGGTGGCAGTATCGCCTACCTTTTTAACTGTGATAGTCCAGTTCAGACATTGTCTCTACTGATCTCTTTCTGTCAAGACTCGCTCTGAGGGGGAGGAGCTTTTGCAGAGCAATCGCTAGGAGATCTGCTTGCCTCAAAACATATAGTTTCCCCGTAAACACGAGTAATTACATATAAACGAGTAATCGCGATCGCCGATGGGATCATTGGAATTATTCTTTTTGGAGTACGTTCTGGCTAAGGTAAGGTATATTCTATGTCTATTTTACTGAACCTGAAACATGTTTCTGTAACGATCACAGTGTCTTATTTTACCTGACCTAAACCAAGCTTTTTCTAACGATCGCATTTTCGGGGTAAGAGAGAGAGAGCGAGCAAGACTGTTATGCACCATTCAATCTGAATTGGAGCGTGCATGGACTTAATAATCTATGTGCACTGCCAGATGAGTGGCTGCTTAACCATTTCATATTGCCAAGAGCGGTCCTTTTAGATGTATGCAATACTCTGGAGCCTCAACACACGCCTCAACACACACCGGTAAAATCCTGTGCCTCCACACACCTACAAGTTCCGAGCGCACTCTGGGTTTTAGCCACAGGGACCTTTCAGAAAGAGAGATGGGCGATAGCCAGGTCCGGTATCTCCATTCCATTCATGGCCGCTTCCATTCATTGTGCTAAGCTAGGCTAACATGCAGCCAGATAGCTTTCTACTGAACGCAGAGAGGAAACTGGTATCTATCTTCTTGTCTCCCTCTGGAGAAGACGATAAGCTACGTTCCCCAAAATGTTGGCTTGTTCTTTTAAGCTACGAAAAAAAGAATTGTACTTAAATGTAATATAAATGCCTCAAAGCTCTGTGGAGCATTGTTTATATGTTCAGTCTTTGTTTAGTAGGCAAACGGTGGTGGAAGGATCTGGGGCGTATGGCCTTCCATCGCCTGCCAGAGGGGAATTGTGAGTGTGCTACAGAGGCTATTTGATAATTGTTGTCCACAAGCACCATCCAACTAGCCTGAAAAACCTAGAGCAAATCTGCCAAGGAAAATCACTCCTAAAAAGTGTGCAAAGCAGTCGAGACTTACAAGAAATATTTATCCGACAAATATTATGTGGGGCTTGAATACTTATGTAAGCAGTAGATTTTAAAATATCTGCTGACGAATATAACATTTTGGTTTTGAAATATTACTGTCAGAGCACATGAGTTTGCAATAAAAATACTACTCTGAAAAAATATGTGTAAGTATAATTTATAATCCCCCAAAAATGTGTCAAAGGGGTCTGAATACTTAAGCAAGGCACTGTAGATATGCTTCATCTTAGAGACAGATCTCTTCTGACTATTGTCCAACTGTGTTCTTGTCGCGGACAACTTTGAGAACCTCCCTGTAAAGTATCCATCTGTATCTTCATGTCCAGTGGAGGAGTGATTATGGGTATTTCGTTGCCTTAGATTCTCCATTCTTTGACAATTAGTCAAATAAAGTATGTATTCCACCCACTCAACCAGAGTATACACTATACAGAGTCTCATGATCTGGGTGAGCTGTCGTTCAAGTAGTGTTGTTCAAATGTAATTGGAATCTTATCAAACAACAAACTCAAGTCTTGTAAAAAAGCTTTGCAGCAAATACTGCCGCATATTTGCAGACATATTTTTCAGAATAAATAATAATCAACTAACAGACACTGACAATATAACCCGATAATAGTATTTGCTGAACTGACAGTTCAACTCTACCATAAAGCCATGAAACATCTGGACTGCTTCTGATTAGCCTGTCTATTTTGTGATGGCATAGCTTTCCATACACTCCCGAGTCCCTCTCTACTCTTTACTCGCATACTGGATAATTGCCATTTCTGTAAAATTATCTAAATAAATACATCATCATTGACTCAAGAATGCCTTGTTATTACTCCTGCAGTATGTAACTTATTATTTAGTTTGAATCATACAAGCTTGTTACCAATGATGAGAAGGATAATGTGAAACAGTTTCACCTCATTGGCTGCCACAGTTGTCAATCACACAACCATGAGACACAAGAGCAGAGAAAAATGGAAAGATGCAGAAAAACAATAATGTATGAGAATGGCTTATTTTGTGATTTATTTATCCTCAGACATGTACAAGACTGAGCATTTTGGTGTTAAAAAGGATGTGTCTGTGTTAGGACTGTCAATTGATAATTAATTGCATGGTATGCTTGCGATTAACGTATATTAAGAAATATGGGAAAAGGACTTAAAGGAACACAGCAACATTATGGGAAACGTCTTCTCCAGAGTCAGGCAAGTATAGCTAACAATGTTCCGCAGCCAGATAGCTTTTACTGAATGCAGAGAGGAAATTGGTATCTATCTTGTTTTTTGTTTGTTTCAAGACTCACAAGTGTTCTTACAGTATGAGACATTTGTAAGTTCTTACAAATATTGCCCAGAATGTTCTACACACCTGAAAAACCTTTATTTTATAAAAACTTCTGTTTTTAGTTTTAGTCCTGTAATTTGCAGTCAACATTTTGGAAATCTGTGATTGAAGTCAGGGTTCGAAATTAACGGGGGCTTGGGGCAAAATGCCCTCGAAAATTGACCAAATGCCCTCGAAAATCAGTTAAGGGGGGCAAAAAAAGCCCCCGACAGTTTACTAATTATATATATGCTCTACAGTGCGAGCATTTCCCTCGTATTTGCCCCTAATAATATGTGTGTGCAAACCGGAAAAATCATTTACTTGCAGTGTGCGAGACAGACGAGTGATTGTGAAGATTACAAAACAGCTCCGCTGTTAATAGTTCAGATTGAAACTGGACTGAAATTCAGTTTTTGGGTGGAATGTTTGTTCCAAGGAGGAGGGAGGCGGGGCCCGCTGCGTGTTACAGGGAGATGCTTCCAGGCACTTGAGAGGTGCGAACACAGACAGAGCGCTCTGCTCTCATCAAGCATTACACTGCTATCTTAACGTTAGCAAGCTAAGCATCTGCATAGCGCGACCTGTGTAACGTTAAGTAACTTGTGTTCGGCGGGGAAAGACCGTTCCATTTGTAACACAACTCCAATTTGTAACATCCAAATCCGATCCCGATGCGCATTTCCTTCATTCCACAGCGCTGAGCGCGCAACGTATTTCATTGATCGATCTGGCCAGAGCCTATACTCACAAACGTTGCGTGTGTGGGGTTTTTCATCAATTTGAAACAAGCCTCTTGACTGTTGGAATTAGGGATGTTAAAAATAAAATATCTAATAATATATTTCAATATTAGACATTCATTGATCCAGAGGCAACCGGTTATTCGTCTGCTATTTGTAGATATATCAAGACAACAACACAACTTGCCCTCAGGGACAATAATATTTAATCTATTTAGATAAGAGTATGTATGTATTATTTACAGATAATTGAAGGTACCTCAAAACATGAAACCAAGTACAATCGTCTAGGAGTCAAGTAAGTCCTATGAATAAAATTAAGATTAATCTGTTGATGATCCGGGTTGCGTGACGACAGCCGAACGTTTGCCCAGACTTCATACCAATCAAAATCCACTTCCAAGTCTGGTATATCCTTCCTCCAAACTGAGTCTAGGGGAAGGACTTCATACGAAGACGTAAGTAAGTGACGATAAAAATCAAAGACGAAGCCTCTCGATGTCTCCTTTTCATAAAATAATTTGTGATATCTGTGGTGCACAAGTGGACTCTTTAAAGGAACTCCATGAGCCTTCAAAGCAGCTCTTAATTGTAGATAGAAATAATAAGTAGAGCAGGTGAGGTTAAATTTGTTATGTATATCTCGATAGCTACAGAAACCCTGTTTGTTGAAAATATCTCCTAATGTATGTATGCCCTTCTTTTCCCATTTGGTAAATCTGATGCTGTTTTCCAATAAGGAGTAAATTGTTATTAAATATGGGAGAATGACTATGCCATTTATTGTGCAGCTTTCTATTGTGGTGGTGGAGGTTAGGTGCACTTTAGTCTGTGTTTGTAAATAAGTAATGTTTTTTTTTGTGTTTTTTTTTATGCTGTGCGTTTATGTGAATGTTGATTAGTGGTAGTTGAGCTATGGTTATAATTATGTTGTCATTTCGGATGTATGGAGGCACTGTATGCTTGGTTAAAGTTCAAGTTCAAGTTTCAAGTTTCTTTAATAGTTGTCATACAGAAGTACAGAATACTTTTGTACAAAATGCTTCTTACTGTTGCGCTCCAGAGACTGTGCATGACAAGATAAGTATGAAATAAAAACATAGTAAAAATAGTAAAAATTAGAAGTAAAAAAAGAGGTCACAGTGTTCAGTTTAGACATATGTACAATGTTCGTAGACGTAGTTACCATACAATATACAATACTGTGCAGTGTACTAATATACAATACTATATAGTGCAAGGCATAAATGGACGAGGTGCAGTTTAGGTACAATTCACAGTAGGTGTACGAGTTGTAGTGCAAATCCTTTATCAATAAATATAAAGTGTAAGTGTGTTTGTGTGATCTAAAGTGTGGAGAGTGGGTGCTGCAGTGTGTTGTTTGTTTGAGTGAGTGTGTGCGTGTGGGTGTGTGTGCTGTGTGCATTTGATGGTTGTTGCATAGTGATTATTGTTCGTTTAGCGATTTTTGTTCGTTTAGCAGCCTGATGGCCTGGGGATAGAAGCTCCTTCTGAGTCTTTCTGTGCTCGCCATAAGACTCCGGTATCGCTTGCCTGACGGCAGCAGTTCAAAGAGGCAGTTGTTCGGGTGGCTCGAGTCCTTAATAATTCTCTTAGCCTTCCCCTTGCACCGCTTGTTGTAAATGTTCTGGAGGGTGGGAAGCCCCCCTCTAATTGTGCGTTCGGCTGAACGTGTCACTCTTTGTAGTCTGCTACGGTCTTTTGCAGTGCTATTCCCAAACCAGGAGGTGATGTTGCCGGTCAGGATGCTCTCTATTGTACATGAGTAGAAGTTCCTAAGGATCTTCTGACTGACTTGGAACTTCCTTAGGCGCCTGAGGAAGTAGAGGCGTTGTCGTGCCTTCTTCACAACACTGTCAATGTGTGTGGTCCATGTCAAGTCCTCGGATATGTGGGCTCCGAGGTACTTGAAACTGTTCACTCTCTCAACTGGTGCCCCGTCGATGCTGAGGGGGCTGTAGTCCTTGACCCCCGACCTGAAGTCCACAATCATCTCTTTTGTTTTGCTGACGTTCAGGGAGAGGCAGTTCTCCTGACACCACTGTGACAGGTTCTCTACCTCTTCCAGGTAGGCCCTTTCGTCGTTGGCAGAGATCAGGCCCACCACTACTGTGTCATCAGCAAATTTGATGATGGTGTTGTTGTTCCGCTGTGCTACGCAGTCATGTGTGTACAGGGAGTAGAGGAGGGGGCTCAGAACACAGCCCTGGGGGGCCCCTATGTTGAGCGTGATGGATGAGGAGGTGCAGTTGCCGGCTCTTACCACCTGGGGTCTGCCCGTCAGGAAGTCCAGGACCCACTGGCACAGGTCATAGTTCAAGCCCAGGTCCCTGAGCTTGGCTATGAGTTTGGAGGGGACTATGGTATTGAATGCTGAGCTGTAGTCGATGAACAGCATTCTCACATAGTTCCCCTGCCTCTTGTCCAGATGTGATGCTGCTGTGTGCAGCACATGGGCTATGGCGTCCTCCGTGGACCTGTTGGGGCGATATGCAAATTGCAGAGGGTCCAGGTTGATGGGGAGGGAGGAACAGATGTAGCCCTTCACTAGCTTCTCAAAGCACTTCATGGCTATGGAGGTGAGGGCTACAGGGCGGTAGTCGTTGAGGCAAGCGGGCGTAGATCTTTTGGGTACAGGGATGATGGTGGACTTCTTCAGACAG
Source organism: Notolepis coatsorum (assembly GCF_963971535.1). Taxonomy (NCBI): domain Eukaryota; kingdom Metazoa; phylum Chordata; class Actinopteri; order Aulopiformes; family Paralepididae; genus Notolepis; species Notolepis coatsorum. The sequence goes on along the minus strand of NC_140173.1, from coordinate 113,570,701 downwards.
GTGGGGATGACGGCCTGTTCCAAGGACAGGTTGAAGATGTCAGTGAATACCGGGGCCAGTTGGTCGGCACAGACTTTTAGGACGCGGCCGGGGATGCCGTCCGGTCCTGCTGCCTTCCTGATATCCACTTTTTTAAAGATCCGTCTCACCTCATGCTCTGTTACCCTGAACACTGAGTCTCCATCAGCAGACCCCCCCCCCCCCATTGCCGTGGTTTGTAGGCTGGTGTTGTTGTTCACAGCCTCAAACCTCGCATAGAAGGAGTTGAGATCATTTGCTAAGGAGATGTCACTGTTCAGTTTGAGGGGGGTTCCTTTGTAGTCTGTCATTGTTCTGAGGCCCTGCCACATGCCTCTAGAGTCAGCCTGTTCAAACTGAAGTTCAACTTTATCCCTGTAACGCCGTTTTGCCTCTATTACTGCTCTCCTGACGTTGTATCTTGCCATCTTGTGTTCTTCCATGTTGCCTGTCACCAGCCCGGTGTTGTATGCTGATGTGCGCACTTTCAGAGCCTCACGGACGGATTTGTCTACCCAGGGCTTTTGATTTGGGTAGATATTAATTTTGGTGGTGGGGATTATTACTTCTACCTGAGTACAGACATAGTCAATCACCGTTTCGGTGTATTCGTTAATATTGGCTGTGTTATCACGGAATACACTCCATTCTGTGCTTCCCAGCACTGCTTGGAGTGACTCCACTGACGTCACGGCCCAACGCTTAACCTCTCGCGAGACCACCGGCGTTCGCTTGAGACTCTGTTTGTACTTAGGCAAAAGGAAAATGGCGGCGTGATCGCTTTTACCGAATGGACTAAGAGCCTGTGACTTGTACCCATTCTTAAATTGCGAGTATACATGGTCTAATATGTTCTCGCCTCTGGTGGGACAGGTCACATGCTGATAGAAATTCGGCAGCACCTTTTTAAGACGCGCGCTGTTGAAATCCCCCAAGACCAAAATGGCAGCGTCAACATTAGCTGCTTGGAGTTTGTTTACCTCGTCGTGAAGTTTTGAAAGTGCGACCTCAGTGTTTGCGTGTGGTGGAATGTACACTCCGATGAGGATGATGGACGTTAACTCTCTTGGGAGGAAGAAGGGTCGACATTTTATCGTGATAAACTCCAGGTCTGGGGAGCAGTGGTTAGACATTTCCTTTGTGTTGCCTACATCGCACCACTCCTTGTTTATCATGAATGGAGGTGTATTCATTCACATGTGATCCAGGGACGTAGCGAGGAGTGGGCTGTAATTGGTTGAGATACGTCACGTGGTGTCAGTGAAACAGTAAACAAGAAGTTGCGGGGAATTTGACAGCAGCGAAGGGAAACGAGTGAGGACTGGTGAGTGAATGTGTGTAAGCGATTTGTTTTAAGAATGATAGTAGTATTGTGGTAGTTATTGATTGGATGTGTGTTTTGTTTCAAGGTTTGTAACCTGTTGGAGAAAAGAATTAAAACCGTTTTACAACTGAGTGGCATCCTGTCCATACCTTCACCCCAGCAGCGGGAGTAAAGCTGCACAGTTACAAACCAAGGGCGGCGGCAGAAGAGTGGCTGAACGCGCCGTCAGATAAGGACAAAATAACCGAGGGATATGAGGTACTCCTGTGTCATTGTAAATGAAATAACTCGCGCATCAGGCCATACGGGCCAGCAAGCAGGAACTTTCACCTGGTTCAAATGCTGATACAAGCAGCTGACACAGCTGAGGACGCTAACGCAGCTGAACGAGTGAATGAATGAAAACGTTGTTTGACAGATGTCAGTGCTAACTACAAATGCGATCAGGAGTAATGCCAAGCTACTGAAACTGGCTATCAAATAGCATACCAAAGCTAACGTGGACAAACAATGAAGGCAGTTGATTGTTTGTTTGAGCATTTTATTAACAGATTGGAGAGTGGGTGCAATACAGTGCAGCTCAGTGCACACGGTTGCTGGGGGGATGTAGACCAGAGAGGACTTTCGTCTTGTTTACATCAGGGTCCCCCATCCAGTTGAGGATAAAAGCTATAGTTTGTTTACTAGCCCTGCGATGGTGCCAATCATATTATATAGGTGTATGCTGATTAGTAGCCCTCTAATTTCAAGACCTTTAGCTTAGTTTGAGTGTACCTGGGTGGCAAGCCGGCGGGAGAAGGTGAAACCTACTCCACTTTGTTTATTTGTATTGTTTTCCATTTTTGGGCGGTATCCCTGGGGGGACCTCTGGTGAGCCTGGTAACGCCGCTGAAGACTAGTTAGGCTAGGATAGTTAGGGAAGTAGCTTCTGAGCTAGTTTAGGCAGCTAGAGAGGGCGGAAGACACAAGGTAGATAAGGAGTTACGGGTACGCTCAATTAGGTTATTATTTATTAGGTTATTTATTATTACAATTATTTATTTTATGGTCAAATAAATAATAAATAAATAAAAATAAATAAAAATGGATCAATTAAAGAAAGAGAGGGCCAAAGTGAAGGCAGCTTTCACAAGAAAGGCCAACAGCATTTTGCGAATGGCGCCAACTATGCTGCGAGAGGAATTGAAAAGTGAGTGGAAATCCCTTTCTGAGGACGCAGAAAGGCTTCATGCAGCTAATTATGTGTGTGAGGCCTGTCTGATTGATGAAGCAGGCGACATGGAGGCTGTGGATGATAAAGCCAAAGCAGACTTGGAGAGGGTAACCATAGAGTGTGATACAACATTAAAAGAGGTGAAGCAGGCAATCCATTCCAACCTTTGGTCAAAATATGCAGAGACCGAGCTAAAAGCAGCCATTGGACGGGCAGAAAGAAGCTATGAAGGTGCGGGAGAAGTTAACCTGGAAACAATCACCTACGAAAATGGTAAAGAACAAGTCACACTCTTGGAATCTCTCATCACCAAGGCAGAAAGTCTGCTAGCTGTCTGGGAAGGGTGGATCCCTGAAGGCGCTGCGTGCGAGGTTAGAAAAAAGCTGCAAGTACTGGAGGACAAGAGAATTGACCTCTGGCGAAGGTGGGTGGTTGAATTCGGCAGGGTCCAGAAAGAGCAGGCTGATAGAGCCATTGAAATCAGGCTAAAGGCCGCCTCCATTGCTGTAACATCCCACATTGCAGAAGCTGAAAAAGGAGCCGCTGAGGCTGAAAGAAGAGCCGCCGAGACCAGGCTAAAGGCAGCCGAAGTTAGCGCTGGGTCTGAGGAGAGGGCCGCAGATGCCAGAGAAAAGGCAGCTGAGATCCAGTTGGTAATGGCAGAGGCCGCCACAGAAGAGCGTGCCGAGCTGGCTAAGGCGCAGCGGAAAGCATGGGAGGTAGCACACAGCGCTAGCATAGCAAGCCTGGAAGCGAGAGGCTCACAAGCAGCAGCCATACAGAGAGTTCGCCTTCACCCAATACAGCTACCAAAGTTCAATGGTTGCATGAGAGACTTTCACCGTTGGCGAAGAGACTGGGAAAACCTCCAGCGACAGGGAGATCCATCTGGGTCAGCCGAAGTAAAGAAATTCCAGCTCCTAGACAGTGTGGAGGAGAGAATCATCAATGGCGTTAGGCTCTCAAGCTACGACACAGCTCATGATATGTTTAGGGTCCTTGAAAACCGGTTCGGGAATAAGACCACCATCGCCATTCAGATAATTGAAGAGTTGGAGAAGTTGCCGGTGGCAAAAGGTAACCAGCCGAGAAAAACAATAGAGCTCATCCAAGCTGTTGAGAAGGCCCTTACTGACCTGACAGACTTAGGAAATATTGGAGCTATAAAGAATCCACTTGTTATCAAAGCTATTGAAAGCAAACTGCCTGAATGTGAGCTGAGAAGCTGGCTCACCTTTAAAGCTGCACCTGTGAACAATGTCACCCCTGAAGGCCACTTTGACGCTCTCCTAAAATTCTTAAAAAATGAAGAAGTAGTCCTTGAGGCGTTGGTGCAGCTAAGACCCTCAGAAGTGTTCGAGAAGCCAAGCAAGCCAGAGTGGAAGACGTTCACACGAGCAACAGGAATGGTTGCGACTGGAGAAGAATGCAGCGTGTGTGGAGATGAGGAGCACGGAGGCAAAATGTTCTTCTGCAAAAGGTTCAAAGCGCTCAGTCTGGCTGAGAAGAGAGACGTCGTCGAAAGGAATGAAGCCTGCCAGAGATGTTTGACATCCCATCAGAGGGATGGAGAATGCAGCGACAGGTTCCTTTGCAGGAAGTGCTGCCAAAAGGGAGACACCTCCGACCACCACTACCTCATGTGCTCTGCAGAAGGAGGGCAAAAAGGAGAGGAGAGGAGAATGGGAAGGCAAAGGGTGGAAACAAGCGGCGTAAACACAGGAACACTCTCAGAAGAGCAACAGAAGGCACTTGCTAACGTCTCCCCCGAAGCAGCGGACCAGATTTTAAGGGCATTCACCAACCAAACAATGTCAATGAGCACAAGCAGTAAGGGTGGTAGTCTCCGTGGAAAAAATGGCCTGAGGGAGCATCCTGTGCTTATGATGATCATGGAGGTCATGACAAACGGAGGGCAAACTATTGGGACCCTAGTAGACCTTGCGTCCGACACCAACTACATAACCCACCAAGCTGCCAAAAGACTCAGACTGAGAGGGGAGAAGATAACGTTGGTTGTGCATGGAGTTGGTGGGATGAAAGTGAGAGTCAAGACAGAAAGGTACCTGCTCAAGGTCAGGATGCGTATTTCAGAGGACACATGGAGTCCCCACCAGATAGTCTGTTATGGCCTGGATGAAATCGCCCGAGCAGGCAGAGTCGTCAGCCCGAAGCAGCTTAAAAGATTCTTCCCAGAAGTCAAAACGGAGGAGCTGGTCCGGCCAGAGAAGATCGAGCTCTTGATCAGCCACCGGGAGGGTCGGCTTGCTCCACAGCGGATGAAGAGAGTGGGAGATCTGGTGCTGTGGGACGGCCCGCTAGGGAAGACTGTGGGGGGAACGCACCCTGATCTGTTTGAGGAGATGGAGATGTCAATCCACAACTCTAAGACTCATTTTGCACACTCTATGAGAGCAAAAGCGATCACGGTGGAGGAGATCTCCTGCGAGCTGGTAAACACCAAAAGAAAAAGGGCTCAGAAACTGGACAAGGTCACGAGAGGAGTGGAAGAGATCCTCCCCGCTGGAGGCTTCTCTCTCAAGCCATGGGTTCAGTCCGGTCAAAGTGGGAGGCGTGAAAGAAGTCAGCCCAAGCAATCTGGTGAGGTTTCGAGTCTGGCGCTCGAAACCCTGGTGTTGCCCAATGCCAGAGAGGCTGTGTGTAAGGTTCAGCAGCTTGGCCAAGCTCTGTGGGGGGGCCATCAGCTGGGTCCGCCGAGCGGTGAACAAGTGGCGAATCCGAGGTGGAGCCATAGAGAGAGCAGAGTGGGAGGCCAAGCACTTGATGCAAGCAAAGAGTGTGCTGATAAAGATTTGTCAATTTTGTCGCTAACCATGGCTGAGAAATGTGTTGCATTAGAGGAAGAAAAGGCCTCTTTACATACTATGATGAAACGGTCACAAGAAAGTCATCAGTCTGAGATTAATTCTTTAAAAAGTGAATTGGATAAAGTATCAGCACAGTTGCAAATGACTGAGTACAGTCTTGAGGAGAGAGAGAAGATCCACCATGATGAGTGTGAAGGGGCCTCTGCCCTGAAGGGGAAAGTGGAGCATCTCCACGTACAGTTCCATAAAGAGTCAGATAAAGTGAGAGAGGCAGTTAACAAACATCATTGTCTACACAATGAATTGCAAGCCAAAGATGAGCAAATCAACTGCATCAACGTTCAAATAAGTCAAAGAAAGGAATTACTTGCTGGACTCTGTCAACAGCTGAAGGAGAATGATGCAGCCATTGCCCATGTCATGGATTCTGCCTCAATTGAAAGGCTGAAACATGCTGAAGAGAACAATGGTCTAATAGCACAGTTGGGAAGAATGGAATATGAGCACAGAAGCTCTCTGAGCAGCTGGAAACTACAACAGCCTGTTAGCAATGGAACTGAGATTTCAGTTTTACAGAATAAATGGAAGACATTACATCTCAAACTCAAGCTGTAACAAAATAAATATGTGAAATTTTTGTCCTTGAAGGGGCATTTCTTCATCTTCAAAAAGAGGGTCTGTCCTCGAAGCATGGGAGCTTGGGGCCGCTTCCGAGAGCTTTGTTTGGCAGCTAAAAAGGGAGTAGCATTCCCTGAGTCAACTCTGAACAGACTTGTGTCCACCACCAAGGGAGAGTGTTTATCTGTTGTGGTCTCCTTGGGTCTAAAGACCAGGATACCAAGTGGGAGGTGTGCAGCTTTCTATTGTGGTGGTGGAGGTTAGGTGCACTTTAGTCTGTGTTTGTAAATAAGTAATGTTTTTTTTTGTGTTGTTTTTTATGCTGTGCGTTTATGTGAATGTTGATTAGTGGTAGTTGAGCTATGGTTATAATTATGTTGTCATTTCGGATGTATGGAGGCACTGTATGCTTGGTTAAAGTTGTGAATGGAGGTGTATTCATTCACATGTGATCCAGGGACGTAGCGAGGAGTGGGCTGTAATTGGTTGAGATACGTCACGTGGTGTCAGTGAAACAGTAAACAAGAAGATGCGGGGAATTTGACAGCAGCGAAGGGAAACGAGTGAGGACTGGTGAGTGAATGTGTGTAAGCGATTTGTTTTAAGAATGATAGTAGTATTGTGGTAGTTATTGATTGGATGTGTGTTTTGTTTCAAGGTTTGTAACCTGTTGGAGAAAAGAATTAAAACCGTTTTACAACTGAGTGGCATCCTGTCCATACCTTCACCCCAGCAGCGGGAGTAAAGCTGCACATTTATATTGGTTAGTAAAAATGTTCTGTGTGTCACGCCATATCCGGATCACATGTGTAATAAGAGGGCCAAATTTCAAGTTGCATTGCTTAAAGGGGACATGTACTGCTATTCCTAGCACTATTTGGGCAACTTTACACAATTCCTGTTAGTCTATTGAAGACATCTGTAAGGTTTTTTTCAAAAAAATGCATTGTTTTATATTTCTAATCAAGTACTCAAAACCATCATTTTTCAGCTCCAAGATTTCAGGCTGTTATGGCCTGGCTCCGCCCATAAGCACTTTGAGTGACAGTCAGTCCACACAGTCTGCGACTGGTAGACAGAGAGAGAGAGAGAGAGAGAGGGGGGGGGGGGGTGCGAGAGAGAGAGAGAGAGAGAGAGAGAGAGAGAGAGAGAGAGAGAGAGAGAGAGAGAAAAAAGACAGGCTGTCTCTTCCTTTCGTTTTTTCTCTCCCTGCGGCAGCTTGTGTGGGGGGGGGGCCTCCCTAACTCCCCTCTCCCGTGTGGCGCGGCAGGTCCCCCCCCCCCCCCCCCCCCCCCCCCAAGTGCTCCCTCCCTCTCTCTCTCTGTCTCCCTCTCTCTCTCCCTCCCTCCAGAGTATGCAGAGGTGTCGGGTTTCAATCTGCCTCGCAGTATGAGGAAGTGGGCGGGCATTAGCTACAACCACAGAGCCAATCACATCACTGTCTTCTACCCAGAGCCTGAATGACGTGACTCAGGCCTTCAAATCAGGATGGACTAATTTACTGGAGTAGGAAATTATCTGAGCTGAATCAGAGCAATCCGCCAATATGGTATTAAGAGACTAAAACACATTGATACTAACTCCTATTACTATAATACAATGCTAGAGTCTGAAAAATGACATTTATAGTACATGTCCCCTTTAATAGATAAGTTTGTGTATACTATATCCTGTAGTCTATGTGGTGCCACTATATTCTCCTCTAATGGTCTCCAGGATACAGCTGTTAGAGAGTCAAACCAGGTGATCAGTGGTCTTAAAGAGAACGCTTTAAAATAGTAGTAGAAGTCTGGAAATGCTAAACCACCGTCGGCTTTATTTCTATGTGCTGTGGATCTTTTTATTCGTGGAGGTTTGTTGTTCCAAATAAATGTATATGCGACGGAGTGTAATTTTTTCCAGTAACCAACAGGGGGGGGGGGTAACGGCAACATTGAACTGAAGAAGTTGATTCTTGGTAAGACATCCATCTTAACTATTGACGCTCGGGCCTGTACTGAGTTTTTTAGTTTTGACCATCTGTCGAAATCATTTGTGATTCTATCTAGGATTCCGGTATAATTATACTTCACCGTTTGGCATATAGTGGGGAATATTTCAACTCCAAGACATCTAAAGTGTTCTACCATTAGTATATTTTCTGGGAGGGAGGTAGCCTTCGCAGTGACATTAAGTGGAAGGAATGCCGATTTTGGCCAGTTTATCTTAAATCCAGATAGATTGCCAAAATCATCTATTAGTTTGAGCAGATGAGGCATTGAGGTGGTAGGGTTTTGTATGAACAATATTACATCGTCCGCATATAAACTAATATGATGCTTTGTGCCGCTAATTGAGATCGGCTCTATGGATTGGGATTGTCTTATATATTGTGCCAAGGGCTCTAGGGATAGAGCAAATAGTCCGGGACTAAGAGGACAACCCTGTCTGGACGAACGCGATACAGGGAAGTGTGGGGAGGTGAATTTACCTGTTATAATCATGGCCGAAGGATCTTTGTATAGTACTTTGATCATATTAATGAATCCATCTCCTAACCCCATCCTTCCAAGTACTGCCCATAAATAAGACCATTCTAATCTATCAAAGGCCTTCATCGCATCCAAGGATAATACAGCTCTAGGAGGTACGGTATCCTTACTGGCGTCTATCACATGCAGTATCCGTCTAATATTATCCGTGATCAGATGGCCTCTTATGAAGCCTGTCTGATCAGGATGAACTAAAGATGTCATATGCTTTTGAAGTCTGATGGCTAGTACCTTAGCATACAGCTTGAGATCGGTTCCGAGAAGGCTTAAGGGTCTATAGCTACCGCATTCGTTGGGGTCTTTGTCCTTTTTAACACTTTGAGTGCCACGCCGGGTTTTCCTTTTTACCCCCTTGATGCCACGGTCCACTTCAATGTTAACGTTAATATCGCCTAATCTATGTTTTAAATTATGGCTATGTGTCTAATCTGCCCATCGCTTATCAAAGACTATTTTCCAGTCAGTGCTGTCAAGGCAGATTGGTTTTTTATCGCTTCATTTCCGTTTCAGAGCATTTTGAAAAGCACCCGTTTTGAAATAAAAAACAGTTCATTCTAGACCATTCTATGATAATCGTCTTTTACTGGAATATTCCAGAACATTGATATTCGTCTGCCTATTTATGAATAGTTTTCAAATAAACGCTAGATGATCAATATTATACGTGCACGCAAGCACATTCGCGCCGCGCAAGGATAATCGCCGTTTTCATTTCCTCTTGGACTTTTACAGTCAAACCGATAGAGCCCATTTCACAAAACAGCCTATATCTTCATCAAAATTTGTCTGATTATCCTAACACTGATAACATAGATTCCTTACCTGACATCAGATGGTATCCAACTGGTATATTCCAATTCCTGATCACCATTCGAAAAAATCGATAAGTGTATGGATCCAACGTGATACAGTAGTACACATGATTCCGCGGGTCTCAGAGGCTCCAGAATGAACTGTGGTAACCCCGGCTGGATCAGTGGACTGGAAAATGTGGAGTACCGGATTTTTTTCCCCATCCATTTTCATTGAGTCCATTCCAAAATCCCTTATGTCATCTGGGAGACGATAGGGGGCGCTTTTTTCCACATATGATCGCCGGTGGTGCTCGGGTATACTCGGGTAGGCTCGCGTGATGCAATATGATTTCAGATCGCAAAAAAAAAAAATAAAAAAAAAATTCAGAGAAATCTCGTGAGTGGCTTTCAACATAACTATTGGAAACCCGAGATATCTCGTGTGTGGCAGTTAAAGTGTTAAGGAGGACAGATATGAGTGCCATATTGACGTCCCTGGGGAAGTTCCCCTCTTTAATTGAGTATAAAATCATATCAAGTAATAGGGGTCCAATTACATCCCAACATGAGAGGTACAGTTCTGGTGGGATACCATCCCATCCAGGAGCCTTACCACTTTGTAATTCAGATATAGCCTCCCTAAGTTCCTCTATTGTAATAGGTGCATCTAACTGTTTAGCGTCTTCCTCTGAAAGTTTAGGTAGGTTAATTTGATCCAGAAATGTATCCATTTTATTATGATCAAAATCCACTTCTGATTGGTATAGGTTGGAGTAAAACGCTCTGAAAGTCTTGTTGATTTTTTTTGGAGTCTGTAACAAGTCCTTGTTGGTCATTAATAGCAGGGATATCAGAAAATTGTGCATTGGATCGTATCCTCATAGCTAGTAGGTGACTCGGTTTAGAGCCATGAAAATAATAATGCCGTCTTGTACTGCGTATTTGAAATTCAGAATGTTGTTTTAAAATAGAGTTAATCTCTTTTTTTAACACTTTAATTCGAGACTCCAATTGAAACGAGTAGTTGCGTTGTAAAGCGTATTTTTAACTATTTATAACTATTTATAACTTTTTCCTAATATTTTATAGCCTTTTTGGTTCATCTTCACCTTCAAGTGCTGTTAAATATGGAGGGTATGTATATCTGAGATAGTTTCACATTGTTTCACATGAAGTACTGTTAATTATGAACAGTGTAACAGGCAAGAGCTTCTTTACAAAAGCCCTTAATTAGTGGGGACAAAGATATGTAATAGAAGAGCCATGATTTAAATATTGCAGTACATACAGTATGTTGTGGTAGACAATACAGCATACTGTATAATATATTATTAGAATCTAACAACTTATATAATAGAAACTTTCATATAATTCTAATGCCATTAGAATTCCCAGAACATCATCCTACAGTAAACACGTCCATCGTAAAATAAACCCAGCGCGCTGGACTCTGCGAACACCGTTTAACGCGAGGAGGACAGAGCCAACGTTTCGATCCATGTGGATCTTCGTCACTGCAGGTTTCTTTTCCATTTATACTGAGGCGTAGTAATAACATTATTTGAATGCTTTTCAACAACCCATTTCAGTGAAGGGCAAAGCGTCGAGGTAACACACGTCTAGCAGAGCTGCATAATTAGTCTAACACACAAAGACTATGGAATGTATGGGAAAGTACATGGAGATGGAAGGACCCAGAACCCCCATCCACTCCACTGAAATGTTAATGGCTACATCCAAATTGTGATACTGTATATTTGTATGTCTTGTACGTCATAAATGTCCTGAAGAATTGAAAATGGAGGACCCTGATGTAAACAAGACGGAAGTCTTTTTCTGGTGTGCATCCTCTTAGCAGTTGTTTGTATTGAGCCGTACTGTATTGTACCCATTCTGCAATCTGTTAATAAAGTTTTCAATCAATCAATAGCTAGCGGAATCCCAACCAGGGTTTCCGTTAGAAAAAATTGTTGCCGGTCTCAGGGTCCGGTAGATTTAAATCTACCGGTCAAATGAGAGAAATTCCGGTCAGAGTTTATTGAACTTAAAAACAATTGATAGGCAGGCTATATAAAGAATGACATCCTCAAGGCATGTAGATTTATAATATTTTAACTTAAAACTAGGCTACTTTTGCGTATACAGTCATATTCCAAATAAAATAAGTCCCGAGACTCCATGCTGCTGCCGACTTTAAATCAAATAGGTGTCTGTGGGCAGTCGCCCGACATTAATAAACAGCAGTCTGTTATAATCACATTTTTATGAGCTAACGAATTCCGTTATATTGGACATTTGTATTAATTATATCAAGCGAAGAACTGAGAAATTTGGCAGAGAGAGACGGCAACATTATCGTGGGTTTGCGTGATGTATATCTCCACCTCCCAACGACTTATTTGCGAGAGTATGTCGCTGCAGAGCAGCAGATTCAGCCGTTTTCAGGCTCTATCTGGGGACCGCTCAGCAGCGCCCCCCACCCAACAGCTGAATTGCCAATGGCTGAATTGGAGTACTGCACTGTGCCGGCATCGCTGGTGTGCAGCTCCGGCTCTGCAGCTGCATGCAGTCGCAAATCTAGCAGCAAGCTCCCGCTGACAACATTATTATACCTGCTTGGTGAAGCAACGATGAAACAAATGTAATGATTGTTTGGTTCATCGCATAGGCTATTTAATTTTTGCCTATTTTAATACAATTCAAATAATCAAATTGTGCTTAGAGGGAATTATTTTCACCGGACATTAAGACCGGAGAGATTAAATATGTCGGACTTCAACAGATTTTGCTGGTCAAATACCGGTAATTACCGGACAACGGAAACCCTGATCCCAACAACTCAAGCATATCCGGCTAATTAACAGTCCCAACCTTGACATGTCTTTAGATAAGCCAGTTAACTCATCAGATCTACAGTTCTTGATCTGTACACAAATTACCCATTTTGGTGACAAGGTTGGAGGTGTGCAGCCCTGTATAACGTACAATACGTACATGTAGTAGTTTGTCCAAACTGCAGTGCAACACAGATAAAAAGACATGATTCTGCGATTGGCTCTGGCCCAGGACCAGGCTGTCGCAGCACATGGGGAATGTAAGACATGTCACGGGGTGTGTGTGTGTGTGTGTGTGTGTGTGTGTGTGTGTGTGTGTGTGTGTGTGTGTGTGTGTGTGTGTGTGTGTGTGTGTGTGTGTGTGTGTCACTGTGAGGAGAGCGGGTGGGGGGGGGGGGGGGGACTCTCTGGCGCCAGCTCTGGGGGAGGAGGGATGAGCAGAGCGGAAATGATACTTCCCCTCCTAGTGAGATGATAGGGGACACGACCCCTTGTCTTATAAGGAGGAAGTGGGAGGGAGGGAGAGAGAGATCAAGAGCGAGAGAGATAAAAAGTGCAAGAGAGAAGGAGAGATAAAGAGCGAGAGTCATTAGAGACAGTCAGTGGGGACATTAGAGACAGTGAGTGGGGGCATTAGATAGGGGTGGGAATCATCAGTTTCATCACGATACGATACGATATCGATTCTTTGGACAACGATACGATATTTGCCGATATCACAAAGTCTGCCACGATACGATACGATACGATTCAATTCAGGTGCCTGCGATCGATATGAGGCGATATTATGTGCCCATTTAACACAATCAGTCACATTTAGATCAACTAAAAAAAGGCTACGGAAATATCAATTGATGTATTTATTTTTGAGCTCTTCCAGACATTTAAATGAAAAACAATCTATTGTTTTTAATACAAATAGACCTCCTGTTCACTTTTGTTTTTATATATTGAGCTTTAACACACACACAGACACACACAGACACACACACACACACAGTCCCCCACAGCCCCCACCCCTCCTCCTTCCAAGTCCCCTCTTCACTCTCCTGTTCTCTCTCACGGTTAGCTGCTTAGCTTTTAAGCAGCCAACGCGACGTTCATTTAGATATTTAACGCGACGTTGGCATAAAGGAATGGCGACGATGGAACGCCTGTTATATGCATTTGACCCGTTGCGGGGAAAAAACTGCACAGACTTATATCTGCTCGCTAAATAGACGCTCTGTAGTGCTTTACAGCAGACGCAAACACTGCTGTAATGTGTACACGGAGTTTCACATACTGGGCGCCGGCGGATATGACTCGCGGGGATTTTCAAAATAAGAGTATCGCAATATGAATCGATCTTTTTACGTTGCGTCGATCCTATTTGATTATTGATAATAGATCGATATATCGATCTGGATCGATGTATTGTCCCACCCCTAGCATTAGAGACAGTGAGTGGGGACATTAGAGACAGTGAGTGGGGACATTAGAGACAGTCAGTGGGACATTAGAGACAGTCAGTGGGACATTAGAGACAGTCAGTGGGGACATTAGATACAGTGAGTGGGGACATTAGAGACAGTGAGTGGGGACATTAGAGACAGTCAGTGGGGACATTAGAGACAGTGAGTGGGGGCACTAGAGACAGTGAGTGGGGACATTAGAGACAGTCAGTGGGGGCATTAGAGACAGTGAGTGGGGGCATTAATAGAGACAGTGAGTGGGGACATTAGAGACAGTCAGTGGGGACATTAGAGACAGTGAGTGGACATTAGAGACAGTCAGTTGTTTAGTTATTTGTTTTGTTCTGATGTGTGGGATGGAGTTGAGTGGGGATATAGTAACTTATTATAGTGTGAATAGCAACTCTAACCCACACACCAAGACAAAAGACCAAGCACCAGGAGGGGCCACTTTGCCTTGAGGTCACCGTTTGATGGCATTAAGAGATTCTACCTTTAACATTGTGGTGTGGTCACACAGGACTTACTGATGTGAAAGCTAGTAGCTCCTCCTCAGTCAGCTTGTGCACTGGGTTGTTCCTCTGGAAGTCGGTGCTGCAAGACAAAACACTACAGTCAGCACATGTTACATCACACACACTACAATGCAATGTAGTGTATACACCCATAAGTACAATACACACATCATACACACAAGACAATACAGTGTATACACCCATAAGTACAATACACACATCATACACGCAACACAATACAGTGTATACACCCATAAGTACAATACACACATCATACACACAACACAATACACACCCATAAGTACAATACACACATCATACACACAACACAATATATACACCCATAAGTACAATACACACATCATACACACAACACAATACAGTCAGTGTATACACCCATAAGTACAATACACACATCATACACACTACAACACAATACCGTATATACACCCATAAGTACAATACACACATCATACACACTACAATGCAATACAGTGTATACACCCATAAGTACAATACACACATCATACACACTACAATGCAATACCGTGTATACAGCCATAAGTACAATACACACATCGTACACACTACAATACCATATTTATACAGCGATAAGTACAAAACGCACATCGTACACACTACGAACACAATACTGTATATACAGCGATAAGTACAATACAAACATCATACCCACTACAATACAGTGATAAGTACAATACACACATTGTATACACTGTATACAGTGATAACACAAAGTACACACAGTGGGCCTAATTTATCAAGCAAAATACACACATTTGAAAGGAGAGTATTTTAAAATCTATACTTTAATGAGCTATTTCTACACATATGGGGAAACATTTATTATATACTGTATGAGGCTCATTGTACATTCCCTGATGGACAATATATGCAGTGATAACAGATGATACACACATAATACACAGGACAATATACCGGTAATCTGCAAAAAAGCACCAAGCGGATGCAAGCTTGTTTTGAACCACTCCCACTATCGATTGCAGCCCCCCCCCCCCCCCCCCCTTCTTTCTAGGTCGTAATATTCTGACATATGATTTTATTCTCCCCATATTGATTTATTAACAATCAAGTGCTTTAGTTGATATGGGCTGACGAGCCATCAGTGCTTTGGCCATTAGACAGAATTGCCTGTGTTATGATGGAAAGGCCTTTCATTGTCCCCCAGAGTATGGGAGCCCATTAATCTATATCACCAGACCATCTGAGAGAGGGGAGCGATTGATTTCAGAACAAATCCTGTTTGTTGTTCACTTTGATGAAGAGTTTGAGCATGGAACTGGCATCAGCAAGCCTCACTCCCATGTATCTGACTTTCCAGAATGAATTTACACAAATAGTAATAAAATAAATCAGATTTAAACGTTTTTGTTGCCGTTGTTGCAGTCATTGTTGCAGGCTCTGTTCATTCCATGTTTTTCCCATCTTGAGAAGCACTTGGGATCAATACTGCCGTGTGTTTAAAATGCCTCATAGATAAAGCTGACTTGACTTGGTGGATATGCATTAGTTACAATGACCTAAAGGACAAAATATAAGTCCATGAGGGTAAAATACAACTTCATCTGTCTTGAATGAACCATTAGCAGAGCTCAGCTACAGAGCTGGTGCAGGTACTGGCAGAGAGACATGGGGTTTAGGAGAAAGGCTTCTTTCCAGACCAAAGATGGTTTTGATTTCAGGGAGATTAGGTGCAATAATAACCACTGCTCCTTTGCAAATTTTGTTTATTATCTTTCCACTTAAACATAGTTAGTACAGAGCGTGGAGCCTGCCAGGTGGAGAGAACACAAGGTCCCTACAGCGCTGCGGCCTTGGACCCCAGCCACACCTCCTGATCTCCCCCATGACCCACAGACCCTAGCCCACAGCCTTGGACCCAGCCACACCTCCTCATCTCCCCCATGACCCAGAGACCCTAGCCACACCTCCTCATCTCCCCCATGACACAGAGACCCTAGCCCACAGCCTTGGACCCCAGCCACAACTCCTCATCTCCCCCATGACCCAGAGATCTTGCCACACCTCCTCATCTCCCCCATGACAGAGACCCTAGCCCACAGCCTTGGACCCAGCCACACCTCATCTCCCCCATGACCCAGAGACCCTAGCCACACCTCCTCATCTCCCCCATGACAGAGACCCTAGCCCACAGCCTTGGACCCCAGCCACACCTCCTCATCTCCCCCATGACACAGAGACCCTAGCCCACAGCCTTGGACCCCAGCCACAACTCCTCATCTCCCCATGACCCAGAGATCTTGCCACACCTCCTCATCTCCCCCATGACAGAGACCCTAGCCCACAGCCTTGGACCCCAGCCACACCTCATCTCCCCATGACCCAGAGACCCTAGCCACACCTCCTCATCTCCCCCATGACAGAGACCCTAGCCCACAGCCTTGGACCCCAGCCACACTCATCTCCCCATGACCCAGAGACCCTAGCCACACCTCCTCATCTCCCCCATGACCCAGAGACCCTAGCCACACCTCCTCATCTCCCCCATGACACAGAGACCCTAGCCCACAGCCTTGGACCCCAGCCACACCTCATCTCCCCATGACCCAGAGACCCTAGCCACACCTCCTCATCTCCCCATGACACAGAGACCCTAGCCACACCTCCTCATCTCCCCCATGACACAGAGACCCTAGCCACACCTCATCTCCCCCATGACACAGAGACCCTAGCCAACAGCCTTGGAACCCCCCACCCCACACACACACACCTCAGAGACCCTACTTCTGCAGCCTTGGACCCCAGCCACACTTCCTTATCCCATCTGGAGACCTGAGTCCTGCAGCCTTGGACCCCAGCCACACCTACACATCTCCTGACAGGCAGCGTTTTGTAATTAAGTTTAAATATCAACATTATCTGGCCATCCTGAGTAAATACTATCAAACTCCTCGGACCTCATCTGGTCTTACCAAAGACCAGAGATTAGGGGTGCACCGATATATCGGTCGGGTATCGGTATCGGCCGATAAGTGCCTTGTTGACTGCCATCGGCCTATAAGCTCAGATGCGCCGATGGCAGTGGCCGATAAATATCCGTAAATTTGTGTCGCGTAAATCTGGTCCACACGGTCAAAACTTTGAAAAAGGTTTCAGTCAAGCGACCTGCCCACACAAGCTACTGCATCAAAGTTACTTATGATTAACAAAGGCATTCGTTTTGTGGCATTAACGTTATATAGTTACACGTTCAATAACCCAAGAATTGTACCCATTCTGCAATCTGTTAAAGTTTTCAATCATTTAAATGTATAGAAAAGCTTTTATTATAACATTCGTTGCAGTAAAATCATTATGCCTCGTTTGGTCATACTGCGGAGCGCTGGTAGTCTACTCGTGGCCGGCGGGGAGCTAACTTTATTAGCGCCGGTAGGTTTGTTGTTGATCTCGCAAGCTGATCAATGGCGGACTTCCCGGAAGTAAAAAACGAATAAGCGCTTGCCGATTGGTGGTAAGAACAGCAGAGGCGGGTGCAAGCGGTGTGACGTAATTGGCAGAATCGACTGTCAATCAAAATTGTTCTGTTGCCGTCTACCATGCATTGCTTTGGTTGAGAGAGATACAGTGCTCTCTTATTAAAACTCATAAACAAGTCTTGAGCAAGACAAGTTGGTCTGTTAGGTTATGAAAGTCAGTGAGTATTGTATGACTCCGACTTCAGCAATAATCATGACTCATGAGCATTATAAAATAAAAACACACATGGCATGGTGGAATTAATACCATAAACATATTTCTTGATGTTTCCTTTTTTTTTAAGTAAGTAAAGAGGCCTATGTTCATATCGGTGAGCACAATTTGTAACACAAGAGAGACGTGTAGCCTATTTATTTATTGTATTTATTCATTTCATTATTATTATTTTATTTGTTGCCATGCCTAAAATAATAGTCAAGCATCGGGCTAAAACATTTTCATAAACAATAATATAATTTTATATGGTTATAATAAAAGCTTTTCTATACATTTGTCTGATTGATTGAAAACTTTATTAACAGATTGCAGAATGGGTACAATACAGTACAGCTCAGTGGACTGGAAAATGAAGACCAGAAGAAGACTTTCAGCTTTTTTACATAAGGGTCCTCCATTTTCAATTCATCAAAACATTTAGACAAATATACAGTAGTTTCATAAAAAAAAGAAAAATAATAATTATATATATAAAAAGAAATCATAATTTATATTTTTTTGCCACAAATATCGGTATCGGCCGATTGTGTTAGTTGAACAATCGGTATCAGTATCGGTGGCAAATTTTCATATCGGTGCATCCCTACCAGAGATGGGACGGACGGACGGACGGACGGGCGCACGCGCACACACACACAACATTGTGTGAAGATCGTAGTAAATATTGATTTATATGAAAACCAATTATGTATAAAAAAAATAAAAAATTAAGCAAATTCCACACCATTCCGCGATAATTCTGAATTCCGTGTTAATATCTCAATTGCGTGAAATCCTCCATGATTCCGCGATCGCGGATTCCATAGGGCCCTAGATTCAGGCCAAGAAGACCGAAGAGGCAAACAGCACCAGCCCGGAGATTTGCGTTATCAAAGCTATTACTATTTGCTGAAGTGTGACCTTAAAGTCCACCTGGGGAGCTGTTCAGACAATAGACAAAAAACTACTCTTGATCCCAATGCAGTAGGTGACTGCCAGTGAATGTGTACAGTGTGTGTACAGTGTATGTGTACAGCGTGTGTTCAGTGTGTGTTAACAGTGTGTGTGTGTACAGCGTGTGTGTACAGCGTGTGTATACGTACAGTGTACAGTGTGTGTGTACAGTGTATGTGTACAGCGTGTGTGTACAGTGTAGGGCTGTCTTAAATACTTCAAAGCTTCGTTCGATGGGCATGGGATTAGAATATGAAAATAAAATTCAATTATTAAAAAAAAATATGATATATATATTTTTTTTGCAAAATCAACTCTGCCTCTCTTTGTTAACTACAACAAGCAATGCTGTTTGTTATTTAAGATGAGTACTGTTTGTTATTTAAGATGAGGTCGGACTCTGCACCGACAGATTTGTGTTCATTGTGCTGCTTTTATAAAGCCTCAAATGACGGCTTACAATATTTCATGGAAGCAAAGTGTTTTGTTTGTCTAAGATTTAAAAAGGTTTAAACTTTACAGCACTGACAAAGTTGAACAAAGTGCTGTACAAGTCCCACAACATAAACAATTTTTACATTTAAATTATAATAAATTTTTTTTAATCTCGAAGGTTTGAATTAAAATCGAATCTCGGCCCCGAAGCTTCGAATTCCAAAAAAAATCGAAGGTCAGCCCTAGTACAGTGTATGTGTACAGCATGTGTGTACAGTGTGTGTGTACTGTACAGTGTATGTGTACAGCGTGTGTGTACAGTGTATGTGTACAGTGTGTGTGTGCGTGTGTGTACAGCGTGTGTGTACGGTGTATGTGTACAGTGTGTGTGTGTGTGTGTGCGTGTGTGTACAGTGCATATGTACAGCACATGTAAAGTGTATGTGTACAGTGTATGTGTACAGTGCGGGTGTACAGTGTATGTCTACAGTGTATGTCTACAGCGTATGTCTAGAGCGTGTGTATGTCTACAGCCTCTGTGTGTTTGGAGTGGGGGGGTATGAGAGACAGAGTTCGCTGGGTTTCTCTTGGCTCCCTGCTCTGATCCTGAAAAGACATGGTCACATTACAAAGGAATTTTCAATATGATAAATCACACAATGAGCCAAACCAGTAACAATATTTACACATTTCATTCCTCTTCTAACGGCTATTGTGGTTTCCTCCTTTTCCATAACATCACAATCCGAGTGGACGAATCAAGCAATTGCACCTACTTGTGGTCCATCGTGGACTTAGGTGACTTTTCGATCAATATCAATCAAATTGGACGCCAGCCCCTACAGAGGAAAGTTTATTTGGTTCAGCTAAGAGTTCTGGGTAAAAAAAAAAAGTAGTTTACTTCCTCCCTGCATTAAAGGCCAACTAGTGTTTACCATCCTGAGGCTTTATTAGAAGCTTTCAGAAGACCTGCAGAGAGAGAGAGAGAGAGGCATCGTCCAGGGAATATGACTAACGTTGATTTGGTGACAGAATGGGTGGGTGTAATTGGCTGCTGGCACCACACCATGGCCCTATAATTGGCAGGTGGTGGGCGGTTCGGAGGAGCAGGTACACCCTCCGGTGAGCTTCACTTGTCCCCAGCCACCCTGGCGGAGAGAAACACTGCACTAATTGGGTAGGAGGATCCCTGCATCATCAGACCATTTGTATGATTTCACCACTTCAGAAGCAGAAGGGAAGAGAGGGGGGTGGAATGGAGGGAGGAATGGTGGAATGGTCAGGTAGCTCAATGGGTAGAACACGGCATGAAACCTGCCAGGGTGAGGTGTTCCCATACTACTGGGGACATCCATGCTATGTATGTGTGCACTCATGGTGCAACAAGGAGCTCTGGATAAAAGTGTCCACCAAATGGCATTTGATTATATAATTTCAAAAATCAGGAAAGAAGAGTGTTTATTGTTTCTTTCTCCGCTCTTGACAAGTCAATACTCTGCGTACGAGTCCTCCCGACATCACCAATGAGATCTTTGACCACATCTGCCCCCGAGGACAACGCCTTTTGAGGGAGCGATGTCTACAGGACCTGCAAAGTCCCCACGATGTCCAAAGAAGGGAAGGTCTCATTCCTTGAACCAAGAGAAGCGTGGTGGTGAACCCGGCTCTCCCAAGGAAAGAGAGAGAGAGAAAAGAGAGACGATGTATTAACGTTCCACCATCCTATTGAAGAAAACAGTATTTCTGTGTGTGTATATTACGGTAAGTGTGTGAGTGTTTTCGCACATTTCACGCATTCCCGCTTATGTACATTCCCTGTGGGGTGAGTAAATGTGAGAGGAAAACGCACCACAACCATGGGAGGATCATTTTTACAATAGGTATCATTTTATCTCCAGGGAGGTTAACACATTGCTCGCCAATGACTTGTTAACACGTCATTCTCCGCCATGCGTAATCTGCCAATGACGCCGTAAGGCGTCTTTGAGATCAATATTTCATATTTTCGTCATGGTATTCACATTTCACCCACGGAGTCTTGGCTGGTGCTGTAGGACTCCGCTCAACTCTGCAACGCTTCAATACCGCCACCTCGTGGCCGATCGACGAGTTGCCAAACCGGAAGTGGCCGGAAGTGCTTGGTCCGTCCCCTATTCCGTCCGGCCACTCGTTATCGCTCCCGGGACTCCATCCAGACACCGTGGATATCGATCCGTTGCCATAACTCAATAAACAACATTATTTGGACGTGTATTAGTAATATACAACCCGGCAATGGATCGCATCGATCAACATCCCATAATAGCGATCTTTTTGCTCCACTCATCACCCAACGCTACGAGGAGACTGGGGTGAGTTTCAGCCAGTTTCTTTACCATTTTCGATACAAACTGCTATGATCAATATATCACCCATACTACATGAATCATTTAACGTCGGTCATTGAATTATAAACGACCCCCCCCCCCTCCGTTCATCCGCGCATGATGAGTCATAACGTCTAAGACCATGTACAGTTGAAATTCTTTATCTGGCGTCTATCGGTATCAAACTGCATTTGATAATCTAATATGCATTTATGGCTATATCTCACGTTCTATGAAATACTGCAGAAAACGATAAAAACATATCGTTTTATACTCTAGACCGTATTTTTGTACGAATGTGTGAATGAAAAAGTTAAACGTTCCTACATCCTGAACGATAGATAATTGATGTTGAATGGGCCATAGTAATGTCAATTTAGCAATACAATTTAAAAAGTTATAGCCCTGCAAAGAAGGTGAACATCTCCATAGACAAATACAGCTGGCAGAGGATGGTTTAGGATGGGTACAATGCCCGGCAGAGAATGGGGGAGAGGGTTATGGTATGGGTTAGGTTTATAATAGTTTTTTTTACACTGCATGTAAAAAGATGGGGAGAATCAGATTAGGACATGAACCAAGTGTTCACTGGATTATTAACAGATTATTGGCCTCAAAAGTCTTTACCGACCTGATGAGGTAATGTGTATAATATATTCCAGGAAAACATGCTAAATCAATGTTTTCCCACATTTTGATGTTAAACATGTGCATTCCACTGCATCTATAAAAGATTGAGCGTCCCAACGCGTAATAGCGTGAGTGGCTTGTAAAGCATTTGGTCTTGTGCAAGTAAAAAATGAATCTCCTCTAACACAAATCAGATCAATCAATTAATTTACAGTGGGGCCTAGACAACTATGGGATGTACAAACATTAATATGTATTGAGAAACGACCTTTCTTTAGTTGTTTTGTTTTTTACACAGTGTTTTCACTCACATCACCTTTATCTCATGGTTCATTTAATGTAAAACATGACCTCTCTTCCACAAAACACTGATAATAATCCTTGTTCAACTCGGGGGGAGTGGAACGGTGGATGTCAGCCCGGACATTCAATCTGGCTTAATGTCTCCTCAACCAGCACCATCACCGTTACACTCTGCACTCATTTCCCCAGAGAGACAGGAGACCAGATGCTGTGGTTCGAGTGTGTGATGCTGGCTGGCGTCACACACTAATATTATAGTATAAAAAAAAACGTTATATTCATTAAAGAAAGTTGATTTAATAAAAAATACTAATTTAATCAGATTAATCACTTTATTCAAATTGAGGATTTAGTTTGAGGATATTTAAAAAAAGAAATTAAAAAAAAATTACACTTTGAATATTTTTTTTAATTTTTTTTTTTAATTTTAATTAAAAACGAAGGTTCAAACGTTGGTTCGTAAAACCCTGACGAAGTTCGAATCCCAAAAACAGGCTTCGGGGACAGCCTTAGTGTGTGTGTATGTGTGTGTGTGTGTGTGTGTGTGTAGAGCTGACCCGAATGCTTTGAAGCTTCAATCACTGACATAGTAATCAGCAGTGATGGGCAGTAGCTAGCTACAAGTAGCGACGCTACATAGCTTAACTACATTTTTCAGTAGCGTGATGGTAGCGTCGCTACTTTTGAATCAAGTAGTGATCTCTGTAGCGCAGCTAGTTTTCTAATCAAGTAGTGCCGTAGCGTCAGCAAAACGCTACACTCTACATATCCGGAGAAACAGACACAAAAAAAAAAAAGAGTGTCTTCGGTCCTGAGAGTGTCGTGTTCTTCTGTCCTGCAGCTGGATGCTATTGGAGAAAACCCACTATGATTGGTTGGTTGGTTTACATATGAGTATGACGACTCACGATTAGGCCAAAACATTCTGGGTAGGCCAATCAGAGGCAGGATAGGGCGGGACATGCCACTCCAGCTCGGCAAACCAGGAAGTAAAAAAAGATCTAAACACAGAGTAGACCATGAATGAATAAACGAACCGTTAGTCCGCGCGAAATAGTAGAAGGATTCGATGTTTCCAGGGCTGATGGCATTGATGAAGATGATGTCAATAACAACAACATATGTGTTTATTGTGTCCGCCAAAAACGAAGCTTCTCTCAACATCCCACACGCCCAGCACTAACTTGAGAACACATATATTCAGGTAAGCTGATGAAAAGCTTTCCCAAACAGCACACAAGTCAGTGCACTTTTTGTCAACAGATTTAACTAACATGTTTCACTGTAGGCAGAAAATGAACAATATTATGGGGGTGGAGAAAAGAAAAAACAAACTACCATAAATAGTACATACACTAAGAGGGAAAATATCACCTAGAGCAGTGGTTCTCAACCTGTGGGTCAGGACCCCCAGGGGGGGTCCCCACATGATTTTGGGGCCATGGAATGTTTTGTGAGTTACATATTTAAATACATTTGGTCATTTAGCTGACGCTTTCATTCAAAGCAACTTACAAATTGTGTACAACAAGTCAGCAGGAGTGAGTGGTACATCTAGCAGCCAAGGATAAGTAGTATTGTTTGTCTAGCAGTGTCGAGCTTGAGTGTTATACTCTTGAGTACATACTGTACTGTAGTAGTATAGACATATTAGCATAGTTGGTGGTAGTATAGACATGGTAGCATAATAGTAAAATGCAGTAAGACAGTTATTATTAGTTAAAATTCAGATATTGAAGAAGTGTGTTTTTGGTTGATAAAGTGGGCAGGTTTCAGCTAGGAGAGGGTATCAGGCAGCCAGAAGATGCAGAGTTTAGGGATAAATAATACATAAAGATAGAATAGAAAAGAAAAAGACCATTACTGCATCAAAAGTAATCAACAAACTATACTATAAAAACTGATCAAACCAAATGGTCTCTTTCTTTTCTTTTGTAGAGGCTGCACCCAGCTAAACTTGCCTTCCTGGATTTTGTACATAATACAAGTTCATGTTAAAAGGATGACACAAAAAGCCAGACCGAGGGCTTGTTTCAGTTTTATAATAAACAATCAAACTGAGCATTTATTTTGCCTGTCTATTTGTTTGATGGAAACTTGATCATGAAGTAAAAAAAAAAAAAAAAAAAGGTAGTGCCGATGTAGCTAGCTATTTTTGCCATATTCTTGTAGTGTAGCTTGCTACATTTATCTGGGGATAGCTTCCATTGTAGTTGAGCTATATTTAATCGAGAGTAACTTGTAGTGTAGCTTGCTACATTTTCCAAGTAGCTTGCCCATCACTGGTAATCAGTGTCAAAATCACCATTCAAATGATTTGTCTTAATTTTTTTGTTGTGTTTTTTTCTTTTCTTATACCACTCCAAAAATGACATCATCACAAAAATAGCTTATATAAATATAGTACATTTGAAAAACAGTCAAGTACATCATAAGCACTTTGAGAAAACCTAAATCTACCCCATAGCTCTCTCATGTACTGTGCACACCGAATGAAGCTCAGATTATTCAATGGAAATTACAATTGAAGCTTTATTAAAAGCCCAGAAGATGGTAACTGGGTAGAGCTGTGATTCTCAAAGTAGGCCCAGGGGACCTTGAAGAGGTCTCAGCGGGCTCCCAGAATACAGTGTATGAGGGACTATTTTCATGAGTTAGGGCAGGGGTCGGCAACCCGCTCTTTAGCCACTCTGATGTGGCTCCCTTTTATTTATTTATTTTACACCTCTTATTTTGGAGATCGAAGTGATACTGTGACACTGAAATAAAAAAATACTCTTCATAAGAGTTTGAGTTTTTTTTGCGGCTCCATATGAATTTTATTTTGTGGGAGGGGGGGGGGGGATGGCTCTTGATCACTAGTGTGCAGATCCACTCAACATGGCTGCCTGTAACCATTGGCAACCACTTTAGAAAGGAAATGCCTAATTTCTGCACAGTAGTAGAGCAGGCAACATTGGAAAAACCCATTACTGTTAGACTGTGACTTGAAGATACAGTAAGACATCACATTCTAAGAAGTTTTGTTGATATATTCCTCATACATTACAAATAGGCAGTGTTGTTTCTTCCAACATGGAGGACAAATGGGCATTCTACGAAGGGCCTCTATTTACTCCTTTCACAACTCAAGAACACTGCATACACAAAATAACCCCCCTTCCACAACTAAGATGTTTGAAGGAGTGACTGGTAACGTCATTGAAGCTTACAAATATATACTATATGCAAGTATATACTATATGCAAGTACAGTATATACTATATACTATACATGTTGGAGTCAACAAAATTACTCGTCCATTCTTCATCAAGAAGATGTTGTTGCCATCACCCCGCATCCACCACAACTAACACAAAAACACACACACCCTCCTTCTCCAAAACCGCATCGATGCAGAGTCTTGAGAGAGTTGAGTCATTATTTACCATGGTGACAGCAGGCTGTTTGCGCATGTTGTTCATTCTCAGATAAGAGGATGATGTTTGTGTGTGTTGCTGTACAGAACACTCCGATACACACACACAAATCACCAACCCCCACTCTCGAGACTGGCCCCTTAATCCATCTCGAGTGATCAGTCAATCTAATTATATCACGGCCTGGGCGTAATTATGTTAGCTAATTATTCCAGGCCCGCCGCTCGCTCTCTTAACAGCAGCCATGCGCGATGACGACCTTTTTAACAAGCCCTCGGTGCGATCTAGCAACACGCCCCATTAAAGAGAGACATCAGGCCACGGCCCTGAAGACTGATGGGGGAACCCGGAGAGTAAAGACGAGACACAGACGCCGGCTACACGCGGGCTACAGGAGGGGGTACAGTGCTGCTCTAGTCATTTCAATATGGATTCCTTTGAGGAGAAGAGGGGTGTGGGTGTGTGTGTGTGAGTGTGAGTGTGAGTGTGAGTGTGAGTGTGAGTGTGAGTGTGAGTGTGAGTGTGAGTGTGAGTGTGTGTGTGTGGTGATGACGCATCACACTGCTCATAGTGTTGAATGGATTTGATTTGAAGTGAGTCCCATACATTTAGATTTTGAACCCCGCCCTCCAATTCTGGAATTATGTCAAATCACAGAGGCTTGCACTTCTAAAACATAAAACATGTTAATGTACGATTATAATCAAACATCTTTGAACAGATCATCAGTTGTTATGGTGCAAGTTCATTAACATGACCTAAGGAAGGTGCATAAGTTGTTCCTCTACTGGAAAAGTGAAAGTAAAAGTAACGCGTTTTGAAGATAAAATTACTATTGTTCAATAGATGAAGTAATGCATCATGAGCATTGAGCTGTTTGAGTGACGGAAGTTAAAAAGGTGTGCTAGTCCCCACTCCTACTCTGGTGCAGGTTTCAGTCCCTGCAGGGTCTGCGTTTGTGACGTCATTGCACCGCTTTAGATTTTCAAGCGTCGGGTTGCCTACTAATGGACCGTTGATGTCGCCGTCTATATAGCCGTTCCCTGTAGGATGACCTTTGACACAACGGGAGTCCCACGGGGTCAGGACCACAGTTTGTGTTTGTTGCGTAAGAGACGTTCCTTAGGCATATGGAGTCATTTCATTCTGACTGGTACTGGGTAGGGGTGGGACGATACATCGATCCAGATCGATATATATCGATCTAGATCGATATATATCAATCTATTATCAAATAGGATCGATGCAATGTAAAAAGATCGATTCATATTGCGATACTCTTATTTTGAAAATCCCCTGTTGAGCATATCCGCCGGGCCGCAACAACAACATTAGCTCAGCGCAGCTCAGCGTGTGTAGACGTTAGACAGCATTGCTTCAGAGTCCGCCTATTTTGAGACCCGAAATAAGTGCCTGTTGTTTTTTCCCCCACAAGGGGTCAAATGCATCTAACATGCTTTCCATCCTCGCAATTCCTTTATGGCCACGTCGCGTTAAATACCGAAAAATTAACGTTGCGTAAGCTAACTAAGCTAAGAGAACAGCAGAGGTCCACTAGGGACTGGGAAGGAGGGGGGGTTACTGCATTCTCGAGATAGCCCCACTAACAGGATCTGGCCGGTACTGCACCTTCTGACTCCCAATATGCCTTTTCCAGCCAAAATACAGCGCTGTGACAGTGAATAGGATATATTAATCTGGAAAAAAAAGAAAAACGAACCAAAAACAGTGAACAGGAGGTCTATTTGTATTAAAAACAATAGCTTGTTGTTTTTCATTTAAATGTCTGGAAGAGATCAAAAATAAAAATGTCAAATGATATATAAAAAAAATGATATTTCCATTGCCTTTTTTTGTTGTTGATTTAAATGTTACTGATCGTGTTAAATGGGCATATAATATCGTCTCATATCGATCGCAGGCACCTGACTCGTATCGTATCGTATCATGGCAGACTTTGTGATATCGGAAAATATCGTATCGTTGTCCAAAGAATCGATATCGTATCGTATCGTGATGAAACTGGTGATTCCCACCCCTAGTACTGGGACGAGGCATGAGCCAGCGAGAGAGGCAGGGCTGGGACAAGACAACAGGACGACTACACAGGAGGGACGGAGACGGTGGTAACCGTGTCAAACCAGTGACCTGCCTTCTCGCTCCTCCTCCCCATCATCTGCATCCTTCAGTGACGCCTCTCTCCTAATTTTTTTTTGATTTTTTTTTTTAACAATCACAATAAACTTTCATTTTGGCACTTGAATGAGTTGAGTTGGCTGTCTTCACACATTAGTTATTTAAGTGTGTGGATTATGGGGCACTCCAGTAGCACACCATATAGCGCGCTGAGTCGCGAAGCGGTCGCCCTGGGTTCGTTTCCCAGTCCCGGTGGCCATTTGCCGCAAGTCTTCCCTACCTCTCCTCCCGTTCTCCATCTCTCCTCTATCGGTCCTGCGTGGTCAGAAAAATCTGTGAAATGCTAATAAAGATAATAAAAATAATAAAGAATTAAGTGTGTGCATTATGTTCCCTTGATTGTGGGTGTGTGTTAGAGCCAAATGTATGATTTTGAAAGTAACTTATGAATTATTAATTCTTATTATTGGTATGAATGAAGTCATGACTTATGTAAATAATGGGTTTGGTGATTATGTATTGTTGTGATTATTATATTGTGATGATGCAATGTAAGCCTATAGGCTATTGGTACTATATGAAGGTAGACTACTAATTTGCTTTGCTTTTATGGGATAGTTGATAAGCTAATTATGGAGATGCCAATTGGGATGCATGTGGCCAATTTGGGGAAACAGGCATCAGGTGTTAAAATGGGCTGGCCGTCACACAGCCAGTGTTCTAAAAAATTTTGGTACTGTATGTGGCGACATGGTTTTTTGACCGCTGCAGAGCAGCCTATGTTTTTGTTTGATTCTACACTATGATTTCTCCGTCAAATGGTAAGACAAGCATTTCCTAAATTTCATTGTGGGGATTATTGGAAATCCGAAGATCTGAAAGGAAAACAAAAGTAAAATGTAAAATCCGATCTCCCGAGTGCTGCTATTTAAGTGCGTCAACCAAGTGCATACCAGTAGAACCAGAAGGCGCATTTACGTTGAACAGAGATTGCACCTTTAGTGTGGGTTTTATTTAATTGTAATTTTCGATAAGTACTCCAGTCAGGGAGAGGCAGAACGTTATTATAGGCTATAATTAGACATGGCTTGCTTAACTATAACAGTAAGATAGCAGTGCAATATGTCAAAATATATACTCACAATCACTATACAAGAAAATACACTACTGCACGTCTTTGTTTTAATGACCATTCGATTTCATTAAAATATATATATATATATTAAATAATACAAAGTAAAAATATGGACTTTGAAAATAAAATGTCATATATACCACCACCGTGATCGCAATTTTGAGCCTGGTGT